>NC_139946.1:24587965-25075465 GCF_963454915.1 Gymnoscopelus microlampas
CCCACACACACACACACACACACACACAGATACTACATATTGTATAAAATTGTGTTGCAGATTACACTTTCATAGATTTCATAGATAACTTCATAGACTTGTTTGACAGCACTGTCAATGTGTAGCGTGTTGAATTCATGTTGATATGTATTTTCAGACAGTTAACCACTTAAACCCTTAGTAGTTTGCTCTTTTCCCCCCCTACTACGCCAAACTTCTTTGCCGAAAAATAGCCGATCTACAATGTGAGAGTGTAGATCTGCTATTTTCGGCTACAATGTTCCGCTCAGAATAGGGATGCTATAGGGTTCAAGTGGTTAATGCCAAAGAAAGTTCCTATCACACAAAGGTTTGGTGACCCTGAGGGACCCCCTATAGTGCGGACATCTTTGTGGGGTATAAACAGGTTGACTTAACATTGCCCCCCACCAGTATGTCCGCAGCTACTATGCCACGGCCCCCATGGTGACGACACGTTGGCACGCACTATAGTTGAAGATCCATGCGTTAGTTAGTTGTTGTTTTCTATGCTGGGAATCATCATCAGTAGGCTGGTTGTAGTGTGGAAGCTGAACCCATCAAGGCTTGATTGATGCTGCACATCAGCATGTGATATGTGAGTACACACATACGTGCAGTTTCATGATTGATAGTTGAGAACAAGTATGTATGTATGTACTCACTCAGATGTAAAGTGAAGCAATATATGGAGGAGAGGGTAATGACAGACAGACAGATATGGATGCAGAGAGAGAGAGAGAGAGAGAGAGAGAGAGAGAGAGAGAGAGAGTTCAAAGCAAAGTTTAAACCAACACGGCCCTTTCTGTCACAGAAGTGATACGAAACAAACGGTGTGATGAATCAAACCAAAGTCACGAACCATAACCGTCCCCGATTCTACAGACAGCCCCCCTCCTGCTCCACCGCACCCTAGCCTGTAAGCTCCTCCAGCACAAAGTACCCCCATCCACCCACCCCACAGCCCCAGCCATGCAGAGCCACAACCCAGACACCACTAAGCCCGGCAAGTCACTCACAGCCAGTGGCTAACCGCTTCAGACAGGCGTGGGAGTGGGTGGTGGGGGGGTGTATCCAAGCAGGATCTGCCCCCAGAGCTGCTAGGTCAGGCAGGACAAACAGGGGGCTCTGGCCAGGAAACAGGCCCTCTGCCCTGGGGCCTGCGGCCTCTCTCTAATCCTCACCACAGCCTCCCTGTACCTCCCTGACTCCTCTACGCTGCCTGCTTCACACCCATGCTCAGTGCCAGGGCCCTGGGAGTCTCTCCCTTTACATTCCCCTATGACATACCACCACTATGCAATGCACACACACACACACACACACACACGCACACGCACACACGCGCGCGCGCACGCACACACACACACACACACACACACACACACACACACACACACACACACACACACACACACACACACACACACACACACACACACACACACACACACACACACACACACGTGCATTTGTGTATGCATGAATGCACTCACATGTGTGCACACATGCAAATGCATGTACACTGTGCATATTCTTTTGCTGACATGAATTTACACATGACCTCAGTCTGTACACTTTTATTGAACGAAGGTAAAGATGTTATTTGATTATCAAAGTTTGTGGAAACAAACCAATAAAAGACAAATGTTTAATTACATTTTTTTTTTAAATCATGAAGTCAGATGTGTTAGAGAGATTAATGCAGACAATTCAAATTCCCTCAAGAGAGTATATCACTTCTATCTGACCTATCTCACTGCATCAGTGTCTATGTGACTTTTTCCCTCAATGGAATCTCCTTCAGCTACACCTCCATATCTCTGTCTCTCTCTTTCTCTGCAGGTATAAGGGAGAGAAATGGAAGAGAGGGAGTGATGGATAGAGGGGAGAGATGGACACAGAGAGAGTTGCTGAGCAAACACTTGGAGTCCATTCATTCGCGAAGTGGCTCCAGGGGAACGAGGAGGGGGGGGGAGCATGAGAAAAAGAGGGTGAATAAAAGAGTGGGAGAGAGAGAGAGAGAGGGAGAGAGAGAGAGAGAGCAACTCTTTTCTTGCCCAAGCTCATCAAGTACGGGCCAGGGCTCCTGAAAGCCCAGGGATTACCAGAGTACCGAGGCTCTCCTGGCCTGGGCTCACTCCTGCACTGCACGCTACACTGCCCCGCTGAAGCACCACACATGGTTCTCACACACACACACACACACACACACACACACACACACACACACACACACACACACACACACACACACACACACACACACACACACACACATTAACCTACACACTGTATGGGTCTCATTGCTCGTTTGCAACACAGACATGAGGATCAGTGGTGGAAAAAGTACTCGATTTCTTTACTTAAGTAAAAGTATCAATAGTGCGACGTAGAAACACTCTGTTACAAGTAAAATTCCTGTAATCAAAATTGACTTGAGTGTAAGTACCAAAAGTAAAAGTACTCATAATGCAGAATGTTTTCACAAGGTATCAAATGTATTACATTTTTTTTAAATGAGCAGATCTACAAGCTTGTAGATCGGCTATTTTCAAATAGCCAAAGTTTAAATAGGGCTGAAGTGGTTAATGTATGTTTTTTTATAATCATTTAAATCTACAAAGTAACTAAAGTTTTCAAATAATTGTAGCGGAGTAAAAAGTACAATATTTGGAGTAGCATAAGTACTGAAAATTGGAAATACCAAAGTAAAGTAAAAAATACCTCAACATTGTACTTAAGTACAGTACTTGAGTAAATGTACTTAGTTACTTTCCACCACTGGTTCTCTCTCTCTCTCTCTCTCTCTCACACACACACACGCACACGCACACGCACACGCACACACACACACACACACACACACACACACACACACACACACACACACACACACACACACACACACACACACACACACACACACACACACTAACCTACACACGGTATGGGTCTCATTGCTCGTTTGCAACACAAACACACAGACACCAGGACACACTGGTGGGACACAGAGACAGACACTCACACTTAGACATACTGTATAGACATATGGACATGCAGAGATAGAGATATGCAGGTATACACACATATAGACACACACACACACATTTACATGCGAAGTAAGTGTACAATGTGTTTCAAATCTTAGATAGTACACCTGCAGGATTTGCAATTGTTGCTCAGGTGGCCAAAAGCAACTATTGTGCAATTAAGTATAAGTTAATCTTTAGATGTGTGACACAAAGCCTAAAGAAGATCTGTCCGTCAAGCCCTGCACATATAAAGCCATCGTTAGGCTCTTCAATTGGAAATCAAGTTCATATAACCTCCTCTCCCAGAACCTACCTCTTTTTTACCATCCCTCCACAGAATCTGAGAAGATGGCTTTTCGTTTTTATGCTCCATGGTCCTCGAATCAGCTCCAGAAGAAAAACATAAAATCAAGCCCTTTGGTTGATTTTAAGCTGACTTTAGATGGCTGTTAAAAACTGAGGTCTGACGCTGTTTTACTTGAGTGTATATAAATGTGTAGCTTGTGTTTTTGCTTTTGTTTTGTATCATATAGTATTTTAAGACGTAATCCCCGCTTGTTGCTCCCTTGGCACAGGGCTCCCTTGTAAAAGAGCTAACCATCTCAATGGCACTCATCTGGATAAATAAAGGGGAAATAAATTTAAAAAAGTAAAAATAGATTTGCCCTCACACAGGTATGGCAGTCAAGCATGCTGTTAGGTTTATCTGCTGTCAGCTAAACTGAGGTTACATCCTGGTGAGATAACGAAAGCAATTAAACAATTAGGAAGTGAGGAAGAAGAGGAGGAGGAGGTGGAGGAGGTGGGGAAGGACTCCCCAGGCTATGTGGGGGACAAGGTCTTTGGCACGGAGATGGCTTTTAGTTCACTGAACTAAACTGAAAACACACACGCATGCACGCACGCCGCGCGCATGCACGCAGGCAGGGAAAATCAAGTTTGTTCTGATTGATATTGTTTCTACCTTAATCCACATTCAAATTATATCTTTATTTGTCACCTCAAGAGGACCCAACGGTGGATAAAATACTAAATTGGGGGTATTACATAAACGATAATGTCTAGCAACTGTAGTCTCTGTATATGTTTCTGATTTATACAGTGTCATGTAAAGAACACATTCCAAGAAGTTGTGTTCATCACCATAACTGAATGGTAATCTAAACGCACTTCCATAATTGCGATGTACATCATATCATAGCAAAATATTATGTTGGACGTTTTAGAGAGGTAATGCCTCTCTGTGAAGTATTTGAAGGAATTTGTGGGCAACTTTTAAATGAGAAATGGGTTAGCGAGCCTGCTGCGGACACTCAGCGTTATTATGAAGATCCACTAGGAATGATGGTCTACTATGTGAAACCACTGAATAACCCTGCCACCAGAAATCCCTCCAACGTTTACAGAGAAATAATATCATATTTGGCTGTGTAGGGTCTTGGAAAGTAGGCTATGACGAACAGTCCTCAGACATGTGTGAAGATTTGAACGTATCCCTAATGCTCTACTCAGTCTACTGTTTACCACAGCAGTAGACCAAACTAAGAAAAGCCTAATAACTTAATACTGGAAGATCATGAAGTACTGGGTGGGTTCTGAATCTCCTGTCCAAAGCAGGGCTGCCAAGACACGAGCAAACAATGGGATTTATGATCATAACACCCATCTGCTCTATAGAGCTGGGGTGGTCAGTTCTGTGAAGAACAGGAGGAAGACACGTAATTAAAAGATTGAGTCAGAAAATGATTACTTGTTTACTTTTACCATATGTACGTATATCTCCTCTCAGCATGGGCAACATAGCCTATGTTGTGTCCACACAAAAGTATAGCAATATGTGCACAATGTATCTGCAACAAACGTGACAATTTATTTTTGACAATGTGATCCCTATATAGCCTATATAACTATGTTATCATCTCATGTACATACATACATATGTTCAGAAGTTGTGCATGGTTTGAAAATAGTGGTAAACTGTAAAGCTCCTGACATTACTATGTTGTACAAAATCGTAAGAAGAATTAATGCCTACATAGAGATAAAACCACTATTATCAGGTACACCATTTCAATTGATTTGTCAGAGACCAGAATGGATGAGTCTCCCAACATAACAAACACTGGTTGAATATTGTCTGTTGACTTTATATGACATTGTCAGTGTCTGTCTGAGGCATTCCTGGGGCGCTGAGTGGGACAGACTAGCCGAGTGGGTGGTGATGACCAACTGCTTACCGCAAGGCAAGAGAGCATGGTGTGTGTGTGTGTGTGTGTGTGTGTGTGTGTGTGTGTGTGCGTGCACGCGTGTGTGCGTGCGTGCATGCGTGCATGCGTGTGTAGAAGTATGTAAGTGTGTGCGCAGGTACATTCGTTGCGTTGCAGAATAAATTATTTTTGTTCCATGAATCGCTAAATTAAGGTGTTTGACCATTTGGCTTTGTACCATGTTTATCAACCTTAAAAAAGTGCACTGAGCAGTATCAGTGAGGTCACGGTGACAGGGACAGGCCCACTGCTAGACGTCAGAGTTTCGGAGATGAGAGACACAGTCAAAGAGAGAGACAAGGACTTCCATTCAGCCACTGCAGCTCATGTCCCCTTGTAGCGTTGTCTTTCAACGTGCACTTCTCTTCAGCTCCTCAGGTTCAGAGTGACTCTCTGAAATGAGGAACGTTACTACATTGAGACCATAAAAAGAAAAATGCCTCACTTGCAGGTCTGTGTGTGTTTCTCAATTTCACATTAAATCAGTGTATCGCTTTGGTATTTACTGTAAGTTGCAGATTCACCAGAGGTACTGCATTTGATCTCCTGTCAGCCAGTCTAATCCATATCCAAATAAAATCCTCAGTGTTAATTGAACTCTGAGAGAGCAAACAATTTGTACACGCTCAAAGTTAGGGAAAGGGGAGTATTTACTGGTCCACGGGGAGGGCAAATTAATTGTATGCATTCACCCAGCAGATGAGGCTGCTCAGGTGGCTCAGATGAGCACTCGACACGTAGACTGGGCGAACCGAGGGTAAAACCGGCACCCTTGCAATTCCCAGACAGCCTCTCTATCCACTCAGCTATACAGCCATCCTAAATAACATTTTATGATTTTACAGTGTAAAGACATATTACACATAATATCACAAGGAGAGCGTTATTATACTTCTGACGGGACCTTGCTCTAACATAGAAGTCTCCATGATATTAGAAATATTATTGATTGAATCCAAGCCAGTCCATGGTGCTGTTATCGCCTTCATCAGCAGCACCTCAAAGCACCTATTGGTCCGGGCATTGCCTGGTGGTGAGAGATGGACAGCCAGCATACCGACGCTGCAGTCAGCCCGGTGGCTTTATTACAAGAGAGCAAGGATAAGACCCGGCCTTTACACAGGCAGATAACAGAGGACACACACACACAGACACACACACACACACACACACACACACACACACACACACACACACACACACACACACACACACACACACACACACACACACACACACACACACACACACACACACACACACACACACACACACACACACACACACATATATATATTCATGCACAGACAGATATGCATGCACACACATCATATGCTTGTCACTAGCAGGTACACAGAGACACGCATAAGTACAGACACACTAACACATACATGTAAATACATGTAACACACAAACACACGCATGTGCACTCCCATAAGAAGACATACACATGCTCACAAGCATGCACACAAATGCACACTGTAGCCCACATACATTGGTTTGTCTGAGAGCCAAGCCCAAATGCTCAACCTTTATCATGAAAGTTCATTAAATCCGAAAGGGCAACAGCAAATAAGTTTCAAAAAGAGTCCGCGTGATTATCTTTCATACAAAGACTCATCACACTGACCATTTATTTGCTTCTAACTCAGTTGGTGCTGTGACAATTAAACCAATTCACCTTGATATTAGTCTTCAATGTGTTTGATTTTTTCCTGTGTCTGGTTTTGAACTAAGTTTGAACTAACTGGAATTCCACAGGGATACCGGATGGTTTCTTCAGAGAATATAGTATAATAGTGCTGTCAGGGAATGATGGAAGATTTAAATGTGTACATACAGCAATCAATCAAATCCTAACAACCTAGCGTTCCTCTTACTTAAGTACAAAATATGAGTATTTCTTCCACCACTGCTGAGGACAGATGCTGCAGGTCAGTGTGTTTATGTGGCTGACTGCCCCCCACCCTGTCTTATATCTATTGTCCTTGCTGTAGTCCAAGCTCAGCTCCTCAGACAGGTGGGATCAGCAGCCATTATGTCCCTGAAGACTTAGGCACACAAGCCACGACTCAAGGCAGCAAGCATTCATTAAGCTGACGCCAAACAATCTCCACACATGAGCATGAAGACACAAATGGATGTAAGTGAAGCTCTGGGGCCCCCATATTTCAGCTCAACTCAAACTTTATTTGTATAGAACATTTACAACGACCAGTGGTGGAAAAAGTTCTACATTCTTTTACTCTTCTAGTAAAAGTAGCAATACTCTGTTGCAAGTAAAAGTCCGGTAATCAAAATTTACTTGAGTGAAGCTACAAAAGTATTGGCATCAAAATATACTTAAAGTACCAAAAGTGAAAGTACTCATTATGCAGAATGTCCTATTTCACAAGGTATATCATATGTATAAAATGTATTAAAATCTTTAGATTGTCTTCTTTCAAATAGCCTATGCTTAAGTGCAGCCTGTATGCACTCCAGGAAACAACACTGATGATGTGTCCAAGTTTGTGCATCAGTAGATGTTTTTGCAGCAGTTACAATACCAGAACAATACAACACTTAAAAATTGAAAAATAAAACAAAGAAAGGAAAAATAGACTTTAGGGCTTAGGCAATACCTAAAGTTATATAGACTATAGGCAATACCATATTCTTCACAGATTATTCTGGTTATCATAGCTTTAGTGTTTGTACAATGTTTTAAGTTTTCTAAGTATGACAATAATAAGGCTTTAAAAACAATAATATTCGGATGTTGGTTAGTATCACACACACTCAAAGGCAGTGTCACTAAAGACCAATCTTACAAAGCTTTAGCCCCAATCAGCACTCGGTACAGCCCGGGAGAGGCGACCTCTAGTGGTCACTGAATATGAACTGCAGTTTGGCCGCGGACCCTGGTCCCTCATCTGAAAAGATTTTGTGCCAGGCTGCGGCATAGTGGTGGAAATTGGAAAAAGTACTAAAATGTTTTACTTAAGTAAAAGTATCAATACTGCAATGTAGTAAAAGTTCAGAATAAAAAATGTACTTGAGTAAAAATACAAAAGTATTGTATCAAAAATGTACTTAAAGTACCAAAGGTAGAAAGTACTCGTTATGCAGAATGTCCGATTTCACAAGTTTTCAAATGTATAAAAATCTTTTGAAAATAGCAGATCTACAAACTCTCGCTTGTATTTAATTACAGTAATTGAGTAAATGTACTTAGTTACTTAAACTTTACACCACTGGTGCCAGGGGACCCCCACACAAGATTCGTGTTGTTAAAATCTTTTTGTTTTAAATCTACCAAAGTTTTCACATTTTCTAATAGCTGACGTAACGTGGTTAAACCTATGGGTGCCGTTAAAAAGATTTTCTTGCTAAATTAACACATTTAAGCGTAGAGACAGGGTTGCCATGTCCGTTTATTATAAGCGACTTTGGGTTTGTTTTTCTATAAAGTACTTGTAAATATATTAGTTGCGGGTTGCGTTTTTTTGTGCTTGTTTCTAAAGTGTAGTTGCTTATTTGGGCTTGTTTCTAAAGTGTAGTTGCTTATTTGGGCTTGTTTCTAAAGTGTAGTTGCTTATTTGGGCTTGTTTCTAAAACGTAGTTGCTTATTTGTGCTTGTTTCTAAAGTGTAGTTGCTTATTTGGGATCGTTTCTAAAGTGTAGTAGTTTATTTGGGATTGTTTCTAAAGTGTAGTTGCTTATTTGGGATTGTTTCTAAGTTGCTTATTTGGGCTTGTTTCCTACTGTTGCTAAAACCAGTTATTCTCAAGCATTTTCATGTCAAGGACCTCCAAAAAGGACCCCATACAAGATTTGTGTTGTTACAAATGTTCAAATAATATTCCTTGTAGGAGCCAAATGAGGATTGTATGTGTGCACTGGATTGGATTATTGATGGAGGCACCTCATTGGCACCTTGTTGGTGGGTGTGCCTTTGTGGGTGGCTCTCACCTGCTCATTTACATTGGTTGGTTTGCTCTGGAGGTAGGGTAAACTGGGAGAGCTATATTTTTGTTGACCGCCTTTTTTGTATTATTGTTAATTGCTCACTGTTTAAGTTATTTGGTGCACATATTTATTACAGATTTATTGGAAATTGGAAATTGTAATAATTTGGTGACACTGCACAGTAAACACTTTTAAACTTGAGCATTTGTTTGGAACTGAGTATTTTATCTCACCTGCTCATTTACATTGGTTGGTTTGCTCTGGAGGTAGGGTAAACTGGGAGAGCTATATTTTTGTTGACCGCCTTTTTTGTATTATTGTTAATTGCTCACTGTTTAAGTTATTTGGTGCACATATTTATTACAGATTTATTGGAAATTGGAAATTGTAATAATTTGGTGACACTGCACAGTAAACACTTTTAAACTTGAGCATTTGTTTGGAACTGAGTATTTTATCTCACCTGCTCATTTACATTGGTTGGTTTGCTCTGGAGGTAGGGTAAACTGGGAGAGCTATATTTTTGTTGACCGCCTTTTTTGTATTATTGTTAATTGCTCACTGTTTAAGTTATTTGGTGCACATATTTATTACAGATTTATTGGAAATTGGAAATTGTAATAATTTGGTGACACTTTGCACAGTAAACACTTTTAAACTTGAGCATTTGTTTGGAACTGAGTATTTTATTCTAATTTTTCCACATTTTCTTCAAGATTGTTTTGAAAATGGCAGGTCTACATAGGTTTAAACTTAAATGTCTCATATATATAGCTTCTTTGTTTTCATAGACCTGGTTGCTTGTTTCCCTCACAGAACCTGGCAACACTGCTCTGGACCAGCGCTAGGGAAAAATAAAGTGTCTCTCTGTCTTGTTTCCCCCGGGTCTTTATCGGTGACGTACAGGCGGTTCTCTTCGAATAACATGGCGTCCAGGAGAGCGACCATAGCGCCCAGTACGTTTAAAAACATCACCGCTGACAGTAAAAGGTAATAATATCTGATGATGTGTTCTAACAAGGAATGTAAAAAAAAAAAAAGCATTTATTGGTCAGTTGTGTTGGGTAATGTTTAGAAGCGTTGTGAGTGTGCACTCACTCTGCATGTCGGGCTTAGCATTAGCATAAGTGGAGTTTTAGCTTGTCTGTGTTATTGTTGATGAATTAACTTTTAATTTCAGTTCCAAAAGCGGGACCACCAAAGATGACGGTGTTGTAAAGAAGAGAACTAAAGGTCAGTAAACATGAGCCCACACGGTTAACGAAACGTAAAATGCAGAAGTTGAGAAACAATTCTTTGGCTAAAATATAAAACTTATAAAATCATTTCCATATCCGACTTACATCAAAACTCTTTACTGTTTCAGCAGCATCATTTCCTTCATTCACTTTCATGAGGCGACACAATAGACATGTGATATCTTTTTAGTCTAGGACTGTCCAATGAATGACAAATTGCTCAGTGGTTTGTGTTTTATTTCGTCAATTGTATACTACCAGCACCCAGAGTTCTTGTAATGGATTATAAATTGGAAACATGTCAAATGGGGGATATATTCTCTACTAATGTCACTTTGATATCTCTTCAGCCAGTGGAACAATTGTGAAGTCTCGGTATTTACAACCTGTTGTTGAGAAGACGGGAAGTCTGTCAAAGGTAATACAGTAAACCTTATTCTTTAAGTGAATTAAAGAAAATGTAAAAGGAACCACCCTACTAATATAAACAATAAGCATTCAACAATGAACATGTAAATTAGGTTTCAAGATGTCTTTAAGAAGTGTTGATTGTGAGTCCTGTAACTGTTAACAGACTAACTCAGCCAATGAGTCGGTTGTTGTACCACCAAGACCCTCCTCGCCTAAACCTGGCTTTGCCAAACCAAGACCCTCATCGCCTAAACCTGGGTTTGCCAAACCAACACCCTCTTCGCCTAAACCTGCGTTTGCCAAACCAAGACCCTCTTCACCTAAACCTGGGTGTGCCAACCCAAAGGTGGGTACACCGTCAAGACGGTCCATGGCCCCCCAGGCTCTTCCAACCCGTAAGTATTTACTGTACTGTAAATTGAGAGCTTTCCAGAATATTCTAGGGGTTCTATATGTACAAACAAGCATAAACATTTATGAAAAAGTTCTAATCAAATTTCTTTGTTGACATACATAATTTTGTACACCTTTTTGACATTTTTATCTTATTGCTTAATGCATTTGCACATGTTTTGCAGTAATATTAAATACATGGAAACAGCTTATGCCATTTATTATGCTGTCATCTCTTACAATCTGACTGGTGAAATGCTTATGCTGTCATCTCTTACAATCTGACTGGTGAATGCATTTCATCTTTACTCTGACAGTCTATTGTCTAAAATGCCTTGGCTACTTTTACTTGATAATGGACAGGTTAAAGAGAAATGCTCATGTTTAACTTCATCTGCCTTGTCAAGTTGGGAAACATGTAGATTTATTTTTGATTTCTATAATTTTCTTTTAGCTGTAGTATTTCTCCTACAGTAGAATGCTGCAAAACAACGAGTGCACGAATACTCGCAGAGGGACTCTGCGTGTATTTGATTAGGAACAAGTTGATTTCTTGCATCCCTAATATATGCACAGCATTGTTTTGCAAGACTTGTACATGTGTTTGATGCTATTTGAACGAGTTAAGCTATAATTGACCACTGTCATGTTGTTTGCCCTCAGCTATGATGTCAAGTCTAGAACCTTCTTTTTTGAGAACAAGTCTGCTGCAGTCCACATTCACTGAAGGAGGACACCACGTCCACCGCCCCGATTTCGACTTTTCTGTGATTAATGGTAACTCATTCAAAGTGAAACATGGATATGTATTGTATAGAATTTGGAAACGAGGGGTTGGATGTTTCAAAACATGCACGGATATTGTCCACAAACTATATGTACCTCTGTGTTCTCTAGTCTAGTTGCTACTTATCCTGTCCTCTTCTGTTATGGGGCATGTATTCATACTGCTTTTTGTTTTATAGTGTTTGTAGTAATTGGCTGTAAAATACTTGAAAGAAAATAGACTGATCATCAAATCTTTTTTTGCGTGTGATTCAGAGAACACTATGATGCAGAATGCTGTGGAACCAGAGAAAAAAGCAGAGAACGATAAGAGTGACATTGAGATGAATACCTTCTTGTTGGCTTACCTCACAGCAAAGGTGATAACTGTAACCTTTATGACTAATGAACTCTGGTGACTCATAATTAAATACAGATTTTGACTGCATGTTGGTTGTTAAATGAATTAAGTTTTTAATAAATTTGTTTTTGTTTGACTGTCACTATTAACGGTTGGAGTTCATCGCGTCGTCAATGGAATGAACATTATCTGGCATGGTTAATATTTTCCCGTGTCATTTCTGTGCTCTTGGGATCCAGATGGGGCACAATACTGCAAAGCTGAGGGCAGAGATGGATGCGCGGCTCCGTGAGGAGATGGAAGAAGAGGCCTGTTTACGTAAGGAGGTCCAGGAGAAGAAGAGGCAGTACCTCCATAAGGAGAAGGAGAGGACGCTGCATGAGCTGCTGGATTTACAGGTTACTCGAATCAAATCGAAGTTTAGCAGTCAAGGCACAGTAAATGCTGAAATGATCTGCATTCATATAGGATAGAAAAATAGTCCACACACTGGGTCATGCTCCCATAAAGAAACTCCAATATTCAAACTTCCATCATCGCATCCTCCACTCGCGTCGTTGCCTTGCACCTTAGTCTCTCCTCCCCGAAGAAGGAGGCGAGGATTAGATGTTAGGACGGAGGAATCGCTCAGATTTTACTTATTGAGCTGTATGACAGGCAGTCTTTATAGATGGCACTCGTGTACAACAAACTACATGATTGTGTAATAATTATTGAATTCATTCCAATTGTTTGTATTCCAATCCGTTCTGACTGTCTGGTGCATTGTCCTAGTAAACTGTTGGTCACACTTACAGTATAATGGATCCAATCCATTAAAATAATTATGGGTGTATGATCTAGTGTACAGACTCTATTTTAATTTGTTGTTCTGTCCAGCACCTGGGACTTTATTTTCACTTTTGGATGTGCGTGCTATGTAAATGTTCAACAACCTATTTCCCAAAACACTGACAATGACAGAAGAGCAAAAGTGTGAATGACAGCCATGCAAAGCGCCAGTCTGTTGGCCAGGAGCAATTAGCCTTTAATATCTGGCTCAAGGACATTAGCCTGGGACCAGACGAATCTGCGAGTGCAAAAAAAAATTGCACTCTGCGATTTGGGTCTGGCACCGCTCCATAGAGAATCCATTTCCTGTTCCAGGAGACGTGGGGAACCAATCAGGGCTCAGTATTCGAATATGGGAGACTGTAATTGGTTGTAGGTCTAACCAATTGTGTCGAGGACATTGTTTTGATCCCGCCCCTTGGGAAGAAAAACGTCCTCATGGAAGCACCAGACTCATATCCACGCAGTGATATAGTCTAGCTACGCCAGGCTACAAGGACATGGCATCATTATTTGTTTTAGAACCTCCTCGAAACGAGATGCTACATCTGAAGGGGTTTTTCCTAATCAAGAATTTCAATCATCATATGCTAGGAGTAGTGGGGATAAGACCAGCAGCTAGAGCTCTGGAGCCATTTCCACCCCGGTAAATATAGAATGGCAGTAATAATTGCTGGCAATGAAATGTGTATTCTACATGAAATGATTATTCTACAGGCCATGCCCTAAAGAAAAGTAAGATTGGAAAGCTTTGAAGACTGTATCCATATATAAAATAAAGTCAAACTTTTCTCACTTAACCAGGTGAGATGTGTGCCAAAATTGTAACGTGTACAACTTCTCTTTTTTTCCTCTTCACCAACATTTTCATTCCGTTAATATTCCTGTCAGATTGCAACATTGGAGCCAGTGGCTGATTCCGCCAAACTTTTCACCGAAGACTACAAATCTTTCGGCTCTGCCATCGACACCACCCGACACGAGCTTCCTGTCAAGAACATCCACATTGAAGGGGACAGAAGGGAATTCTTAGGTTGGTGTTGACAAAGTTTAGTCTAGTTAAATAGCAGATGTACAAGCTCACGTGAACTTGTAGATCTACTATTTTAGAAATCTTTTCAAATATATGACTTACCCAAAATAATGACGGCAAGTTGAAAGTGGTTAAAAAATTGGCTAATGAAAAATATTAATAAGGGCTTGTGACTAAATTATTACATTTAATCCATTGGAACATATAGGCCATTTATTCAGTTTCCTGAGAAGTAATAATTTTAGACATGCAGTACAAGGTTTCCACCTGTGGTTTTCCTCACTATCAGATAAAGCAGAAGCTTGCCTGAAGGACGGTGAGAGGATCCTGATGGAATGTGCACATGGAGATCAAGACAACAGCACTTGTGTGAAATGCCTGAGAGACATGAAGATGGCGTCCAAGGACATCAGCCACGAGCTGTCTGGGTAAGCATGCCCACGTTATCAAATAATCCAACGTAAAATCCTCAGTGTTACGGGCTCATTTGGTTATATTTATACACTCTGATAAACTAACACTGACAATTTTACTATTAGTCCAGCAACTGAGAGATGCCATAATAACGACCTAGAAACAAGTACCAGTTGAGGATAGTGCCTTGCACAGAACCTATGGCCTTTTTTATTTATTTAACCCATTAGCTTGTACATCTGCTATTTTTGAACATTTTTAAAAAATCTTGAATTATTTTCAATTACGAAAAAAGTTAAAAACTACTGATTTTTGATGGCATTTGTAGAATCGGCGACAGGTCTTGGGTTAAAATGTGACAGTTGTAGTGTAGGCCCTCAGCCCGCATATTTCTGATCACACTGGTGTATTGTATGTTTTATTCAGAGGCTTCATGGAGCTGCTGGAGCTGTCGGGGTTGGTCAGTGGTCATGCCATCCACATCCAGATGGCCTTGGAGGAAGAACACCTGGGCCCGAGCAGGGTCCAGGAGCTGTACGGCTCCAAGTGAAGGATCCACTGTATTATTATTGTATTTATTTTTTGTGTTTTAACAAAAACTTGTATTTGTTTTATTGTAATTTTTTAATAAAGACTGTTGTCCAGTGAAATTCCTTTCATGGGTTCATGTCCTATCTGTCTCTTGTTGGTGAAGTAGAGGATGAAACCCACTGTCTATTGTACTTTTATCATGATTTAAAAAAAACTCTTTGACAAAGTACATGTAGGTCTGTCCCTGGATAGCGATTTAGTTAAATATTAATTTGATAACATACATTAGCAATTTCAACTTTTATCCATAAAGCCTGGAACAGAAGAATTCAACTTACGCATAGTGGCACTGTGATGGATCATACCAACTTGTTCTTACTGCTAAGTTTTGAGTTATTTGTATTGTACAGTATATATTTATCACCTTGTCTATCACCTTGTCGTAAGTTAAAGGAAGGGTAAGTGATTTACTTTGGTTAAAATAAGTGCTAAATAGCTCTATTTTCTGATAGTACTCATTGCTACTGTACAGAGTGTTTGTTCAGTAAAAGGAGTCTCCCATGTCTCTCCAGCTCTTTATTAAACATAACATGCATTTTCAGTGCTCTCTCCTGATTGGCTTACATTTTGTCACCTACCTGAAAATGTACTATATTCTGTTTACTAAAGAGCTGGAGAGAGCTCTGTGACTGAACAAACGCTCTGTAGCAATGATTACTATCAGAATAAAGTACTTAAACCTTTTTTTTTTGACAAAAACTAAAACATACCAAAAAATATCACTTACCCTACCTTTTTTTTAACAGTGTCTCCTTGTTCTTTTCTATCTCTCCCTTGCCCTCCACTCTCTAGTTTGAAAATTAGACTACTAAACTGTACTTTTGATCAGAGTCATGTATGAGTCTACTTTGAGTTTACTTTTCCAGTAGTGGTAATCAATGTGGGGTCCCCAGCTAAATGATTGATAGTTATAAACTAAATGGACCCTTAAGAATCTGTAAACCGGTGTACTAATGGAACCAGTTACAGGTCTATTTGTACACTCTAAAGAGAAAAATTAACACTTTACAGTTGAGATTGGCGTGTCAGAGATAAAAAATAAAATAATTATCAAATGGGAGTTTGTGATCTAATAGAGTTAAAAATAATAATCTAATGCATATTAAACTGTGGGTCCTTTAAATTAAAGTTTGAGAATCACTTTTTTGTTGCTCCATCTCATCTTCAACAATGTAATAATAAACCCCATCTCTACTCTTCCAGTTATTTCACAAAACAGGTAAACGTCTGGTACAAATTAAACTTTGTACCAGACTAAATTGCGTTTAGTTTTGATATTTTGAAAGTAAAATTTATACAAATCTGAATGGGCTATATATTCTTCAAATGGAGACATTGGCCGTAGATGAAGTGCATTGCATGGTATTTCATGCAAATTATTAAATGGTAACTGATTAGTTCAGGCCAAATAGGGACTCTTCTCTTTGCTAAGACAACCTTTCAGTATCGAATCCGTGGGTCGAACCCATAGAGGTATAATATGGTCGAACCATAGAGGTATAATATAACGGGTCGAACCCGCTACAATATGTTCCGGATGTGATGTCACACCAAAACAATGAAGACTCTTTTTCATTGGCTGCTGTCGGAAAGTGACGACACACTGACGACGGTAACCAATGAGCAGCAGGAGGAGAGCGCCTCGCCGCATGTGAGTTTAAATTAAATATAACTTTAAATGTACACATTTCTTCGGTATGACACATGATTCTGCCATTGTATGTTTATAGCGAGCATCTTAAATTGCTATTGTCCCAGTTTCGTGACCCACACAGAAGCACAGGCAGAAGGAATTACATTCATTGTCTTCCTCACTTCAGGGTAGCTTAGGATGCTAACAACACAGGTTCTGCTAAAACACCATATGAACCTTTTGTAGCAGTGAGGGATTCTAAACCCTTTTAATGTCAAGCACCCTCGGGAGTCGGTTTGATATGCATTAGGACACGATGATATGATGCTTATCTCTGGACTGAGTCGTTACTGTCTGTTACGGACTCGGGTTCATTTGGTTCATAAAACTCGATCATGTATAGGCTTTATTCACAGCAGCCATATTATGAAAACATTCACAGGTGTTACCAATGATACTAATGAAGGCTCTGTTCCATTCTGGTCAAACAGAATCAGGGTGCTGATATGTGCATGTTGGCCCACTGGAAACACTCTGTTACACCAGTGGGTCTACAGTTGGGGTCCAGGGACCCTCATGGGCTTCCAAATGGCCCCTTACAGGTGTGTAACTCTGAGAGTGTACAAATGGAACCAAATGGACCCGATTCCATTTGTACACTCAGAGTTAAGTGGGTCGTGGAAACCACTGTGCTGGACTAAATGGAACAGAGCCTTCATTAGTATCATTGGTAACACCTGTGAAGGAAGTGATAATATGGATGCTGTGCATAGAGCCTATTGGGGAGGGATCTGTAACTCTGAGAGTGTACAAATATTACATTTATACACTCTCACAGAGTTACTCACTACACTGAGGATTCTACAGTGGAGATTGGGATCACAGATATACAAATTGTTATTAAATGGGGGTCCAAGTATCTAACTGGGTGTCCTTGAAATTAAAAAGGTTGAGGATCACTTTTTGATTGCATACTTTATTAGTAAAAAATGTAAACAGCACGAGGTACAGTCAGACATTAAGGCTAAAAGGATAACACAAAAAAGTCCTGGGGACTTGTTTCCATTGTGGTCCTATGCATTCAATTCATCAGCATAGCATACAAATAACTCAATAAATACAAATGATAAAGGGGGGGGGGGGGGGGGGGGGGGGCAGTGAATGACACCTCCTTTCTATGGGAAAATGCATTTATCCCCCCTTGTGTTCTTCTGATAGAATGGATGGTGTCAGGGCATTCCACATTCTGGTGGCAGAGTAGTAGAATGAGAACTTTCCCATGTTTGTTCTATATTTGGGTAGTACTCCCTCTAGTATTGTGGCTGTGGGTGTTACTCACTTTAGAGCACTGTTTCTCAACGGTCGGTCGGGATCCATGTTTGGGTCGCGGACCAATTTTTAAGGCTCGCGAGTTAATATCCCCTTTTTTAGTTTTCTACATATTTTTTAAAATAATTATTTCAAAAGATTTTTAAGAAGTTTAAGCAAAAAAAATTCACAGCGTTTCATCAATTAAAAACAATTCCAACATTTTTCAAAAGTATTTCATAAGTAAAATTAAAAAATCTAATAATTCCCATAAATACATTTAAAAAACCTTTAAGAAGTAGTGAAAAAGCAGATCCACAAGCTCGCAAAGCGATGCGTTGTGAGTTTGTAGATCTGCTATTTTCACAAATTTGGGTCCCGGCAAACGTCTCATTTCTCTTTTGGGTCTTGAACTAAAAGGTTTGGGAACCACTGCTTTAGAGAAGTAGTTAGTCAGGTATGAGGGTATTGAGGGTACTGCCCCTTTACTATAGCACTGTACTAAGCTATAGGCATTTTATCCTTTTAACTGAATCAGTTCAAACCAACCCTCCCACACACAGTTCCCACTCTCAAAGGAGAGGCCCACATGCAGGAAGACAAAGCCAGGAGGAGAATTGGCGGGGAGGCCGTGGCTGTCGAGAGCAAGTGAGGAGGGAAGATGGAGAGGAGAAACCCAGAGGTCAGGAAGTGGGAAGTGTCCCCGCCGGCATCTGCCGGTTCATGTGCCCCGCTCGGGAGCTGCAGCTCCGAGAGACACAGAACCTACTGCATCGCTTTGAGATGCTGGCGGGCACAGAGAGAGACAGACCACCCAGGGCGGACCCCCGGCATACTGTGAAGGAATACTCCCGTCCCGCCGCTGGGAAAGACAGCACCCGCCCCGACGACCTCCGCCCACCCGACGTACTGCTGAAGACTGTGTGTTTCCTCATTGATGACATCGCTGCCTCTCCTAATCTGCAGCCCTGGACTGAGGTTGGCTCAGATTCTTTTTTATAATAATCATCATCAGTAATATCTATTAGAGAACGGTGGTTCTCAAAGTGGTGTCCCCCAGGGGTCCTTGGGAGGGTTCAAGGGGGTCCCCAGCAAAATGCGTTAATACATTTTAAAACCTTTATCCATATTCTATACATTGGCTATTCAAAAATAGCAGATGTACAAGCTCACAGCGCGACATTTCGTGCCGTGCTGCGGGCTTGTACATCTTATATTTGTGAGCATTTTTGAAAAATCTTGAAAGTGTTTAAAACAATGATATATATATATCTTCTCTTCTCCTTGCCATGAAAAAGTTTGAGAACTACTGACCTATACAGTATAATAACTTAAGTGGGTGAAGGCAAATAATGGAAATGATGCAAATATCAAAAAATGACATCACTTTACTACAGTCTTTTAAAACCAGGAAAACATGACACTTATGCCATATTAAACTATTATGACATCCATAATCCCAGACAGTATCTAGTGTCATATCACAATATCCATATAATATCCATATATTGCCCAGCCCTGCCTCTTATTGCCCATACGTTTAGTGTTCAGCATGGTGGATCGTGAATTCGGCCAGATTTGAAAGGAAACGTCAGCCACCAGTTGAGTTTTTGATTCCAATTGTCAGTCGTTGTACTCTGTCCATTCACAAACAATGCACTTATATGTTGAAAGCTGCAATCAATAAACTTTCATGTCCTACCCGGGATTCAAACCCTGGTAACCTGCAAAACAGACTACATTTTTACTAGGGGAGATATTGATGAGCTTCAAGCTGTACGAGTTGTGAGTCAGTAGTCCTCCTACCTGATAACTGGGGTCTAACTAACATTCTCAATGGAAGACCACCTCCTAACCACTGCAGATGTACTAGTTATTAAAGGTGTACCAATACCATTTTTCCTTCCCTTTCCGATACCCATACTCTAGGACAGTGGCTCTCAAAGTGGGGTCCAGGGACCCTCTGGGTTCCTTGAGGGGGTTCCAAATAGACCCTTATAGGTCTGTAGCTCTGAGAGTGCACAAAGCTCTGAGAGTGCACCAAATGGACGCTTACGGGTCCATTTGGTTCCATCTGTACACTCTGAGTTATGGGGGTCCTTGAAATTTAAATGTTTGAGAACCACTGATCTAGGAATAAATAAAAATGCCATTAATAATTGTTAAAGTGTAGTTCCAAGTTAGTAAAATAATCATGCAAATAGTACAGTAAGAGTATAAAACACCATTCAAAATACAAAATAATACCTATACCAGCATTTCAGGCAGTATCGGCAGCTTTTCCGATACTGGTATCGCTATCGGTTATATTACTTGTTTCTTACTTACTTATATCTGCTTGTTATATTAACATACTCTACCCTACAGATAGGCCAAAATAACTTTTTAATTCATTCAATTAAGTTCTGGATTGAAGCTTTAAGTGCATTCTCATTATGGAAAATGTATGAAATGGTGAAAATGATGAATGAATACAACCTTACAGTTGCTTTCTTTAAAGTTCACAAAGCAAGCATTTCCCCCTCCCAGGGAAAGCATTTGCTTAAATCAACATTCCAGTGTGCTTTTGCACAGTAGTCTGTGTTATCTCATTTTGTCATTGGTTCTCCAGGTGTATGACTTTGTCTTTGACCGGCTGCGCAGCGTGAGACAGGATATGATCATCCAGAGGGTGTCCGGGCCAGACTGCGAGCTCATTCTGGAGCAGACGGTTCGTTTCCACATCTACGCCTCCTACCGGCTGTGCGGTGAGCCCCTGCAGAGGTATGACCCATGCATCAATGACACGCACCTGCAGGAGAGCCTGAGCTGGCTGCTGGACTGTTACGCCAATGGGACGGGACCACATCCCAACCAGGAAGAGTTCCAGGCTCTCAGTCTACTGTATAACCTGGGTGAGCAGCTGGGCCTTTAGTTTCAATTTGAGGCGATATCTTGTTTATTATTTGTTTTGCGAAAGTGGGGTGTGTGTGTGTGAGCTAATTGCACAAACTGCTGAACTGATCAGCAGCACACTTTGTATGCATGCTGCTAGTAGGTTACAGAAGTACCTCCACAAAATGTGCTCCCTTTTTCAAGCATTTAACTTACACAATGGGGCTCTCATAGCACTGCAACCTTGCCCAAATTTGGAGTCTTACGTCATAGATATGTCGTAGAGACGAATGACGTCTCACAGGCCGGCCACATGAAGTCCGAGATCCACATTGTTCGTACACACAAGATGTAACATGTGCATCGAGTAATGTGTATGCTATGGATTGAACAATATAATAAGATCTCTTCTTAAATGAATAGTTCATCCAAAAAAAGAAAATCGTATTTTTTTTTCAATTACACACCCCCGAGATTGTTTTTTGTAACATTCCGGAGACAATAATTTGATGACCGGCGGAGTCTCCGGTAGGAGACTACATTGAGTCTCCTACTGAGCAGCCACCCGGTCATCGAATTATTGGCTTAGGAATGCGACAAAAACAAAATCTGTGTAATTGATAGGAAAATAAGTGTTTTTTTTGGATAGATGCAAGGAGTGATGAATCTGAGAATACATTTTCACACTCACTTGTAAACCTGCTATGCAAAGTAGCCATTTGGGTACTTGGCTCGTGAATCTACGGGGGGGGGGCGGACGTTCTCTAGCGTGCACGTGTGTGCATGCGCGTGCACTGTACCGTGCCGTACCCTTGCGCGTGAAAACATTACTGGCCACACGCCGTCCTACTCCGTGTGGACTGGTTAGCTGACAATTTCTCCTCCCATTATTCATCAGGTTCCCCTCGAGTCCTCCATCACACCATGGCGCTGGCGGAGGACCTCCGTGGGTCTCCCGCCATCTGCCTCGCCCTGTCTATCAACCGGGCCTTCCTGGAGCGAAACCCTGTACGCCTGCTCCGGTTGGCCCAGACGCTGAACTTCCTGCAGTGCTGTGCCCTCCATCGCCACCTCGGGGCGTGTCGCAGGGACCTGCTGCTGATCTACAGCCACGGACACAGCAGCCGCAACTGTCTGTTCCCCCTGGACAGACTGGCTCGGCTCCTGGCCCTGGAGGGGCCTCCCACAGCCCAGTTGTGTCAGCTCCATGGAGTGAAGGTCACGCAGGACGGCCAGGTAGTCTTCTCCAAGACGTCCTTCACGGAGCCCGAAGCAGGGAAGCTGCTGTGCACACTTCATCACGACATAGTGGACAAGAAGCAGAGAGACCTCACCGTTGGTAGCATCATTCATGGCTGTGCGAGAGAGGTGACGCGCGTCGAAGATTTAACTACACGCTTCCGCGACACATTGTGAGCTTGCTATTTTCGTTGAGCGTCTCTGCCGTGTTGATGGAGCATAAGTTAGGCTTTATTAAGTGCTGGTTGTGCCCTTCTGATGAAACGTGATTGACACTTTTTCCAGACAGTTTTCCTTTACAATGTGAACTGTTTTTGTTGTTTACTGTTGCTGTTAAAAGGACCAAACTGCTGTCAATACATGTCATTGACTATTAACAGCTTCGGCCATGTAGTGTTCAAAAGCATAGACATTTCAATCAATGGGCTAATAAACATGCCAGACCAATATGCCAAATTTGTGCCATTATAAATATTGTATAAACTTTTATGAAAGTTTCAGTATTTATCTGTTCTTGTGTTCACATAACCTCAGAAAGCGCTTTCATTAAATGCCATGTTGTGCAAAATATTTGCTTCTCTTGTACCTATTTTTCTTCACCTATGAAGACAGCTAACTGCACTTAAGCTAATTTGCCACTTGAGGGCGCCCAAGGCTTGTAGGAGAGTAATGGACTTTGTCAACCAGCAAAAAAAATACATTTTCATGTTGTGAAGCTAAATTGTGATTTTAGAATTCTGCATAAAATGTAAAATTTCAGCGCGATAGATTGTCACCTAAATGGGGAGAACCCGTACACAATAAAATCCTCAGTGTGTCCATTATTTGTAATCCGTTTTGAATTAATGCTGCAACTTTGTAATTTTTGTGTCGGGATTCTCAACCTGAGCAAACGAATGAGGGACCTTAATTTAGGTGGACACGGAGGTCACTTATGTGCTTAAAACAGTACTACGTGTCAAACATTAGAGTTCCTAACCGACCCCCCCTCCCAGGGTCTAAATTTCTCAATGGAATAGTAGGGAGACAAAACAGTCCCAAAACACTGCAGATGTACTGTTATTGTATTAACATACTCTACCAACAGATGGGTTAAACAAAATGTATTCATTATAAATAAACACGTTCTGGACTGCAGCTGCTGTAACACTGAGGATTTTATTTTATTGTATTGTATTTGTGCTTTTGGCGTGCGTGTCGTTCAAGTGAGAGGTGGGGAGGATTGTGTGAATGAACCATTGAAAGCCGTGTGTGTGTGTGTGTGTGCGTGTGATGGTCATGAATATGTGTGCTCACGCGCGCGCGCACACGCAGATGTAAGGAACGACTTCAAGAGAAATAGAGGGGAGCAGCCAGGGGAGAGAGAAAGCGAGCGAGCCAGAGAGAGAGGGGGAGAAAGAGAGCGAGCCAGAGAGAGAGCCAGAAAGAGGACGGATCGGTGGAGAGATTACAAGTTTTATATCCTCTCCTACAGCTCTCAGCAGCAGCAGGAGGACGCTGCTTTTCTTTGAAGTTGTAATGTTGAAATGTGAGAGAACAACAGCAGTCCTACCGGGGCGGATGATCATGAAGGCACGTGAAAGAGGACTGTCCGCCGTGTGAAAGAAGGAGAGAAAAAAAGAAGACGAAACAAAAAAAAAACTATCGGCATTTCGCGATGATAAAAAAAAGAAACCTTGATCCTTAGTAGCCGTTTCTTTCCAGGCGAAACTTTTTTTTGCACACCTACTCTAGGCTACCGCACCGAGCAGTCTCAATGGATAGACCGCTTTGTAGGAGAAGAGACGGGTGAAAGTAACGGTCACTTTTTGAGTTCATTTATCCTCATTTTTGCCAAGTAGAGCGAGATATTCTCCAATATCTCGGCTACTTTTAGGCCAAAATGCTGAGATCGTGTTTGACAGCTGCTCTGGGTCTTTGGTGGATTGTGTTCATCTGCAACGTGAACAGAAGTTGTGGACAAGAGAGGCAGTAAGTGAATTGTGTTGTAGTGCAATGAAATGTTTTGATGCAAAGCTTTTTTGAACAAAAGCAGTTGGTTTGCGTTTCCGACAGCGTATGACAATTTACTTACACGATTTCATTTGGCATTTGGTAAAACAGGAATATGAATAGAAAATAATGCCAAATATGTTACCCATGCGGGATTGCGGGTGTTATTTGACTGGCCTAGATTTCAAGTTATTTGATCGTTACTGAGGTTTCACCACACCATACTCAAAAGTATCATGTCACTAAATGGCCTTTGAAGCTCTTTGATGGGTGATGAATGTGGAAAAGAATGTTCAATCCATCTATACATCCAGATTCCTGCTTTAGACTGATCTATGATCAATGTTTGTGTTTGTGTTCTGGAAACTACTTGGTTACCTTACCTCGCTTGCAGAGGACCCCCCCCCCCCCCCATTTTATCCAACATAGGCTGTCCCCTGCAGATATTCAACATATCCCTCTGCACACTGATATATTATTATACCCCTGAGCATAGAGTCAGGCTAGATGGATATAGGAGATACCCTACATCAGTTATTCTCTAAGTGGGGTCTGGGGAACCCCAGGGCTCCTTGAGGGGGTTCTAGGGGGTCCCCAGCTAAAATGATTGATAACCAAAAGAAGGACCCTTAAGGGTCCATTTGGTTCCATCTGAACACCTTCAGAGTTAAATTAACACTGAGGATTTTACAGTGTAGATTGGGGTCCCAGAAATAAATTATCATATCAAATCGGGTGTCCTTGGCCTTAATGCATATCAAACTGAAATGAAATGAAACAGTTTGAGAAACAGTAGCCTGCATTGTTCCAGCTGATTAAACTGCACAGATAGACTTGGTAGGGACATGTCACATATGTTCCATTGTATCCCTCTGCACAGAGACGCATGTTCCAGTTTATTAAACATATCCCTCTGCACAGAGAGACCTGGTCCAGAGACATGTTCCATTGTACCCCTCTTGGTAGAGGTCCACAGAGAGACCTGGTCCAGAGACGTGTTCCATTGTACCCCTCTGCTGTGCACAGAGACAGCAGGGAGATTACATGCTATTGGTCGCTATCAGTGTTGCTGCTGTCGGCACAGTGCTGAATGATGGAAAGTTTAATCCTTAGTCATGGAGAATCATGTTAATTGTGAAGAGTTGCTGTTGCTGTGTTGCCTAATTGACCAGAGGGACTCAGGGGAGGGGAGCGCCGACTGACTGACTAAATACAGCCTTGATTTAAGAGAGCACAAATCCTTTTCAACTTAAGTACCCAACAACCCTCAGATGAGGGGCAAAGTCAGGCAGAAACAGTAAAAGGTTGAGCGCATCAAGTTTGATTGAAACGGCCACCAGCACCCGATCAAAGGTTAAGCTTTGTGTGTAGATCAAACGCATTCAATTTCCTCGCGTTATCTTCTCCAAGTCTTATTTTCCAACGGATTGTCTCATGACTTTCAATCTCAGGGAGGAAGGAAGGGTACTCATGTAACTACAGCTTTATGAACTATGTTTTTTATGCTATAGTCACATACATGATATCCTTAAGCTGTGGAAGGAGACCTGGCGGGGACATATTTTCCATTGTATCCCTCTGCACACACATACAGTACATGGTCCAGTTTATTCAGCATATCCCTCTGCACAGAGAAACCAAGGAACGACTTTGTAGTCACATTGCCCCTGGCTCCCCAGCACAGTAATACCAAGCACCTGATCCACTTTCAAGCATGCAGTTGGAGCTGTGCTGGAGCCTGGATGTTTTTGCCCACTGCTAATTTGCAACATTTTTAGTGCTGTTGGATCTTCCAAGTCCAGCATTAGTAGTCCCATTTGTTGTGAAAAATGTGATGATCTGAAATTGTGGCTCCTGCATGGGAAGTCTCCCATACATCACTCTCAGTCACAGGTAATATAATAGGCAATCAGGTTTTGGCCATCACTCAGACAAAACTTTGCTATACAGTAGGTTGTACATTAAAGATGGCTTGGTTCACTGGAAACATCTGCTTTTCTCAGACGTATACATCATGGAAATAATTGATAACAACTTAAGTGACACCTACTGTCAGTAGAATTAACATCCACTATTTTATCATGTCATTCATGTGATATCATTTTGACCATCACATAGGCCTATCTATTTAGTGAGGCAAACATTAATAAACATTAATATGTTGAATGAGCATTTATCTGACCTTACCTGAAAATATGTTCTGTGAAAGGCCAATGCAGTGTCTTGCTTAAGAATACTTTGACAGCAGTCAAAGCTGCAGTGAGGATTGCATCTTGGACCTTTCCATTACGGGAAGGACAATAGGCTACTCTGCCACCCTTAAATTTGGCCTTTTTTCCAAAATGTTTATACACATCAAAGAATGACCTTTGCTCCGCCGTGACCTCCACGACAGCCGCCTCCCCTCGATTTAAATGTCAGAGTGGCTGTGTGGAATCTCGCTCGTTATTTTCCCAAACAGACTCCAAGGTTTTAACAGAGGTGCCAGACCACCCAAAGAGAGCACACAGCCCATTGGCCAACAGGTACCATGTCCCTGGTATCCTTGCAATTAAACCCGATCTGGCTGCACAAATCCATGTGGAATGTGTGTGTGTGTGTGTGTGTGTGTGTGTGTGTGCGCGAATCAGTAAGATAGATGAAAAGGCCGGGAGTGTGAGAGGAAATACATGCTTTCAAATGTTTATGAATATAATTTATAGTCTATTATACAGTATCCTCCTATAATTTGACAAACCTCTGTGGTGGGTGGTGGGTGGTGGTGAGACCAAAACTGTGTGCCCAGTTCTCCTCAGTGGCTGGAGCAATTGATCTGAATTTGTGGTTATTTCTGGTTATTGGTTATATTTCTGGTTATTGCGCGACGGGGCGCGCAATAACCCCACGTTTGCAACTACTTTTGCCTGCGCACTTCACCTGTTTATTAGCGTTTTTGTGTAAAACACTGTCGCCATGGTTACGGGGCTGCCCAGCTATGGGACGAACTGCCTCCCGGGTTGCCAGATCATGTGCGCATATCCCCCCACGGATGCGTCAACCGGGTATGGACTAGTACTTCACAATTTATGATGTGAGCTTCACCTCTACTACTTCCTCGAAAGCAATGTTATTTTGAACAGTCTCATTCACAGAAAAGATTCAAGACTCGTTTATGTACTTCATAATTTATGATGTGAGCTTCACCTTTATTGCTTCCTCGAAAGCAATGTTATTTTGAACTCATTCACAGAAAAGAGTGAAGACTCTTAAAACAGTGGTAAGAATGTCTTGCACCCATGGCAAATGGTAAGTTGGGTTTCAGGGAAAACAGGGGAACTTCACAAAGCTGTGGGGTTTCTGTTCTCTCTCTACTTTCAATCTCCATCCCCACTGTCCTCTCCCCCACTGTCCTCTCCTACAATTCTTCATCTCTCCCCATGCGTTGGTTTTTCCCCTTATCAACTTGTCCATCCTTATATGCACTCTTTCATTCCCTCTCTTCTACATGACTCTAACCTTCTCCCACTCTCTCTCTCCATCCCACCTTCCTGTCCCTGCCATGATCATTCTCCTGCTCAGGGGTTACCTGGTCGTTGCCCCCTCAGTGTTCCGAGCAGGCGTGGAGGAAAGTGTCAGTGTGACCATCTTCAATGCCAAGGCAGAAACACGCGTCCAGGCACAGCTTGCTGTGAAGGGAGACACAGTGGCCCACGGCCATGCCACCATGTTCGGTGAGAATACAATGTACTATGCCTCAGCATAATGTTTTTGTATTGAATATGCCTTGTTTTTTGTCGAGCGACACTTTGCAGCTGAAGCATAAATCAAGCCTCAATGTATCAGTCTGCTGTCTGTCGCTCATTACACCACAGTTAATAAAACATTTTAAGCACCGTTAAGGCCATCTTCCCACAATGAGTGACGTCAGGAGGGAACCCAGTTGAGAGAAATGTGACAGCACGCTCATAAGACCAAAATTGGAACTCTTGCGGTGCATATGTTACATGCTTCTATCAGGAAGTCCATTCCTGTGAATCTTCAAAAGTGGTATTATGATATGAAGGCAGGCACACAGACACACACAAACACACACACACTAGGGCTGGGCAATATATCGATATTGTATCGATATTGTGATATGAGACTAGATATCGTCTTGGATTTTGCATGTCTATTGTGATATGTATGGCATAAGTGTTGGCCACCTGGTTTTAATCACTTACAGTGAACCCAATTTTACACTTTCAAAAAGTTTCAGAAATGTTAAAATGTTTTGAAAATAGACAATCTACAAGCGTACAACGCATTGCACTGTGTTGTGAGCTTGTAGAGGAGTTCATTTTGATATATTGATATTGAGGTATTTGGTCAAACATATTGTGATAATTGCCCCTGACATCCACTCATGCCATGACTGCTGTCAGGGTCCTCCATGGTCGTTCCCCTGGACGTTGAGGCTTCATGGCATCAGCCCAGGCTGTCCCACCGGGCCATGGTTGTATACACGCCTGTGTGATTTGTTTGACAGCACCGCTAATGGATGAGGCTGGCCTGTGCCTCAGAGTGGCATGGAGACAGCCTGCAGCTGGACTCCCTGCTAACCCGGCCTGAACAACTTACACCCTCTATTCCTCTATTCTTACACCAAACCCCCCCCCCCCCCCCCCGCAAAAAAAAATGCCGATCTACAAGCTCGCAGCTCACAAGCTTGTAGTTCGGCTGTTTTTGGCAAATGTTCCCCCCCAGAATAGGCATGCTGGGGGTCAAGTGGTTCCAACTGGGCCAAAGCCTAGCTAGCAAACTAGTTCAGTAATGGATTGATTTTGAGCAGTTGGGTAATACTGTAACCGTTTTTTTTTTACTGTTGGTTGGCTTGTTACAAGCAGGATGTGTTGTTGGGTGTGGGTGAAAAAAGCTCCAGTTAACTGTCCCACATAAATATTAAATAGGGTAAAATAAATAAATAATAATAACTATTGTTTTCCCCCAGTGAGGCAGAAACTTTGTTTTATTGGGATCATGTTATTAAAGTTATACACAGTCAATCTCCATTGATACACAATCACCCCAAAATTGTTTTGGGAAATACTTCACTTTGCACTTACAGTATGCTTTTCTGATTATTGTTTTCTATTGCAGACAAAGGCACCATCAAGTTAAAGGTGAGATCAACCAGGTCTGCCGTCGCAATTGTCTTAGTTTACTGTCATTCTATTTTCTGTCATTCTACATGCTTCCTTTTCCAGAGATGTTTCAAATGGACGGCAATAGTTTAGTGGCGACAGCTGCACAGTAGTGAGAGCCTGCATGTCTGTTTGTGCGCATTCCTCAGGCAACATGCAAAACACTATTTGTAATGCAACATCTGTCTTTGCACATTCATTGGGAATAAGGTAACAGCCTCAATGTAATATGCAACAGCTGTTGACGTGCATGTATGGTGCGCCGCCCCCAAAGGCTGGAATGGATCAATCTAGCATGCACGACTTCATTCCTTCCCTCGCCCTCTCCCCTTCTTGTTCTTCCTTCTCCCTGTCCATTACTCCTTCCGCCCCTTGTTCACATGAACCACAGTCTTATGAAGCATGCTGAGCCATTAGCCTGGTCTTTGTAGTCGTGTGTTCGTCTGTGTGCAATGGTCACGCCACTGTAATGTATGCTAATTGAAGCCTGACGATGCCAGATTTTGGGGTCCGATGCTGGAGATTTTGGACAGGCCTAAATTACTGATGTTTTGACTCTTGACAAACATAGGTTGATTCATTTATTATTGTTGCACTTTTTGACAGATAAAACATATATTAAACTTCAGTAAATCAAAAGAACATTGAGCTTTTATTATGCAATGAAGAAGCAAACAAGTATACAAAATACACACATAAACTGAATTTTATTATATTTAACCACTTAAGTCTTATTCAACGCGCTTGTTGATCACATATTTAGAAATTGCTTAAAAGGTTAAACATTGGGACACATTCTCTGTATAGTAGCCGATATCAATGTTTTTTTTTGTTTTATTTACTAGCATAAAAATACATATAACAATAGTGTGCAGGAGAAGTTTAGAAGCTTAGAGGCTTATAGAGAACTTCCCCTTTTTTTTTAATTAGACATAAAAAATTATACATATTATTGAAAAATATTACCAGTAATGCATTCAAGAGATATGCATACATACAAACATACAAACACACACAGTACATACATAAATACAGACTGTATACAGTATAACCACCTACACACCTGCCTACACACCCACATAACCATAGACCTATTTATCTACTGCTTTTTGGATATGCGCATTTGTTTTGTAGTTTGCTTTAAAGACCAACAGAGATGGAGATTTTTTCAGCCTACGATCAGAAAAACGTCAAACAATGGCCGATATAGGCCAAACCGATATAACGCTAATGTTGATGCTGCATCTGTAAGATTTATGTTCTAACCGGGATTCAGATCTGGGTACTGTATACCGCGCAAGCTCCAAAGATTCTACTACTGAGCTGAGATGGAAAGGCTGTCTGGGCAGGGGAGATACGATGCTTTGAGCTCCGTTCAATACCTCTAGCCAACCAGTAGTGGTACTACCTGACCATAATGATATTTAAAGATTTCAACGCGTTCAGAAGAGCAGAGAGACCACCTCCAAACACCTCAGTTGTGTTAGTTACATTGTATCAACATACTCACCCAGATTTGTTTAAATAATGTTTTATTCACAAATAATGTATGGATTGCAGCTTCAAATCAGTGTGGGAAATTCAGCCAAATGTTGGTCAGTTTTAGTTGGTGGTTATCAAGCTTAAGTCAGATCACATAGCTACCAATAAGATGTTTGGAATTGTACAGATTGACGGTAGATAAAAAGAAAAGAAATGGGCCTGAATGTGGAAGACAGAGCAACAAACTGTTTTCCCATCCTGCTCTAAAGTGCAAAACACACCGCCTGCTCAGAGCAGCGACGCCGACACGGCATTGATGTGTGTGAAGTGCTGCCCGTAGCACCAACAGGAAGCGTCGCGCTCCTGCGCACTGCAGGGAGAACACCACTGAGAACACACACAGAGAAATGTTTTGTGTCCAAGTGCAGGTGTGCATCTATTGCTGCCAGTATGGGTTTTTTACATAGACAATAAGGGTGGGGGCTTTTTGTTTACGCGTGCTGTTCGTAGCCTGTGTGTTTTAGCCTTGAGAGACCTTGCTTATATGCGTTTGGTAAATCCAGCGTTGATTCTTGTCAAATCATTCCTGTTTGGGTGTGTGTGGTACCAGGTTCCTCCAGGACTAAGAGGCCAGGCCCATCTGAAGGTGTGGGGCAATCGGCACCTCACGGAGGGAGGCTACATCTTCCACAACTACACCACGGTCACAGTGGAGAGCAAGGGCACTGCTGTCTTCATCCAGACTGACAAGCCAGTCTACAAACCCAAACATAAAGGTGTTCTCATTTCTACGTCATTAGATATCACAGGATTACATGCAATGCATAATGTACACAGGTGAACTCGAGCCACACTACAGGTGGAGCCACCAAAGGGTGATTTATACTTAGTTGCGCACTGGTGTCGCACTCCAAAAAACTAGTTTGTACCTTGCAGATAGTTTATTTTCCTTTTTTTTAACTGCGCAACCAAGTATAACAAGTCCTTAACTGGCGGAGATAGAGTGAACCTCTGCGTACGTTACGCTCTCCCAGTGAAACTTCTGTCAGGTGATAAGAAACGGCTGGCGTCTCCCATGTGTTGTCACATGGTTGTCTACACCCTCCTCAAGGCAACAGAGGGGGAGTTGGCAGCGACAGGCAACGCAGTACAGACATGGAGAATGGGGCAACAACTAATTTGGGAGAAAATTGGGGAAAAACAGAGAGTACAAAAGTTAAACACTGTCATGTGTGAGCTGAGGCTGGGCCATAAGCAGATATGTATTAATGACCACAATGGAACTCATGATAGAAATCATGCCCTATCAGTATGCTCTATTTTAACTTCCGACTGAACTGCAGCCAATTAAATAAAGCAATTTGGACAGGACGGTATTCTACAATTGGGTCCCATGGATTCAAACCAGGTGCGAAGATTTGTTTTGCTCTTTGGTTTCCATTGAACAGAAGGTAATGGAATTACTATGCAGCGTTCAATACAATAACATGTTTTCATTTATAGACCTGTTTTTAAACCTTTTTAAACGTGTAATCTTCTGCTTGCTTTCAGTGCTCATCAATGTTTACACAGTGACCCCTGATCTGAGGCCGGTCAGCGACAAGGTGATGTCACTTCTCTTCCTTGAAGAATATAAAACAGGAATGAAATGCTGCTTGTCTAACATGCACATATCCATTGACAGAATCACGTCAGAAAGCTCTTTGTTTTGCATAATTTAGTTTTTTTCCCGTTTATAAGTTAGTTTCTAAATCAGCTTAGAAATCGCTACGTACTGGCATAGACATAGAGTACACTTTTAAAAGAATTAAGGTTTGCATTTAAAACAAGGATACACTTATACACACACTTTGACAGAGAAAACATAAAACCAAAAAATATATAAAAAATACTATTATATAAAAATACTAATCTTATGTAACTTTTATGCTGAATAATCATATGCATTACAACATTCTTATTTTTCAAGAACTCAGCAAACCTCTTGGGAGGAGATGACGTACTCTTTAAAATTAGAACGTCATCCATGATATTCCCTGCAAATATACTTTTCCAACTTCATCTCTTTGTGGAATGAAGGAGGCAGCCCTAGCTCACCCGGAGCACACAGAGATGTACAGTTTACGTATTTACTGAAGCCGGGAAGCTCAAGACATTTCGGCTGGAATGTTAGCAATGGCCTCCCAGTATACCGTGCCACTGTGCAGACAGACTGTTTATTGATGTCCACGGCTATAAAGGTCCACCGCTGGCCAAGGCCAGCTCTCGCTTTCACAGATGAAAGATTGTTGCGCGGAGGAGTGGTGGAGTGTGGTGGAGGCGGGGGTGGTGGAGTGGGGGGCAGGGATGGGGAGAGAGGAGAAGGAGACGGGTATGATGGTGTTTTGTCTGTGTGTCATCATTTGACTTTTTCTCCTTTCTCGTTTCTGTTTGTGTGTGTTGCTTTTGCAGATGGAGGCGTATGTTGTGGTGAGTGGAGGTTGCTGGGACCACCCATGGTTGGGAGGGTCATGTCCAGGATGGGACAGTGACTGGTTGTTTCCAGCCACACTGGAGATTACAGGGCTTGAGTCGGGCCAGTCTCACCTTGATAACAGGGTGCTCCCTGGAACAGCCCAGGGATAAACAACATGAAAGAAGACTTTCATGTTGTTTATCTTCTCTTCTCTTCTCTTCTCTTCTCTTCTCTTCTCTTCTCTTCTCTTCTCTTCTCTTCTCTTCTCTTCTCTTCTCTTCTCTTCTCTTCTCTTCTCTCCCTCCATGCCTCTACCCCCATCCTTTCTTTCTTTCTTTAATTCTGACTTCTTTCATATTCCTCTTCTCACATCTTGAGTTTGAGTTTTAAGGACAAATATCAAGCTGGTAGGTCATATTATGTTTGCAGTCATAAGTTATGTAAAGAGGTCCATGCATGATTTATGGGTGTCATTATGTAATAAGCTGGTTTGACTACTCTTTGACCTGTAACCTGCACAATCACCTGAGGAAAAGTTGCAAAAGTATTTTGACGTCAGTCCGGGTCAAGAGCGAGGTCTTAAGGTCAAGTTCAGAGGGAGTGAAAACATAAGCATGAGGCTCAGTTCAACACTAATGCTTTTAAATTACAAACCAGGTTTGACCCTTAGAATTTGAGATGTGAAAGGTCGTTGTCATTCATTTTTTTCATCTGATGTTCTGACCCTTCAGGATCCAAGAGGATCCAGGATGGTCCAGTGGAAAGGACTCAAATCTGTGTGTTGTGGTAAGTCCACTTCTTTTGCAAAGTGTAATCATCATTGCCTCAGTGCAATGGTTTTATATTAAGCTGTAGTGTTGCTTCCAGAACAATGTCCATGTTTCTTCCATCCATGTTATATGACACTGGAACAATCTCAGTTTTACATAATACGAATTAGTAGGCTAATATGGCACCTGCATACTTCAGAAGAAGTCAAATTTCTTTTGGCTTGCAGAAACCGAACAAGTTCTCTCCGGACAAAGTTATTTCATACTTGATGCCGCTCCGCCTTGAGTGCTTATTGTTTGACCCCACCCACTGTATACAGTGCTCATACTGTGATGTTGCCACCCTCCACTCTTTTTCATCACCCTCTGACTATAACATGTTGGAGGCTTCCATCATATTGTATGTAATTATGCGATACATTTCTCTCCAGGGATTGTCAACATGAGTTTCCCTCTGTCCGACCAGCCCATATTTGGAGAGTGGCTTATCTTTGTGGAGATGCAGGGTCACACCTACAACAAGTCCTTTGAAGTACTGAAGTATGGTAAGCAGCTGTATACAAAATATCCCTGAGAATGAAGGGCTTTCATGAGATATTTTATTTTAACAGTTTTGGCAAAAGTACACGTTTTAACCACTGAAAGGAGTAGTTCACCCAAGAAATTCTATCGTTTCCCTAACCGGTGGTGATGTCTTGTTTCAGTTAGGAGAATTTTTGTTTGTAAAACATTCCTTAACTGAATGAATGAATGAATGGAATTAATCGGGGTAAACCGGCTCATGAACCCACTTTCTTCGCTCGTGCATGTCACGGTTTGAACCGGAAGTGTAATTTGGGTCTCGGATTCATTCCATTCATCAAGTTTTTTCTTCATTTTTGGATTCTTCATTCACTGTTAACACAATGGCTGCCAATGACGTATATATACGTCTTTTAATTATCAGCTGTTGTCCGCCAAAGACGTATATATACGTCATGGAAAAAAAGGGATTTTTTTTTTTTTTTTTTTCAAAAAAACATTTTTTTTTTTTTTTTTTTTTTTTTTTATAATTTCAACCCTTGTCGAATTACGAACAGATTAGGAGCTAAAAATGTTCGAAGATTTGCTGCTCCATTCACTTCAATGTTAAAATTCAAACGGACAAACAATTCACTTTGTTTTTTGGTTTAAAACTACTGGTTTTGAGCTATATTGAAACATCAAACAACACATGTCAACGAGGTCAAAATGACCTCGTTGACATTTGTGAAACCACACCTGAATCTCATCTGTGATTAGAAACCATCTGGGGATCAATCATACTGGAGGAAAAAAATCTGTGGCTACGCGAACAGGTACCAAAATCATGGCAAAACCCTGGCAGACAACAGCAAAAAATCTGAAAAAACTCTGGCAGGCAACGTGTTAAGCTCTTTGTACTTCATTGTGTGACAAAAAGTGAAAATAAAATAGTATGAAACATTTGAACATGTTTGAAATTTTGCACAAAATAGGGATGCCAGTGCTTAAAACGTTTGTTTTGAAGAAAGAGTTTTATATGATTTCCCCCTCTAATAAGTGACAATGCTTATTCTCTCTGCCTCCCCACAGTGATGCCCAAGTTCGAGTTAATCATTGAGCCACCACGCTACATACGAGATCTCAACGCCTGTGAACAGGCCAGCGTCAGGGCCAGGTAAGGCACTTCAGCTGGCAGTGATATCATACAGTAACAGTACAGTATGTGACAGAATGACGGGTAGACAGACAGGCCTGAGGAGTGAGGTCATATCCTACTTGGAAATGGAGATTTACAGTACCCGTTGAACTTCAGTCTGTCAAAGAAATGTTTCTCAGCCAGTGGGTTGGGAGCCGAAAGTAGCTTATACGAGTTTTTCTGAAACAAAGGAATGTTGTTTACTTGTTTTATTTCATATTGTTTCTGTCGGGCAAAAACCTTGTATCTCCATATTTCAACTTTTTATATTTTGGGGGGAAATGAATGCCCTACTTTCTTATTCTACGGTGTCACACAAAAGTAGCAAAAGTAGCCGATCTAAAAACTCAAAACACGTTGCATTGCAACGAGTTTTGAGCAACAGTTTTGGACATATGAGGTTTCCACCCGACAGCAACAATATATAGTGTTATGATGACCTCATGAGCAACACAAAATAATACTACAAACATAATGTCTCTAGAACTGTTAGCCTTTGGCACTTCACAAGTAATGGTCATGCAAATGGTCTAGCGGTTGATTTTTAGCATCGTATTTTCCGTATTCAAATGTATGTAATCCTGATTTATACACATGGCATGAACCTGGCTGCCTAGCACAGTAGATATGTGGGAATCCAGGGCCGAAATTGTATGATATGAGCATTGTTCGTGACAAAACATGAATCTGTACAAGATTTTGACATCTTTGCTGCTGTCCAGGTACACCTTTGGGAAGCCGGTGACAGGGAAACTTACGGTCAACATGACAGTGAATGGAGTGGGCTACTACCGCCATGAGATGGGCCATCCTGTGGTTAAATCTATGGACGTAAGTTTATCCATACTAGGGCTGGGCAATATATAGATATTATATCAAAATTGTGATACGAGACTAGATATCATCTGGGATATTCGATAACGTAATATCGTGATATGACGTAAGTGTTGTCTTTTTCTGTTTTTAATCACTGAAACCTTATTTATTTACTAGCTAAATTGGCCAGTCTACAACCTCACAACACATCTCATTGCAATACATTGTGAGATTGTAGACCTGCTATTTTCGTGGTTTTGAAAAATATATTATCGTCACAATACAGTTTGATTTTGTCCATGTCACCCAGTCCTAATCCATACCCAGCTCCATTATCCTAACATGGTGTACTGTACTGGTGTGTGTCAAAACAACTTGGCTAGTGTTGATCCTCTAAAGTGCTGATATGATCTCTATTTTGGTTTCAAGTCAGAACAACTAAGATAAGAGCGACAAATCTGATTGATGATCCTAGATCAGCACATTAACCCATTAAGACTGAGGCTGATTCTATAAAGGCCTTCTAAATCAGTATAGTTCTCACACTTTCAAGATTAAAAAAAAAAAAAAAAAAAAAAAAAATTGCAGTGGCGCGCTGAAAGATTGTATATCTGCTATTTTTGAGTAGACAACGCAAAAAAATCTAAAATGACACAGATACTTTCCCGGTTTTAACGGGTTAAGCTTTTTTCCCCCTAACATAAATATGTCGTTTGGTGTATGGTTTTTGTCTACAGTGACACCTTACACTAGCATACTTTTGGCATAAAATGTCCCAGTATGGAGCAGTATACTCCAGATCAGTGCTTCTCAACCTTTTTAACCCTCTGGCGTCTCCATTTTGTTTTATAATGCAATTTTAATGTGTCACAGGTAGGGATGGCTGACTTGGAGGACCCCCCAGTTTAATACGGTTTTATCTCTGTGTGTAGATGGGGATCTACACTAAGATCATTAATGTTCATTTAACAGGGTCCATTTGGTTCCCTTTGTACACTCTCAGAGTTGCAGACCCTTAAGATCGCCCCGTCACAGTTATTACATAATCGTCTAATCGCGATCATTTGAGATAATCGCAATTATTTTGTCATAATAGTCCTAATCGTTTCCATGTTAAAAAATGTTGCCCTAATACATGAAAAAGCTGAAATAGCTGATCTACAAGCTTACAACCCGTCACAAGCTTGTAGATCAGCTATTTCTGTTATTTTTACCTTTTTCTGTATAAAATGTATAATTGTTCCTGTACAATTTTTTATTACGAAGCCTAAAAGGCAAACAGAAATGTATTTTCTATGTTCCAATGTTCCAATGTTCAATGCAAAAAATATACTGTATATTAGTTTGACAATTGATCGTTAACTTAAATGTGTAATTGTGACAGCCCTACTGTAAGGTTCCATTTGGTACCTAACTATGAGTCATTTAGCTGGGGACCCCCCTTGAACCCCATCAAGGATCATCGGGGTCCCCTGAGCCCACATTGAGAACCACTGCTCCAGATCATACTCCCGACTAGTTTCTGACCATATAATACCAACTCATTCTCCTCATTTTGATCACAGATCAAGGGCTCTGCCACCTTCAGCCTGTGTGTGAAGGACATGCTGCCGCTGGACGTGGCCGACCACTTCAGAGGGACGGTGAGCATGTGGGTGGTGGTGACCGGCGCGGACGGAAGCAGGCAGACCATGTTCGACGACTCCACGCCCGTCCACAAACAGCTCATTGACATCAAGTACTCCAAGGACACACGCAAGCAGTTCAAGCCTGGCCTGCCTTACAAGGGGAAGGTGAGACAAGCAGTTGACGGAAGAAGTACTCACATGTTTTCACTTAGGTAAAAGTATCAATACTGCAATGTAGAAATACTCTGTTAAAATAAGTAGTGAAAGTCCGGAATTCAAAATTGAAAGTACAAAAGTATTGGTATCAAAATGTACTTAAAGTACCAAAAGTAGAAAGTACTCATTATGCAGATTATCCCATTTCACAAGTTTTCAAATGTATAAAAATCGTTTGAAAATCGTTTGAAAATAGCAGATCTACAAGCGCACAATGCACCGCATTGTGCGCTTGTAGTGTGATATGTTTATTTATTATTATTCGTAATAATAATCAAAATCTACAAAATAACTATCAACTAAAGTTTTCCAAAAATTGTAGTGGAGTAAAAAGTACACTATTTACTGTAGAGTAAAAAAAGTATTGAAAATTTGAAATACTCAAGTAAATGTACTTTCTACTCTCCATGTACTAATTACTATCCACCACTGTTGGAGACAAGTTTACACAGTAACAATCCTCTGTTAATGTATGAGTTACAAATGCATAAATGAACACAGAGGATTTTACTTTGTTGTGGTCACGCCTCAGATGCGGGGAAATAGAGACGTTTTGCCTAAGGAAGCATTATGATTCAGTTGATAATGGTGTAATAAAGTACAATAAAAACTAAACCAATATTAGATAAATACTTTATATACGTGTAAAGATGAGAGAGAGCAATAATTTGTTGAATGTCCGCAAGAATGTTCCCTTATTTTCACCAATGTTTGTCCATTATGACAGTGGTTCTCAACTTGTTTTTCTTTTTTTCTTTTGGGGGGGGGGGTCCCCAAATGACAGTGAAGTGACAATTTTAGGACTTTTAATACCTCAAACATTTGCCAAATTGCATTATGACATGCTCAGAATAGGGACGTTAGGCTTCATGTGGTTAACGCTCTCTTTACCCCCGGAGATCGAGGTGACCTACCCAGACGGGAGCCCGGCTGACGGAGTGCACGTGCGCGTCAAGGCAGAGCTGACCCCTAAGGACAACGTCTACACCAGCGAGCTGATCTCCAAGGACGGTCAGGCGACCTTCGAGATCCCCTCCATCCCCACCGCTGCCCAGTACGTCTGGCTGGAGGTTAGTGGCTCTGCGGCCTGGGAGGGGTGGACATACGCTTCTAATAAAGTTATTATGTGTTATTATAATAGTTTTGTCCCCTTTAGTTATCGTTGGGGTATTTGCAAAGTACATTTGCATTTGTCCACTGCATTTACTCAAGGTTGCAGCCAGATATTTTTCCTTATTAGTCCTAATTATTTTAACTATCTACACAAAGTACACACATTTTGAGAAAATTAAAAATACACTCAAGCAGAAAGGATTGTGAGAGACCACATAACAGTAAGTTCTTTCGTAACCTCTGTACTGTAAATATACTGTATTGTTATGCTATGTGGCTTTCATTACTTTTAATTATGTAACTTTTGTCTAGACTGACGGAATGTCAGTCGATGTTTGTTTGTATATTGTATGTATGTATTTATGTCCCCAGGAAGATAAGTGACCACGGTGGCAGAGCTGAAGGGGATCCAAATAAAGAATGAAGAATTTACCCATCCTAAATATTAGGAGCAGTGGACACTATTAATACAGTGGCCGAAGAGCAGTTAGGGGTTAAAGTGTCATGCTCAGGGTCACTTCAACGCAGGCTGGTCAAGCCGAGGGTCCAACTGACGCTCTTTCGATTCCCAGACGGCCTCTATAGTCTATACCCACTCAGTTACAGCCGAAAAATTGTGGACTTTAAATAAGTTGATGTGACTGTAGTTTGAAACTGCAATAATGAAAGTGCCCTTCCCTGGCACTTGCCTCCCTAACCACAAATCTATCTATCTTGTGTAAAGAAAAGTTTATACCAGGAGTGGGGTTTGAACCCACGAGGACTGTTGTCCATTGGATCTTAAGTCCAACGCCTTAACCACTCGGCCATCCTGGTGACAAATGCAATGGGCAATACCTGTTTCACTTGTGGTCTGCATTTATGTATTATTATTATTATTAGTCTATGACGTCAGTGCTATGATGCCATATCGATGACATGAGGGATCTCCATATAATAATAACATGGGGTATAAAAGGGACACAGACAGACTTGCCCGATGCCTTGTTCGAATCATTCACATCTCTCCTGTCCTCATGTGAGTCTTACATGCAGTGTCCCTCTGGAGAGGCAGTCAGAGAGTGTTGGAAAGAAAGGCGGGTGGAAGGAAGGAGTGTCAAGGGGTCACCAGCACAATGGAAAAGGAATTAAAGATGGGATTCAAGGAATGCATTTCAGGTTCTGCTTTCCATCCGACATGACTGACCGAATGTCACATTGACTCTAAATCAATGCTCTGTTGTGTCTGTGCCCGGCTCCGCAGACCAAGGTGACTTCCATTGACGGCCAGCCAGCTGGAGACCAATACCTGCCCAGCTATCTGTCCATCAGTAGCTGGTATTCTCCCAGCAAGTGTCACATCCAGATCCAGAGCCCCAGCTCACCACTCAAGGTAAGTTCCACCGCCTTCTTCTTCTGTGGTACGATGTGGTCCTCGGTAGGTCTGTCACAATTTGCAATTATTTTTACAGAAACAATGCCAGTCATTTATATATATATATTTAAGTTATTTGTTACATCTGCCATGTGCAATTTGTGTTTAAAAAGTCAAATGGAAAACAACATTTTATTCATATGTACACATATTTTATATATTTTTATGCCAAAAATGCAATTTAATCGTTAATCCCAATTATTTGTACGACAATTAATCATCAGCTAAAATGTCATGATCGGTAATAACTCTAGTCCTCGGTCTCGAAACTGCGGTACATTCTCAACCCCCCGAGTATGACGCAGACCAATTTCTATGGGTCACGATTTTCCTACACAAAAAATATATTTATTAATATTAATAAATACTTTTACAAATTGTAAGATTTGTAAAAGTTTAAACCAAAAAATCACAACTTTTCTCAATTAAAAACAATTCCAACATTTTCCAGAAGTATTTCATGAATAAAATGAAAAAAAAAAAAAAAAAAATCTGAATAATTTCCATAAATAAATACAAAAAAAGTTTAAGAAGTAGTGAAAATAGCAGATCTACAAGCTCTACCACGCGGCGCAAAGCGACGTGTGGTGAGCTTGCTATGATCTTGCTATTTTCAATTGTTTGGGTCCCGGGCAAACATCTAATCTTGAGCTAAGAAGTTTGGGAACCAAAAGGTTGGTTCGGAAATGGAAAAAAAAAATACTTGATGTTACATAATACACGTCATCGCAACGAAAGAACCAATCATCTGAATTTGATGACTTATTTTTCCATGTGTGTTACAATGTGCAGGTGGGCCAGGAAGCAGAGGTTGCCCTGAAGTCCACCTGCCCCTGCAACTTCACCCTGCACTATGAGGTGGCGTCCAGGGGAAACATCGTCCTGTCAGGCCAGCAGCACGCCAACGTCTCTACAGCTTCACAGCGAGGAAAGAGGGCAGCGGTCACCTTTGACAAGAACGTCCACACCACAACCCAGCCCCCCCCTGCCTCGGGTCAGTATAGGAAGGTTCAAGGCTCAGTGTCCTGGCGGTTTTCCGGTGTGGTCTTTATGAATGTAGAATAAAGATGATTATAGCATGACAATGCCCTGGCCTTAGAACAGTGGTTCTCAACCTTTTCGGCCTGTGACCCCCCAAAACAATCATATTTGAACTGGTAACCCCCCCAAAATAATCATATTTGAACTGGTGACCCCCCCACTCTGACAAGCACTTGGAATGTAGGAGTTGAAGCTTTCGATTTAGATGCCTCAACAGATAGATATTGTGAAAATAGCAGATCTACAAGTTTGAGGCGTTGTGAGCTTGTAGATCAGCTATTTTCACAATTTCTTTCTTATATTATTTGACTCTATGGTCCAAGGTTTGACCAGTTTTCTTTTTATTGCATAGTTTGATGATTACTTTTGATGCCATATTCTGGGGACATCCCCAAAAACATGTGGGGACCCCCCTGGGGTTAAGCCCGACTCCTAAGGGATCCACTCAGTGACACTTGAGGTCACCTATCTTACACCCAGTCCAAAATGACGCAGAGCGTACCGCAGTTCCTGGTTTCCAACCGACACAGTTGTCATTTTCACACCCAGTTGCCCACATTGTGTCATTATTTCCAAATGTACTTGGACTAATCTGTGCGCCCACTGGCGTGTTGGTCTTAAAATGAGGTGTGGTCTGGCGCATTGTTGGTGCATTGCTACCTTAGGTACAGTGAGAAAAGTCAAAAAGCAATTATGCCTTATACCAGCCCCAAACTGGCACAGTGACAGCACAGATATTTCCATACTATTTAGAGAGCACATTATTTGGATGAACGTGCGTGCCTACGATGGTGGGTTCACAATGTGCACCCTGCTTGCAAACTCTACCTTCACTGTGACACCTTATCCCTTTAACCTTCGTTGCTGTTTGCTATACTGTAGGTACCGGAGGCTCCTCCCCTCAAGCTGAGATGGACACCTGTGTGTCGTACCTCCGCTTCCCTGTTCATCATGTCATGGCGCCCCTCAGCCGCCTACTCGTCTACTATGTGAGGGAGAGCGGCGAGGGCGTCACCGACAGCCTGCAGCTCCCCGTCCAACCCAGCTTCGAGAACAAGGTATGCAGTGGTAAAACACTGGCAAAAGAAAAGAAGACTGGGTCTAATAACGCCACAGCTTCATGTGTATCTCAGACCTCATGTGACCAGTCGTCTATGACGTATCGATGACGTATGACTCTGGCTCTGAAAGAGACTAGCTATGGTGTCATCTAAATGACAGAATTTGGAGAATTCCAGCCCATTGACAAGTTAGAATATTTTTAAAACATGTAGAGAACATTATGTGAACACAAATTTGTTGGATTCTACGTGTGTATAAGAAATGTGGTTAGGTTTTTTTCCATTCTAATATTCAATTTAGCTTTACAGGGATGTGTAAGGGATATCATTGTAATTTAACTTCCCCCAGCAAGATACAGGAAATCAACAATAAACAAGCAGGTAATTCATGATGAGCTGCGACCAGTTCTAGGTTTGTGTTTGGGAATATTGGACCGACTGACATACCGGCTTATAAAGTACTAGTTGCATGGTGACAGCCAGTGGTGGACAAAGTACTCAATCCTAGGGCCCGGACGGTTGGCGTAACCGTCTGGGCACCTAGGCTGATAATCCAGCCAGACAGCATGTCAGACGACCTTTCCTCCGTCTCTCCCCCCATCTCTCTCCCTGTTTCCCGTCAGTCTATTTTCCTATCAATAAAGGCAGTAAAAGTCCCCAAAATATAAAAAACAAATGAATATAGTACTCAACCCCAGTACTTGAATCAAAGTATAGATACTCCTGGACAAATATTAAGTGAAAGTTGCTGTACTGGAGTACTTGCTTTTAAAATACTTACTTAAAATACTTTCCTTTTAATACCAGCTGAAGTGCCTAGCTCAAGGGCACTTTGGCAGTGCATGAGCCAAACTCTCGCATAATGCCTTGCAATGGACATGAGACTTGATGTGAGAAAACAAATGCATTCATTTTGGAGACACATGTCCATCCATAGAGCTAGCTGTAGTATCTGTAAACAAACAGCTGTGTTGGCCTGGGAGAGCTCCCCAGTTCCTGCCTGCATTAGGCGTAGTTAACTCCCTGAAGTATTTATGGCTCCCTAGTATGCTATTATGACAGTGTGTAATGTGTAATGTGTGTGTGTGTGTGTGCGTGCGTGCGTGCGTGCGTGCGTGCGTGCGTGCGTGCGTGCGTGCTCGCAACGTAAAAAGTGAGTTAATGTATCCACTTGGATAGTGGACCCTTGCAGATCACAATTTGACTCTTGGAGTTAAATTGTGTGTGTGTGTGTGTGTGTGTTGTGGGCTGTGTGGACATGAGGCAGAGGTCGTGCGAGGAGATAAGCGGGGTCATGACAGGAGAGGATGACAGTAGTGGTGAAAGGAGGCCAGCGGAACCCAATAATGGGGCTAATTTGTGGCCATGTGCGCTGTTGAAAACAGCGAAGTGTGAAAGTTTATGGCCGACTCACACCCACCCTCCTTCTCTCTAGGATGTTCTCTTTCAAAAACCTGTAGTTTTCCACTCTCTGTTTTCTGATCGCTCCTCGGCACATGATTGAATGGATTGATCATCAAGCTGAATCTTTACGATAAAGATTTTTCTTCTTTTGTAGGACATTTTATTATGAAAGAGAATAATCATTAAACATCATAAGTTACGTTAGAAGGACACATTTTAGGACACTGATATATTTGTGTGTGTGTGTGTGTGTGTGTGTGTGTGTGTGTGTGTGTGTGTGTGTGCGTGTGTGTGTGTGTGTGTGTGTGTGTGTGTGTGTGTGTAGGTGTGTGTGTTCAGATAAATGCACTCAGTCTCTCCAGAGCAGCTGGGTTTCTGTTGCTCAGAAAGATGAGTTCCTTCTTCCCTTCTTCTGTTCGACTGTGAGCGTGCTGTAGCCATCAGCGGTCCACATAATACAGGTAACAGCTCTCAAACGCCTTCTCGCTGTAGTTCGAAACCGACACCGGGATGAAGGGATCCATATTGTCAAAACCCTCCTCCCCCAGCAGCTCCTGGGGCAGGTAGGCGGTGTTGGGCTTGTAGAGAGACCCCGTCTGGGAGAGAGAGGCTATGACAGCCCCCCCGCACCAGTCATTATTCATCAGTTTTCTGAGGTTATGAACCAGAGTCAGCTCTGGAGACACAGCACTCTTATCCTCTTTCTTGATGCTGGTCCGACCCCAGAGGGCGTTGACCCCGTCCACAGCAACAGCCAATCGGAAGCCCGCGTCCGGCTGTCCGCTCTGCAGCCTGAGTTCCTTCATCAACGCTCCCACGACATCACTACTGCTCTTCACACGAGATATACCCTGGTCCACCAGCTCCCCTAGTGGGCGTCCCTCTTCAGTGAACTCCCTCTTCGTCCACACGTACCGATGTGTCGTCTTCAGCTTGGACAGGAAGTGGTCGTTGGTGGTTTTGAAGGTGCGTAGCCAGGTGGAGGCCTCCAGCGGCTGGTCAAAGCGTGACGAGTTGAAGGACGACGCCAGCAGCTCCTTGCAGTTCTTCACCCACAGGTGAGCGTCAGGTATGTGTAGTACCAGCCATCCTTGTGTAGAACAGTATTGGACAGTGTGACAAAGGGACATCGTCTTTCCAGAGCCCTTCAATCCATACAGCAGGTATCGGAGGGCAGGTTTGCTGTAGTCGGCTCTCTTCAGGTAGGAGATGACCTCTAGGGCAGGCGGTCTGACCATCACACAGGCTTCATTGAATGTCTTCACCTGCTGTTGGTAGCGAGGCGGCAGGCCGTGGGGGAAGAGGGTCTTGAGGTGCGCGGGGGGCAACCTGTAGTATTGTCCCGCATGTTTCTCTGAGTGACACGCCCGAGTCAGACTCCTGGGTCCTGAATACGGACAGAGGTTCCTGTGTGTGCTCCGGCGCCACAGCCAGAACCTCTTGCTGCTCACACAGACCGGTGTGTATGAGCCGGACCTGTGCTGCCGTTGGTCTCAGTCTGAAGAATAGTTTCTGTAACGCCGTGGTCTTGCGTGATCAGTGGTGCTGTCAGTGTCAGTGGATCTAGGGACGGCAGAAAGTCACACAGTGTCAGTGAGGAGCAGAGACCATGGGGGTCGCCATCTTGGATCTAACAATGTCTCGAACAACATCAAGAAGGAGTTACGTCACGTGGTGTTCACTTCCAGGTCTCTACGATAAAATTCTACAATACTCTAGCACCTCTTGTTTCTACAGCGTGGCTTTGCAAGAGGCGAGCTGTCTATAACGGTGTGTGTGTCCGTCCGTCCGTCCGGAGCTTATCTCGTAAACCGCTGGTCCAATCAGTGCCAAACCTTTTTATGCACAGTAGGCCACAGAAATACCTCCGCTATTTTTTCTCACGTTTCTTCATTTTTTAAAATATTTATTATTTTATATAAAAATGTTGTAATGGATCTAACTCAAAAGTGTGATCGCGCTGAAACCCTGCCCCACATTTGGAGTCATATTATGTCACATATAGAAAACTGATGTCATCGATGACTGATGTCAAAGGCTGGTCACATGACGTCTGAGATCCACATTGCAGCCATGCCGTTTCTATATGGATCCTGAGAGCCACATCATTAGATGTCTTGTTGTCAGTAACCCTTTTCACAGTATGCATCTGTTTTTCCCTTTGGTATATCATCGCTGTTGGGTGGAAACCTCATATGTCCCAAACTGTTTTTTACTATTTCTATTCAGAAATAGCGAAACCTTTTTTGATCATCTTGCTACTTTAGTGTGACACTGTAGTATGGTGGAGTAGGGAATTCCTTTACGAAAAAACATAAAAAGTTAAAATATGGAGATAAGAGGTTTCTGCCCGACACCAATGATATAGTACAGCTTATGATAATGAATGCATTGTGTATCTTGTATTGGTTGGTTCCCAGGTTTCTGTGTCTGTTTCTGCCAATGAGTCCATGCCAGGAGACCCAGTGAGCCTTCGTGTCCGAGCAGAGAAGGGTTCCTGTGTATGTGTGGCGACGGTGGATAAGAGTCTCTACCTCCTGAAACCTGACTTCCAGCTTAGTCCAGACAAGGTTGGTTCTTTTATTAACAAAACAGAAATCGCTGAATTCAGTTACTTTTAAGTGTAATAGTTCTTAAACCCGGCCATGAGCTCTGGAGATGTCCAGCAATTAGGCCTGTCACAATTATTACATCATCGTAAATCACAATTATTCTATATTAAAATTGCTGGGTGGGCAAGAGGGGTGGACGTCACAAACGTAACATGTGGACCTGGGAGGCGCACCGTTGCTCCGATCCACACCAAACTTGGCACCAACACTGGTCAGGGGTCTGCCATCAGAATAGCCACACCAGGGGCCCCCTCTGTGTTCCTATTGGCTGGGGTTTAAACAGCCATAACTTCAGTTCCCAGCATGCTACAGGCTCGAAACTTGGTGGGTGGTCTTACGGAACAGACTGTAATTGCTTAAGCCCTGTCCCCTCTGTGTTCCTATTGGCTGGGCTTTAAACAGCCATAACTCAGTTCCCAGCATGCTAAAGGCCCAAAACTTAATGGTGGGTGCTCTTTGACGGCTAATAGGGACGGGCTGTAATTTGCCGATGCCCCACCCCCGCTGTGTTCCTATTGGCTGGGATTTAAACAGCCATAACTCCAGTTCCCAGAATGCTACCGGCTCGAAACGTGGTGGTGGGTGGTCCTACATAATTCCAATTTCATAAGAAAAGACCACTTCTGTTTTTTCCTTCCTACTTCCGGTTTGTCGGATTGCCTTGAAGTTTTGAAGTTTTTTTATTGATAAGGTTCCAATGTTCAACAACAGACACACAATTAAATAGTTTATTATGTTTATTATTAATCTCAATTATTTGAGTGACAGCTAATCATCAAGTAAAATTTCATAATCGTGACAGCCCTACCAGCAATATGTACATATACTGTGTGTGTGTGTGTGTGTGTGTGTGTGTGTGTGTGTGTGTGTGTGTGTGTGTGTGGGGTAAGGATAGTAAAACCAGACAAACGTTACCTTATGGGGACATTTTCAGGTCCCCACGAGGGAGAGGGTAATTTTCATGGCTAAGAAAGATTTTGAAGGATATGAATACAAACATGTGTATGTGTGTGTGTATGTGTGTTTTCGTTATTGGACAGGTGTTCAAAGAGTTAGCAGACTTTGACGTGTCGGATGCATTTGGCGTTCCCAAAGACGACGGACACTTCTGGTGGCCTGGGCTGTCGTCCAGGCGACGGAGACGGTCCTCTGTGTTCCCATGGCACTGGGACATCACTAAAGACGCCCGCTTTGCATTCACGGTGAGAGAAAACACTCAGCCCCTGAAGGCCACTTCAGACAGCAATATCATCCTAACACATGTTCTGGTATTACTCTGCTTGTGAAGGCCAAATGTCCCTACAAGTATTGTAGAATTTGAGAAATGGACATTGTGAGAACAATTTTCCTGGTCCTTATGAGAGAAATGGTTGTTTGAATGTAAAAGAGAAAAAGGAAAAAAAATGTCTTTAGTGTTAGGCTTACAATTAGCAAATTATTCAGGTTGGGGTTAAGATTAGGAATAGACATTTAGAGGTTAGGTTAAAAGGTTAGGGTTGAGTTATTCCAGATTCATCCTTAATTGCGCACTGAAAATGTACGAAAAAAATAGGTAAAATGGCATTCATGAAATTGTCTAATTGTTGATGTCGTAGTAATACAAATATGTGTGTGTGTGTGTGTGTGTGTGTGCGTGTGCGTGTGTGCGTGTGCGTGCGTGCGTGCGTGCGTGTGTGTGCCATAGGAAACAGGACTGGTGGTGATGACAGACATGGTGAGTCTGAACCACCGGCAGAGTGGTGGGATGTACACTGACGAGGCCGTCCCTGCCTTCCAGCCACACACCTCCACCTTGGTGGCTGCCATGCACCCTCGTCCTGTGCCCAGGTACAGTGTGTTTTTACCCTCGTCCTGTGCCCAGGTACAGTGTGTTTTAACCCTCGTCCTGTGCCCAGGTACAGTGTGTCTTTACCCTCGTCCTGTGCCCAGGTACAGTGTGTTTTTACCCTCGTCCTGTGCCCAGGTACAGTGTGTTTTTACCCTCGTCCTGTGCCCAGGTACAGTGTGTTTTTACCCTCGTCCTGTGCCCAGGTACAGTGTGTTTTTACCCTCGTCCTGTGCCCAGGTACAGTGTGTTTTAACCCTCGTCCTGTGCCCAGGTACAGTGTGTCTTTACCCTCGTCCTGTAACCAGGTACAGTGTGTTTTTACCCTCGTCCTGTGCCCAGGTACAGTGTGTCTTTACCCTCGTCCTGTGCCCAGGTACAGTGTGTTTTTACCCGCAAAATACTGCGCAAAATCTCTGCGCGTCCGTCCTTGTGCCACCCGCATAACTTGAAGACTGTTTGACCGATCGACTTCAAACTTGGCATGCGTGTCGCTGGGGACCAGAGGGAGTGAAGTCAGGGTTGCCAGATCTGCTTATTATAATTTCCCTGCAAGATTTTATTTGAAAATAGCCGATCTGCAAGCTCGCAACGCGTCGCGTTGTGAGCTTGTAGATCTGCTATTTTCAATTAGCTGATGTATATGTTAAAGTGCACATGTGGCCCATAGTCGCTTCTTTTGGGCTGGTTTTCCTAGACCTGGTTGCTTGTTTCTCTCCCAGAATCTGGCAACACTGAGTGAAGCGGAAGTCGTTTGGAATGGCAGTTGTCCAAGAAATATTGATACATCTGCAAATCCTCATATATGGAGTACCCCGTCATCAATATTGCTTCATAGTACAGACATGACATCATAGACTGGTCTGGACTCCATATTTGGGCATGGCTGACATGGACTCCATATGGGCATAAAGGGATACAGACACTGCTCGACACAAAGTAGAGGATTCATTTATGAAAAAAACATAAAAAGTTGAAATATGTAGATGCAAGGTTTCTGCCTGACAGTGACGATATGTCCGGAATGTTGAGATTTCTGGAAAAAGTTGACTTAAAAAAAAGAAAAGAAGAAAGTTTTGCCAAGGGAAGTTAGGCGGAAAATTGCCAAGTGCCTAAAGTGTTGATTGGTTCTCCAAATGTTTTAACCCTGTTATTCAATGTCAAGTCAAACTTTTTGGACTTTGCATAAGTGTGTGTAATACTTTACACATAGTGAAAGTTTAACCCATTAAAACCCGGATCATTTGAGATTTTAGAGTTGGCTATGAAAAAATAGCAGATCTACAGGACTTAATTTGTTATGCTGGGGGCGTGTCGACAGCTGACCAGAACGTCCCTGGTTTGCTTCCAACCAGCGATCTGTGTTGCATGTCCTTCCCTCCTCCCTGCTCTGAGTGTCCTGTCTCTCTGCTACCCTAAATTAAAAAAACGAATCTAAATTATGCAGATTAAAAAGAAGTCGCAAATATAAATATGCACGATGAAATCACCCCGATCAATATTTGTTGTACGGAGGTTAAATAAGGTCTGTGAACCAAGAAGTGGAAAAAGGCAGAGGGAAAACAAGACAAAAAGAATTAGGGCTCTGGGGTTGCTAGCAGTTTAGGCCTTTGTTCCTTCATGCCACAAATAGCTTTCATTCTAGGGATGAACATTACACACATGGTGTGACTTAGAGGATGTCGGTGTGGATTACGGAATAATACATTTTCCAATTATGGCGTTCTCTTTATTGTGAGCCGAGCGGCTTGCAGCTGAAGGCCTTTTTATTGATGTCAGCTTGTGTTTCTTTGGTTGCAGGGCAGAGAAGCGCAGACGGACTTTCTTCCCTGAGACGTGGATATGGCACTGCGTCAACGTCAGGTATTTGAGTCTTCTTTGTGCGTGTGCGCACACACACACGCGTGTTTGCGTATTTGCGCCCATTATTTCTGAATGCGTGAGTGCAGCGTGCACGCCTCTACTTGCATTCCCATGCTTGTGTTTTGTGTCTGCTCCACGTATGTGTGTGCTTTCTTATGCCTTGTATGGGTGGACGTTATGTGAGCTACAGCAGCTTTCAGACACTTAAATGGAATTGGGTCCTGGTTTATCCAATTAAACCCTATATACTAGCTGACTGGGGTCCTTTTATCCCTCAATACCAAATCATGTCACGAGAATAGCAACTCTACAACGTCACTATGCGTTGCAACGTCACGCGTCGTCACCTTATAGATCTGCTATTGTCACCGAATGTTCACCCCAGAATAGGGACGCTAGGTTTTAAGTGGTTAAAGTAGAAAAGCTTTGATTAGAGAAACCAGGAGAAGAGAGGAGAGGAGAGGAAGTATCGTAATAGGCTCTATTCACAGCAGCCATATTATCACTTCCTTCCCAGGTGTTACCAATGATACTAATGAAGGTTCTGTTCCATTTAGTGTAGCACAGTGGTTTCCACGACACCCATAACTCTGAGAGTGTACAAATGGAACCAATTGGACCCTTACGGGCCCATTTGGTTCCATTTGTACACTCTCAGAGTTACACACCTGTGGGGCCATTTGGAAGGTTTCCAGTGAGCCAACATGCACAATATCAGCACCCTGACTCTGTTTGACCAGAATGGAACTGAGCCTTCATTAGTATCATTGGTAACACCTGTGAATGTCTTCATAATATGGCTGCTGTGAATAGAGCCTATAGCGAGAGCTGAAAAATACAAGAGGACAAGAGGAGAGCTGGAGGAGAAAGGGGAAGGAGGGGAGAGGAGAAAAGAGAGAAGAGGAGAGATTCAAAGCCGGACCGAGGTGTAAAAGACATGAGATGAAAGCAGGAGCGGTGGGAAGGAAAGTGTGGAGCAGGGCTTGGGAGGAGAGGTACTGCAGGAAGCACGGAGGTGTGAGTGAGCGTTATGTGTAAAGTGGCATATTCCGTTCCAGCGGCGTCCAGCATTTCCTCCCAGTGGGTGTGAATGTGCCTCATTTAAACTGGGCTATCTTGGAAGAGCCTCACTTTCTCAACAGCTCCTTCCATTCATTTTCAGCCAATATAAATGAACTGCCCATAGATTTCCATAATGCTTGATACCTTTGGACAACACTTTTGCTCTGCCTAATTTCCGATGCAGGCCAAAAGCTTTGATTTCACTTTTCATTGAGTGCGTTTTTTTTTGTAATTTTGATCAAAAAGGCAAGGGTGTGCATGCAATTTTTCACGTTTTATTATGCCCTGTGAAAGTCTGCCAAGACCAACATGAAATATGTGTTGCCAATGATGATCTCAGCCTCGCTTCATTCACGGAGACAGATCGGGTCAACACCTGCCTGTTCTTCGCACCTATCCATTATAAAGTGTTTATAATGGTTATATTGGCACAGGTGTTGGTGTTGACACAGGTGTTTCCTACATAAAAAACTCAACTGGACTGTTTTGTCAATCCGCTCTCTGTTGTCTATGGTCCGCTTCTTTCCCATTGCCAGTGCGGAATAGAAGCACAGAGTCTTGCGTCTCTTCCGTTCTCTGCTCTATCTCATCATAACGTAACCCATTCGATCCGGGAACGCATCCATATTTAAGTGAACATTTGTAAAATATTTTGTTCCAGGGACCTCCAGAAGCAAAGATTTGAGTTATAAATGTTCGCTTTAAAAAATATGTATTCAAAGATTTGCAAAAAAATTCCTAATTTAAAAAAAAGCTGCACTCAGTGACGCGCTATGAGCTGTATATCTGCTATTTTTGAATAGCTAAAGTATGAAATGATGGTTAAAGTGGTTAAAATCTAAAATGCCTGACAGATGCTTTCCCGGTTTTAATGGGTTAAACATTTATCTCCGGCAGCGCTGAAACAGGTGAAGCGGAGCTGCGACTGGATGTCCCAGACTCCATCACCACCTGGGTGACGGAGGCCATCGGTCTGTCGGAAGAGGCGGGGCTGGGCTTGGCCAAGAGAGTGGAGCTTCGCACCTTCAAGCCGTTCTTTGTTGACTTCACGTTGCCGTACAGCGTGATCAGAGGGGAGCAGACCAAGGTTCCTCTCACTGTCTACAACTACCTGCCAACCTGTGCTGAGGTGAGGAGGACGAGGAGGCCGAGAGACACAACGTGTACTAGATCAGTGGATCTCAACCTGTGGGCTGGGACCCCCAGGGAGGTCCCCACATGATTTTGGGGATGTCCCCAGATGACAGTGAAGTGACAATTTCAGAAAAAGACCATTACTGTATCAAAAGTAATCAACGAACTATACAAAAAAAAACTGGTCAAACATTGGCCAAATTGTCAAATAATATAGAAGAAAGAGGCAAAGATTTTGAAAGGCGATGTTGTGAGCTTGTAGATCTGCTATTTTAAGCCTCAAATCCTACATTCCAAGTGCTTGTCAGGGTGGGAGTCCCCAGTTCAAATATGTTTATTTTGGGGAGTCACGGCCTGAAAAGGTTGAGAACCACTGCACTAAATCATCAACAGGGGCAACTAGCTATCCTTAGATAGAACTCAGTGATGCGATATATTGTTCCAACTTCATACAAAGATAAAGAAAAACCTCATACGTTGTGATGGACTGTTCACAAGTCCTCAAACACAGTTCATGGAGACTGACACGGTACAGGTACTGTAATAAGTGCATCATACTTTTGCAATGTGAAACCATGAGGTCAGTCCAGAAAGCTTTGTTTCTCTTGCTTAGTTCAAGAAGAACCTTTAAGTTCTGCTCTGGCCGTAAGTGGGTCTATCCTACGCTTCACAGCCATGACATCATGGGGTTCACAGATGAGCCCTCGGCTGTTAACCCATTCAGACCAGGAAAGAATCTGTGATTTATTATAAGATTTATTTTGGCCATTGGAAAAATAGTGAAAATGTGTGCAAATATTTGAATATATGTATTTTTAAGGCAAACATTTGTAGCTCAAATATTTGGTTCTGGGGGATTCTACAAATGTATTTTAAATCCTACAGTTTTTTTGAAAAACATATGTTTCTATATCAGTGGTTCTCAAACCTTTTCATGTCAAGGACCCCCAAAATGATATGTAGTTGGCCGCGGACCCCCATCTCAAAATATGTTGGTCCAGGGACCCCCATGAAGCAAAGATTTGAGTTAAAAATGTTCGCTTTAAAAAAATATATATATATTCAAATATTTGCACAAATGTTCAAGATGTTTTTTAAATTGCAGATCTACAAGCTTGTATCTGTTATTTTTGTATAGCCAAATAAATCTTAACACAGCTGCGTTCCCGGTCTAAATGGATTAAATGGGCTGTGCGTGCGCTGCCGGTAATGTCATGTTAGGTGATTATGCGAGCCAGCGTAGCCCGCCCTTTGATGTCCACCCCGGCAACATGTGATTCCTATATTTTCCGCTAAGTTATTTACGACTTTTGGCGTGTGGATAAAGAACAGCGGAGAGATCCGACGGCGTTTACTGAGCCCCTCTGTGAAAACGGGATGATGAGCGGAACCTAATCCTTCAGGGAGCCTGAGAAACATGAGTCAGTCAGCATGGAAAATTCACAATGTGATTTAGAAATTACCCCCAAATGCTTATAAGAGCTTTGAGGAGGTCACGCTATATGAGGCAGAGGAGTTACAGTATGTATGACGTCATAAGGGCCTGTCAGAGAATATCCTTTCTGCTGGCTGTAATGTAGTTTCTCCCCTCTCTTGCCCACTTCTCTCCTCTCCTTTCCTCGTCTTTCTTATCTGTGCACGTCACCTGTTTTCTCCTTTGTTGTCTCTCCTCTCCTCTCCTCTCCCCTCCTCTCCTCTCCTCTCCTCTCCTCTCCTCTCCTCTCCTCTCCTCTCCTCTCCTCTCCTCTCCTCTCCTCTCCTCTCCTCTCCTAGGTTCATGTTAAAGTCACTGTACCCAAGGGGATCAAGTTTGTCGGCCACCCTGGAAAGCACCATCTAACCAGGAAGAAGTGTGTGGCTCCTGGAGAAGCCACGCCCACGTCCATAGTGCTGTCCTTCACAGAGCTGGGGGCCGCCAACATCACAGGTACCACCAGCAGGGCCAACCTACAGAGGCAATGAGAAAACGTTTTTTTTAGTGTTAGTTTTGGTCCAAAATTAAAGATCAAGATCAACCCACAACACTGCCAAGAAATCTGTACAAATAGTCATTATGGGAAATGATTATACTAATATAGGTGTTGTAGGCCCATGATTTTACTAAATGAATTTTATCACAGTGTCCAATCTATCTGTTAGCATATTGCCAGGCTTTTAGCCTACGTACGTCTTACCACTAAAGTTCTAAAGTGTGGATCATTGTCAGGATCAATGAAGGCTATTTTGGGCCATCAGAATAATGCAACATTATTTGAATTCTTGAGTGGCACGTCCCTTTCTAAAACAATGGAAGCCTTTCAGCAGGTGTGCCTTCCACTCAGTACAATGCCTTTCTGAAAAGGGCAAGCCTTTGGCTCAGGAGTGCTTCTCTGTCCAAGGAGCCGAGCTGTGTGTGATCTGGTCTCCCACCCTGAGTTACACACAGTCCCCTCCACAGTGCGTTTGAGAACAAAACAGGGCCAGCAGTGGGGGAGCATTCAGAGCCTTGCTGTGACACTCAGTGGCATGTTGATGAGTTTGCGGGTCACTGGCGGTCAATGGGCCCCCTGCGGTCCCTCTCCCTGTCCCCTGGCCCCTAGTCTTTCCCTCTCACTACACACACACAAAGAGACGCCGCTGGCACAGCGCCATGGTCTCCAAAGTGCAAGGGAACGTGGAGTCCTCTTAAGAACATGTTTGTGTTGTGTAATGTGTATGTTGCTGACAGATGTACAGAGCGCAGTGCCCGACATAATCATACCGTGTGGTTATGATTGTTTCAGCTTTGCATGCGGTCACAATGTTTTCTTGAATTACCTCCATTCTTTGTATAGCTGTAATGCATTATGTGCATAATGTCCCAAAATCTTTTGACGCAATAAATATAATATATATTTTTTTCTAACATTTGGCTAATGCTCTCATCTCTGTGCTTCTAGCTAGTGAGCTTACTGTGTGGTCAGCATTACAAGCACAATCTAGACAAAGGGTCAAAACTGCAATGCCCAACAAAAGAAGTAACAAACCATGTCCCTTGGCCGTTTATGTGCTTCAGAAAAGCAGTAGTGTTAGGTAAACATGGAAAAAAAGAAGAGAAAGAATGTCTGTTTTATCTTCGTTTGCTTCAACAGCCCGTGCCATTGCCTACAGTGAACCAAGCTGCTGTTCAGACGGGTTCCAGACTGGCAAAACAGGCAACGATTTGGATGACAGAAGGACCCCCACCGGTCTGGACTATGTCCGCAGGAGTGTCCTGGTGGAGGTGAGGAAAGGAGAGACATGCCAGGAAAGTGTGGAGGTCACAGAATGGAGAACACTCACTTATGTTTTTGTTAAGTATGTTCTATTGAAGGATTACAGGATGTAGGACATGGGAACGCAGTCTACGTAGTTATTTAAGAAAGAAAACAAAGCAAGAGAAAGCATCAGATAAAACACTCACTTAATAACACACTTATAACATAACAACTCTAATGGATTTTGGTTGATTTTAATCTCTCAATTTCTTTCTTTCTTATCGTCCCTCTTTGTTGCTGTCTGTTTTGGTCTCTATTTCTGTCTGTTTCTCTGTCTGTCTGTCTGTCTGTCTGTCTGTCTGTCTGTCTGTCTGTCTCTCTCACACACGCACTCACTCTGTCTCTGTCTCTGTCTCTCTCTTTCTCTATGGCTGCAGCCAGAAGGCCTACCCAGGGAATACACCTATAGTGTCTTCTTCTGTCCCAATGGTCAGTAGTGTGTCTTTTCATTCTTTATTATTATTATTATTATACAGCATTATTTTTTATTATTATTGGGTTATTTGGACACAACCTATAACACCAATTAAATCATAGCTTGCCTTGATTTCTTTCCTGCAAATTTAGGGTTGCTGAGCACACTCTTGAATATCGTTGTACTGCTATCGCCTTGGTCTCTTGTTGTGCAATGTATATTACAATTCAGATCCAGTGCTATTGCTAGCATTCTAGGCCTGACTATGCCAAATTAACGATTTAGTGGGTTCCGGGGTTGCCTCTTTTGCACAAAAGTTTGAGAACCACTTTATTTTTATACTTCCATTGTCAGAGCGGATCCACATCTCTACTCCCAACAAGTATGAATACCAGTATGTAAAGAAGCCTGGCAAGATGACCCACTTCCAGGTGGCAGTTAAGACCCACAACGATGCCCACTTCGCCCTTTCTGCAAGGTTAGTATAGTTTGAACATTTTCATCGTTTTTGCTTGTTTGTTTTTTTACATTTTGTTTTCAATTTTAGTTTACTTCTGATTCGTTTCTCAAGTTTGTTTGTTAGTTTAGATTCGTTTTTATTCTGTGAAAAGGCTTAGTTTTAGTTTAGATTTTATTAGTTTTAGTGTAATATGGGTGTAGAAAAGAGTCATCCTGTAGCCACTAGTCAGTAAACCTCGCCTATTCCCATGGATTGGATCCACCCGTCTCACCTGCCCTCCTAAACCCTATAATCTCACCTGCCCTCACTCAGTCACTCCTCATCAGTGGCCTGCTCTTTGTATGCTGAAACGACTACACATGAGAGTCCTCTGTCCTGGAGTCTCAGATAAGCCTATAGCCACTTTCGGGACACTGTATACCTTTTTTGTGTTTTGGGTGGCGGTATCCAGGGTCCCTTGAAAGTCAAGGCCTTCTCCCATTCACTCGCTGGTACCACTCTCTGGTCTTGGACAAATATAATGTCTCTACAGTTTTGCAGAGAGATTTCAAAGATACTCTGAACTGCATTAGAGTCCCGCGGAAACGTGGGTTGTTCGGCGCTAATCGGCGTTGCCATTAAACAATTTAAAATATGGATGGAAAAAAGGTATACAGGGTTCGAAAGGGGATCAGATAAGCCTTGGTTATGTGTGGATGAAAAAAACAAAAACAGTTGAAGCCTCATCATCTCCTTGCTCAATGCTCATGTGTGCACACAAGAACAATAAAGGGCTTAAACAGGACTCAGTCGTCCATACATTTTTACCGATGTGCTATGGTGATGTTCAATGTCCTGTGAACCAGTCTTACAACTGAACCTTACAATGGGGTAATCAGGGGCAAGGTCAGAAAAATAGCAAAAATAGCCGATCTACTAGATCACGACAGCTTGTAGATGTGCTATTTTTGCTATCTTTAAAGATCTTTGATAAAGACTAAAACTAAGAACCCTTTCTCTATGATTTTAGCTGGTTATAGTTTTGTAAACACATAATGCATTTTCAGTTGTCGTTTTTTGGAAAGCCTTGTTTTTAGTTTTTATTTCAGTTAAGTTTTCATGAATTAGAATAACCCTTGCCTCTCTGCCAGTCCCCATGACAGTGCTGAGCTGCTGGAGATCGTGCTGGGGGGCAGACAGAACACCCGCTCCTGGATCTCCGTGGGGAAGATGGGCGAGCCCCTAGTGACCACCCCGACGCCCGGCATCCTGTCCTGGGATGAGTTCCGCAGCTTCTGGATCAGCTGGAAAGGGGGCGTGGTGCAGGTAAAATCATCTGGGGCTGCAATGATGAAGTTCAACGAGGAGATTGTGTGCATATCGTATACACTGTATGTAGGACAGCTGCTGGATAAAGAGGCAGAAATCAAAGAGAGGTGAAATATATATCTGCACACTGAATTATATAGTTCCCAAACAAATTAACATTTCAACGTTGCCCTTGTATTACTTTGTTTGGGAGCTATAATTCAGTGTGTGGATATTATACCTCTCGCTGCAATTATAAAACAAGGTGGTTAAATAGGATAATGTCATGATCCGATGCTGTATAGACAACCTCAGTGGGTTGTATTGTGTGTACACTGTATAATCCTGAGTGTCAATGTAACTCAGAGAGTGCACAAAACGAACACTGTCGGGATCCACTTGGAGTCACCGTGGATAAGAGAAGTGCGGAGCCAGCGTTGAAATGAACGCACAGCATATAGATCGATGGAAGGGTCCGGCATTAGGGAGGGGGTTTGGATAGCGATGGTAGATGTTCATTCACTCTTTAGGAGAGGAAAGTGAGAGAGACTGGGCAGGCCACAGGGTCTGTGTGTTAAGAGGACTGGCGCCACTTTTACTGGCGTGCCTGCCTGTGAGGTCACGCTTAACGGGGCTGATGTCAGCGAGGACACTTACTGATCCGTGGCCTGGTGCTCGCATGGCGCTCGCTGGCTGGCACTCTGGCCCCAGCATTAGCCTCGCACCATTCACCAAAGGGACTAATTAAAAGCCCGCTCTTGAGCACCGTATATTACGGCCCAATAGGATTCATTTATTTTCTTAGGGACTTGATTGCGTTTTTTTTTCGGGGGCTGGACGGGGCCGGGAGGCTGGGCCGTGCATGGTCTTTGGTTTAATGTGATTACCAAATGAAACCCTAAATACACGAGAGGAAATGGGCTCTGAATGGGCCTGTGTACTGTGTGTGTGTGTGTGTGTGTGTGTGTGTGTGTGTGTGTGTGTGTGTGTGTGTGTGTGTGTGTGTGTGTGTGTGTGTGTGTGTGTGTGTGTGTGTGTGTGTGTGTGTGTGTGTGTGTGTGTGAGAATCAGAGTAGCATCGCCAACACTTGGCAGATGGACATTATTAGTGCCCAGTATGGGGCAATCCAAAAACGGCACCAGTTGCTCTTTAACCACTTGAACCCTAGCATCCCTATTCTGGGGGGACATTCGCCGAAAATAGCAGATCTACTAAGCTCACAACTGTCGCCATGCGTTGTTGTGAGATTATAGATCGGCTATTTTCGGCAAAGAGTTTTGGTGTAGAGGGAAACAAAGAGCAGACCAAGTATAGTGCTCAGCTGACCCTGGTCAACTAAGTATTCATTTACTACATATAGAGGATATAGAGGACATATATAGGAGAAGGTGCTAGCAAGCAGTCGTGGAAAAAGTACTAACATTTTTTACTTATGTAAAATTATCTATACTGCGATGTAAATATACTCTGTTACATGTAAAAGTCCGGAATTCAAAGTTTACTTGAGTAAAAGTACAAAAGTATTGGTATCAAAATGTGCTTAAAGTACCAAAAGTACTCATTATGCAGAATGTCCCTTTTCACAATTTTTCAAATGGATAAAAACCTTTTGAAAATAGCAGATCTACAAGCTCACAATGCGTTGCATCGCAACGAATTGTGAGTAGATCGGCTATTTTCAAATGGCCGAAATATATATAGGGCTGAAGTGGTTAATGTATATTTTGTAATAATAATCAAAATCTACAAAGTAACTAGTAACTAAAGTTAAAAGTATAACATTTGCTTCTGAGATGCAGTGGAGTAGAAGTAAAAGTACTGAAAATTGGAAAAACTCCGGTAAAGTAAAAAATACCTCAAAATTGTGCTTAACACATTGGGTGCCAGCATTTTATAATAACAGATTACGTTCGGTGCCGAAATCTCACCGTTGAGCTGCGCAGCGCTGTTTAAACTGTTGACTCCACGACGTGCATTCCATGTGAAAAAAAGCATGCCTCCAATTTGCCCGATGGTCCTGGCTAACGCCTGGAACGATAACATCTCTCACGCGAGTAACAATGGCGGAGCGATCGTGCATACAGAATGAGCCCTTTTCCCCAGCGTAAAAAGTTTCGGAGTTATAGGGGTTTTAGAGAAGGAGATAGAACGGAAGCGGATGGGGGCCATGTTTTTTGACACGTGATCCATCTGTCCTCTCCTTCTCAGAATCACCACGGGTGATTCCAGAGCTGCTCCAGCCCCTCCCGTGTGGAAAAAAAAAAAAAAAAAAAAAAAGACTGATAACTCGTAATTTTACGGTTTCGGCACCAAAGCGCTACTCTTTGAAAACACGTAATATTACGGTTTTGGCACCCGATGTGTTAAAGGTAGGGTAAGTGATTTGCAATTATTCAAATAATTGCAAAATGGGTCTATGTTCTGATAGTGCTCGTTACTATAGAGTGTCCTGTCCATATAAGGAGTCTCCATGTCTCTCCAGCTCTTTATAAAACAGAAAATGCATTTTCGTTTCAGTTTCAGTTTCATTTCCAATTTTATCCAATCAGGATAGAGAAATCAATCAGGATATAGATTAAACAAGTGAAATTGAAAGTGATGACACTAAGAAATGAGCAGGCAAAATTGGAACTGGAACACTATAAAAATGAAGCTTAAAAATGGGTACTTTCTCCTGATTGGCTGAGATTTTGACACCTACCAGTGTTTGTTACTGAACAAACACTCTATAGCAATGATTACTATCAGAATATAGTGCTTTAACCTTTTAACAAAATACTTTTTGTTTTAACCCAAAAATATCACTTACCCTACCTTTAAGTACAGTACTTGAGTAAATGTACTTAGTTACTTTACACCACTGCTTGCAATGGTAAAATAAAAAAGGCTTCAATCTCCGAGTTGCTCCAGTGTCCTCTCCTTCTTCGCTGCTGTTATGTCCCGTTCCTGTGACGAATTGCCGTTTTAATAAGCGTTTAACCTTCTGTGTGCCTTTTGCTATAGGTTGGCCATGGTGTGCAACCATCCAATGAGTCCCTGATCCTCCAGTGGGCGGGCCCTCTTCCTGGCCAGGTTGGACTCTTCTTTGTGATATTTGTTTTACTGATGACCTTCATTTACTCTCGAAGACCGTCAAATAAAGCAATCATTCTTTCGTTTGTCCAGGTGCGCCACATAGGCTTCTCAACGGGCTGGGGTTCCGTAGGGGAGTTTAAGATCTGGAGGAAGGAGGACTCCGATGAGAATCACAACGAGGCCTTCACCCTGGGGGTCCCTCACAATGTGGTGCCAGGATCAGAGAGGGCCACTGCATCCATGATCGGTACAATACTTTTTATGAATGAGTATACAGAAGAGTTCATAGTTATGCAGCCCTGTACATTACTTTTATAGAGTTGCATTGTAGGGTACTTCTTTTCTTTTTTTTTGTAAAAACTTTGTGTGTGTGTGTGTGTGTGTGTGTGTGTGTGTGCGTGCGCGTGTGTGTGTGATAACATGTGATAACAGGGGATGTAATGGGGCCAACCCTGAACAACCTAGACAAGCTGCTAAGGCTGCCGTTCGGCTGTGGGGAGCAGAACATGATCCATTTTGCCCCCAACGTCTTCGTCCTGAAGTACCTGCAGAAGACCAGACAGCTGAGCCCAGAGGTTGAGAACGAGGCCACCGACTACCTGCTGCAAGGTAGACAGACAGATGGGTGGGCCGCAAACACTTTTCTGATTTTCAACTGGGCCCCATGGTCCAGAAAAGGTTGGGAACCACTCATCTAGATATTGTGTCAATACACCTGGTCTTGCTTACACTTAAAGCTACATATGCAGTATTTCCTATTCCAAATATCAGTGCAGAAACTTACAGTAACGAGGAGACTCGTTATGTGTCAGGACTTTTAAAAGTTTCAAAACTACCATCCGCATCAGGATGTGGTACTTACTGTACTGTTTCGGGCAGTGGGAACATTCTCTCTAATTGCTGGCAAAGTGGTACACCTTTACTGGAAAATGATGGATTTAAGTTTACCTTGGATTTTGTAGAATTGTAGATTTCTTGACAGAGGACCCTGTGGCTTGGCTGGAGTTGACTTTTTTGAATCACGACTTGGAACACGTCCCTGGACACTGCTGCTGGGATCCCAGCCCAACCCAGTCTCACTCCTCCTGTGCTCTGACTTCCCCAGCCTGGGTCTCACCCCTTCGCCTGTGTTTTCCCTTGCCCAGGTCAAGCATGTCTGCTTGAACAACCATGCAGATACACTCACTGGAAATCTCCAGTAACCTTTTTCTGTACACTTAATAAAAGTGGCTTTAAAGCTACAATCCGGGACTTGTCATTTAAGTATTTGAACTAGATGCACCGCCATCTTTATTGTAATTACAGCTCCGTCGGGGAGAGGGAGACAATTGACATATAAATTATAGCTATAAATATTAAAGTCTGTTGGATCTACGTGAATTGACCTCTTCCAAGGTCTGGCTTCACACTTATAGTAAAGGAAATGGGCAATCTGAGCCTTCACAAACCATTTAAGAAAGGTTAAGGCCCCTAAACCGGTACTGGTGCCCAATTTTTACAATCTGTATGGTAGGCTATGTTAATACAATATAGTTAGCACATCAGCGGTGGTTGGAAGTGGTATCTCTACTCTTCCATTGAGAAATATCGACCCTGCTGTCAGGTAGAACACCTTCTGGTTGAAAAATAGCCCTATCCGACTTGGCTCTGGCTTTTGCATATGTATGTATGATATTGCCAGTTCCGGAGAGACTACCTAAAAGAACACACTTGGAGATGGATGTAGATAATGGATCGATCCATCAGTGATGCAAGGAAAAGCAGATTAACTAGGAAGTAGGAACTGTGGATCATGGGAAGGAAGTAGCAGTAGGAAGATCAAGAGTTGTTTGAACAGATTCCACAAAGAGAGGACTGGCAGTACTTAATTCTACTGGAGGTTTTTGGAAGACATCCTGGCACAATATGGGTGCAGCAACAGACCATGAAGTTCCATCCATGAAGTTACGACCCCATCCTGTGTAGATGAATGTAGCATCCTTGGACTATTAGCTGACCCCTAAGAAAAAGACCTCACATCCTGAGCTTGTTTTACTGCGTTGATATGTTCAAGATAAAAAACACAATAAAGATGTACATAGGTGAACAAACCCCAATCATGACATTTAGAAAACCATCAAGCCACTGAGATAAAACCCAGCCCACAGTTTTGCGAAAGAATGGCCACTGAAAGTATCTGGTTCTCTCAGCCGACTGCTGGAACTGCTTGTCAACTGAGTCCTGTGTCATATTGTCCCTTGATTTACTAAGGATTCTGACTACTGCTTCATGTGCAGTGAGATGGGTCGTCTATTCTGGAATTCTGAGGTTAACAGATATACAAGCTCATAGCACGGCACCTATGCCTGTACCAGTAGGTTATGACTAAGAATTATTCACGCTGGTAGGAGAGTACATGTTGGAAACGGCTAAACTATCAACGAGACTGTACTGCAGCCCAGGAGACACCTGAACAGAAACTCCACGGTCAGAGAACCAAAGATCCCAGAGGGACCGCAAAGGAAGGAAATAGTTTCCCAGGTAGCGTCATTTGGAAGGCTGGGATGCTTTGGGATGATACACCAAAGATCCAAGCCTGTTCTAGTTGCCCCAGCTGTAGTAGGGTTAGGCAAGGGCAACGGCAAGTTAAGTTAAGTTTTCTATTGGTTAAAAACCGGTGAGGTTGTTGTAACAGGTATTTAAGGATATAAGCAGAACTCTTGATATTTCTTGAACTCTGATGCCTGTGTCATAGCAGCTACAGGTGATGTGCATGTCCACTGAATGGTGAATAAATCTATAGAGAAGGATCTCATTGAATTCACTCATTCTGTCAGGATTTCTTCACTGGTCTTGGAAGGCAAGGAAAGTGTGGAACAATAATAAAATGTGAACCTATTTACCAACCAAAAGCTTAGAATGCAGTCAGAGTTAAAGTGTCAAAGAGGTTCCAACTGGATTCAAGATTCAACATTTTGAAATGGGGAATAGTTTTTAAGCCTGGCCTTATTTTTCCGCCATACTTGCTCAGCATCCCCCTGTCTCTTTTCCAACCTTTCTCTTAGGATATCAGAGACAGCTGACCTACAAAAGGCAGGATGGGTCCTACAGTGCATTTGGAGAGAGGGATTCCTCTGGCAGTATGTGGTAAGTGTGGCAATGTATGTATGTCTCCTTTAAGACCTGAGGCCGATTCTACAAATGCCTTCTAAACCAGTAGTTATTTCAAGATAAGAATAAAAAAAACTAAAATAGCAGATATACAAGCTCGCAGCGCAGCACAAAGTGAACCGCTGTGAGCTTGTACATCTGCTATTTTTGAATAGCCAAGGCTAAAATCTAAAATGACACAGATGCTTTCCCGGTTTTAATGGGTTGAAAAATCCATCTGACTTCATCAACTATCGTAAAGCTTTGGTTTTTGGTGTAAAAAGCTATAGAGAAATGTTGCTTAATTTGTTGCTTACATTTCATCATTTTAATCAATGTACTTACGAGGGCATATACTTATCAGCAGAGTGCATTGTCAGTGATTGGAAGTGGAGTTATTCAAATTCATGCATGATTTGTACCAGGCTAGGTAGCAGTAGTCTTCAGTTTGGAAGCATTGCTAGCCAATACAATAACATTTTTATCAGCATCAACGTGCCTTGTGCTCAAATTAATACATTCCTGTTGCTGAGTTTAAATCAGGTAGTTTTTCCTCTGTGAGTGTTTATTTTATGTTTACTATCCCTGGGGCCGGCAGGCGGCCATAACTATCTCATAATGTTTAGAAAACTGAAATGAGACCCTCAATGAGGAGCCCCAGTGTTCCATGCCTCGCACATTCAGGCTCGATCGCAGCGTGCATACCTCTGGTTGATTTATTAGCCGAGGTGGGTATTATGATATTTAATAGAGCTGATACTGTGAAACAGCAGGTTACATAAACCGCAGAGAATCATAAAGAAACGGCATAATTGGATCCCTGAGGTAGGCTAGGCTCCGCCGATTTATTTGCAGTTAAAGAGGGTTCATAGTCACGGTGCTGAATGGACCCCATGCTGCTTTGGCCCCATGAACCGGGACTTAATGCTACCAGGGTAGACTGCGTTTTAGGAGTCTGGAGCCACTTCCTTACCGAAACAACCCCCCTTACCTATTTCTATTTCGACATGGGCCTAGAAAGTAGAAGTGGGATGTGTCTCAATGTCTCATCTAAATAGACTGCCTGTCCGGGAGTAACTGGTAACGTTAGTCTAGCCCATGGAAACCATGAGCTCTTACCCACGGATGGTTATGAGAGGATATGAGGACGTAACAATTACAAATAGCTGTTGGGGTTTTCCTTGAAGCCCAGGGAAACAGGTTTGGAGTTTGTGGGCACAACTCAACACAACAACACAGATGTCTGAACCTTCGGTAAACCCGAGACAAACACTTTATGATTCCATCAGCTCGCAGCTTTTGTTTTCGGTTCCAGAGTTCACCACGGGAGCAGCACATTTATTGCCAGCTTAAAAGTACTCTTAATGCAGTGTTGATGTATCCCAGCTTGTAAAAATGTATCTGAGCGGAAATTGTTGGGGTCTAATGAAAAGATTGAGCTTAACGGGCAGTAATGTTGTGGTACACAGTGCTGGATTCCTCACGGCACCACTGCTGTTCCTGGACAAAACTGAAAGTTGTTTCATTCAACGGCTCAATGATATGCAAGAATTAGGGATATTAGGATGGACCAATGAGGTTACTCAGTTCTGCTCATAGGGACTTGCACTTAAGCTCCTGAATATACACTTGAATGTTGAATGACAGCTGAATAGGTTTGATTGAACCACTTAAGCCCTATATACGTAATTGTACAATGAAAAGCCAAAATAGCCGTTGTTATTCCGACATTTTTTGACAATTTAATGATATGCCCAAAATTGGGTTGCTGGGTTGAAAGTGGTTTAAGGGCAAGGTTATGAGACAAACACTGCACATGTACACACATGTATGGTACAAACACACACACACACACACACACACACACACACACACACACACACACACACACACACACACACACACACACACACACACACACACACACACACACACACACACACACACACACACACACACACATTGCTCTCTACCACCGGCCCCTGAGCAGTGAACAGGATGCGTTTGTAGGAAGAGGTTTGTCATCAGCATTTGGATTGATCCTCACCGGGCCTTGGAGCCCTTGTTCTGACATGGCATGCATACCTGCCGGTATTATTAAAGCTCTTTGATTCTGTCTGGATCCAATGAGAGCCATATGCCGCTGTAATCTGCGGAACACACACACACACACACACACACACACACACACACACACACACACACACGCACACGCACACGCACGCACTTCTTTCAACTATCTCTTCTACCCCCCCCCCACCTCCAATTTGTACAGCATGCTTCCTAATTCACTGGCCTGGGATGGGTAGTGCAGTCTGACTATGGGCTCCCTGGAAGTAAGACTTCAGTTGTCCCTGAGCAATGACAGAAAAATCCGAGCCAGCTTCTAGACAAAACTGAACACTAGCTTTAACAGAATTACTGAAAATCTCTAACTTCTATGTATAATCTTTCTTTCGCCAAGTGGGACTGAACTCCGCATTTTCTCTTCCAGTCTTGTTGGCTGGACATGTTGAGGCTGGCATGGCATTTCTCTCTGCCAGAGATTGATCTGACAGTGTTAGTAGGGATAGGGGGTGGGAGGGGGCAGTTTGAATACCAGAGATGGAGAGAACTGATACGCACTGCTGTATAAAACTATCCATTCCCAGTCCTCTGCCAAACTGGCATGCTGTTTGATTTTAGCAGGAATTCAGTGTTTTTCTTAGACCTTGGACACGGGGGCCTGTGATATCATTAGCAAGGTGATTATTTGTAGAACGTGCTCTGATATACTCCTAAACATTAACACACAATCTCTAGGGGTGCCTGGTGGCTCAGCCAGACCATGATAGTGAATGCGAGGACCTGGGTTTGAATCCAACCCGTCTTGTGTTGCATGTCTCTCCTCTCTGTTCCTTTCGTATCTCTCTACACTGATATAACCTATCTGAAATAAAGCATAAAATGCCAAGAATTCCTTTGTAAAAAAAACAAAAAACACATACATTCTCTAACCATTTTTACTTTTGAAGTGTAAACGTTTTGAACCCAACTGGACCTATTATGGTCCATTTTACACTGTCAGAGTTCAGTTAACACAGATGATTTGACTCTGTATAGTTGTTCTGTTAGGTTGTTCACACATGCCCCTTCTGGCCTGAGTTTGAACCCCACCAGGAATCTTGATCTTTAGCCACCTTCCCAGCTTTTCTGCTGTCTGTGTCAGTATGCAAAAATACATTTTGTCACAATGTTGCAACAGCCACGGTGGCAAACATTATTTTAATAACAGGCCACGGTAATGGACCATGTCCAAAATTAACCATACTGTTTCACCTTTAACTGCCAAATCTAGCTGATTCAACAAAACAAAAACAATTGATGGTTTGTTACCTGCAATTGTGGCTTATAAATTAACTCCTCGGCCACAGCCAATCCTTTATCAATTTTTTTTCCAATGGCAGGTGTTAATTTCATTTAGCAATTTCTTTTTACCAAAATCGCATAGTTTTGATGTGAAGAGATCATATTGTGTGTGAAAAAATAACAGGTTTTCTACACGAAATGGTCGCGAAACAGGAACGTCAAATGACACATTTGAATCCCCCCCCACATGTATGATCTCACATCAAAACAATGGGAGTCAGGTTTAAAATCTGCAACGTCTTCTTAACACTGAAGGATTTTGCTATGTTGAACCTCCTTCCACTTCAAGATCCAGTTGCCCCAAGGCGACCCGATCCACTTTTAGCATTAGTTATGCTAAATGAACTCTGGGTGCTCTGCAGAACAGCAGCACATCGACAAATCTGGAACAGTGGGGGAAAACCCTCCCTCTCAAATCAAGCTAGGCTGGAACCTGTTCAGCTGTCATTCATCTGATATGGCCCCTTGAGTTCTTCTTGTCTCTTTTACTGTACCTCTTGGCGTATGGAGTTGGGAGTGGGATATATGTGGGGCAACAGGGGAGAGGGAAGTACCCCCGGTGCGGTGAGGTGAGGTGAGGGAGAGTGGTGGAAGCCTGTCTCCTCACCCCACTAAATCATCTTTACACTTCCCAGGACCTCTCCCAAGGGCACAGCAGTTAAAGCCAGTGACACAATATTACTTAACATTATAAAAATTCCTGCAGGCTCGGGACTCCATCCCGGAGTGCTGTCTCCGGGGACGAATAATGTCCAGGCCCCAGCGAAGGAAGATTTAATACCCCGCTTTATGAGAGTAGGGCTCTTTTTTCTCTTTCTCTCATTTCCCTCTGAACACATTCAAATCCTCAGTGTTAATATATCCATTTGTAACTCTAGAACTGTGCAAATGTATCCAAATGGACCCTTTACGGGTCCATTTGGTTACATTTGCACACTTCTCTGAGTTAAATAACATGGGAGATTTTACTGTGTGCTCTCCCTCGGCCTGTTACGTCACTTACGAGCCACGTTCAAGAAAAGCGGGGCACAACCCCTCTTTATTGTTTATTTATTCATCTTTGACTTGTTTTTCTTTGTTTTTTATGGTAGGCAGCTTGCCTCATCCTCTGGCTACAGTTTGCAAGAGGTCGAGTGTAATGGAATGTCTTGCTGTCATTGTGGAGCCGTTGGCCAAAGGCCCCCCCCGCCCTCGAGGCCTGTGTTTATTGATGAGCGTGGGCTTATTAGCTCAACCTAGCCCCCCACCCCACCCCCCCAGGGCTGCCCTTCTCTTTTAGCCCCTTTACCGCTATTACTTCTCCAGTGCGAACCACAGAGAAAAAAAACTCATAAAAACTCAGTGACACTCCTGAGCTTAGGCAGAGTCACAGCATCCACCTCTTGGGGATGAGCGTTTGTTGTGCGAGTTGCTGCGGAAATGCTTTCGGGGGACCGCTCACGCCCCTGCGCCGCGCCGCAGAGACCAGCTTGATTTGGCTTTGTGAAATTCCACATTGTGCGTAGACCACAGGGGTTGCATCCTTTGACGGTAATCAAACCCTTCCTCTCTGCTCCACTCCATGTGTCTCTAACCCAACACTCAACACTTCCCTTCTCCACTCCACATTTCCATTGCTACTTTTGGCCATTTCACCAGACCCGTCGTATTGATAGATGCTCTCCCTTACCGAACATCCCTCCATACTTGCTACTATGAAACCATCTTACACTCCATGTCAATCAACAACCCCCCCCCCCAGCAACATTCGCACGCACGCACGCACGCACGCACGCACGCACGCACGCACGCACGCACACACACACACACACACACACACACACGCAGACTTCTGACACGTTAAAGGAATGCGACCGGTTGGGAAATCTTTTCACTTCACTGCCAACATGACAGGTTGTGAACTCATTTGTGAAGTTTGATGGCTGTAAGTATTTTACAAGGATTTGTCAGCACACGTATGAACGAACTGTGATATCTCACCTCTCCCTGCTCCCCTGTCTGTTGTTCTCCATGTTCCTCCTTCCCCTTCCGTCTCGTCCTCGTCCTCCATCACTCTCTCCTCTCCTCTCCTCTCCTCTCCTCTCCTCTCCAGGTTAACAGCGTTTGTGCTGAAGTCCTTTGCCCAGTCTCGGGGCTTTATCTACATCGACCCAGAAGAGCTGCGGGCAGCCAAATCGTGGCTCATCAGACACCAGCGGGACGAGGGCTCCTTCCCTGCCATGGGGCGCATCCTGAACAAAGACCTACAGGTTAGGATTTGTGTGTGTGTGTGTGTATGTAGTATGTATGCAGATGTAGTATTGGTGTGTGTGTGTGTGTGTGTGTGTGTGTGTGTGTGTGTGTGTGTGTGTGTGTGTGTGTGTGTGTGTGTGTGTGTGTGTGTGTGTGTGTGTGTGTGTGTGTGTGTGTGTGCGTGCGTGCGTGCGTGCGTGCGTGCGCGCGCGTGCGTGCGTGCTTGTATATCTGCTATTTTTAAATATTCAAGGTATAAAATGATGGTTAAAGTGGTTAAAATATAGCTAAAACCTAAAATGACAATGACGCTTTCCCGGTTTTAATGGGTTAAAAAAAGACCTGCTCTTTCCATGGAACAGACAGACCGGTTGAGAATGCCAACACACTCTCATTGACTGTCATAGATTAGTCTAAGACAGTACAGTATTACTTCAGGAAGCGTGAATGACGATGATGACATACAGGGTAGAGCCCTGGAAACAACTGACATGTAGATTGTGTATAAGCCAACGCTTACTCCTTTTCCACAGGGAGGGATCCATGGGAAGATCTCTCTGACAGCCTACGTAGTAGCAGCCCTGTTGGAGACGGGGATAACCACAGAGGTAAGCAAGCAGTCTACCAAGACCCGCAAACACTCATCCCTCTCCATCACTACAAACAGACTGCTACCCACCCACCATTGCCACCAATATAACTTGACTTTTACCATTCAGTCATAAGGAGCAATTTAATCGACCTGTTTATTCAAAGTGGTTTATAGCAGTGGTTCTCCAGTTCCCCAGTTCAAATATGATTATTTTGGGGGGTCGTGGCCTGAAATGTTTGAGAGCCCCTGCTTTATAGTACAGTATCAAACATTTATAGCCTGGGAGATTACAGCAGGAATGGAGCCCGTAAGCCTGGCAATATTGGAATCACAATCTAATAACTGACCAGGATCACGTAACAGATTATGTAATTGCTAGCTTTCTCTAACAGTCCTATACGCAAATGTAACAAGCATGTAATCCGTGATAAGCTGTGACCAGCTCTCGTTTGCGCTTGAAAATTGAATCAAGAAGGTTTATTTGTGACTAGTCATACCGTTACAACAAGCAGTAAAATGCTTGCGTGGTAAGGTCCGCAAGACTGCTAACATCAACATAACAGCAATAATACTGGTTACAAATATAATATAATTTGATTAAAATAAAAACATTATTTTGCAGCAGTAGGGGAGGATTGGGGGGGGGGGGGTACCATAGCTTAATGTCTATTTATAGAATGTGTAATAAGGCATAACCATGTATACAGATACATGTGTTGACCGTGTGTTTCAAATGCAATTGTTTTATTTTTCTTCTTATTCTTTTGTTTATTGTTCATACTTGCGCCTCGGGCATTGAGACACCTCAAGCGCTTGCCAGTCCACAAACAGTCTGTTACCAGGGTGTTGCCTGTCTTTTTGATCTACTCAAGCATCTACTGTCATAAATGTCCAGCAGGGACAGGAGGGAGCTCCCTGTGGTGCGCTCAGCCGAACGCACCACCATCTGTAGAACTTTCTGATCCCGGTAATGGCTATTTCCATACAAAATGATATAGTGCTCTGTGCTGGCCCCTCTAGAAAGGCGTCAGAGTTTTCTGTGACACCTCTAATTTCCTTGACTGCCTGAGGTGATAGAGGCGCGCCTTCTTTGCCACAGACTCTGTGTGCATTCTCCAGGTCAGGTCCTCTGTGATGTGCACACCAAGGTACTTGAAGCTACTCACCCTCTCCTCTGTTGCCCCATTGATGAAGACCTCTGCCGTTTATTGCAGAAGTCCACGATCATCTCCTTGGTTTTTCCAACGTTCAAGAAGAAGGAGCTTTCCTGACACCACTACAACTTTTTCTGCCACCTCCTCTAGGTAGACCGTCTCATCATATTTTGAGATCAGGCCCAGTCCATCCAGTTTGCTAGCCAGCCTGGTGGGGACTATGGTGTTGAATGCCAAGCTGTCGTCAATAAATTGCAGCCTGGCATATTCCTCCTCTTTGTTGTCTAGGTGGGTGAGGGTGGAATGCAGTACCTTGGAGACGGCGTCATCCATGGATCTATTGGGACAGTGTAGGCAAGAGGGGCAGATGATAAATGAATAGTCCTCTCGCCTCTCCAAGCACACTTCATGACTACTGATCTCAGCGCTACCAAGAGCTAGTTGTTCAGGCTGGCTGCTGGGGAGGCGTTCTTTGGTATGTTGTGTGTGGACAACGATGGACTTCTTGAAGCCAGTGGGGATTTGGAAAGAAAGCCACTGTTAATTGTGGAACAACGCAATAACGTTTTCATTGCATGTATTGTAGATACTGGCTGAGAAAAAGACACATTTTCTGTCCCTTTCTGAACATCTTGCCGTCTGATCCTCCAATACCCATAATTCACTCCAGAGGCTTGGCTGTCGATCAGTTCTTGGACTTGGTCCTCCCTAGTGGCAGAGGGGAGAAAGGCTGTAGTTCTTGGACTTGGTCCTCCCTAGTGGCAGAGGGGAGAAAGGCTGTAGTTCTTGGACTTGGTCTTCCCTAGTGGCAGAGATGAGAAAGGCTGTAGTTCTTGGACTTGGTCCTCCCTAGTGGCAGAGGTGAGAAAGGCTTTAGTTCGTTATGTCTGCGACAGTGTGTGGTTCTTAGGATTCTCTGCTTCAGCAATACAGAGAGCGTTGATGGACCAGTGCAATGTACTGATCATTACTCCTATGAAAAACAGTGGAGTATTCCTTTAAGTTCCAATAATTTTTAGGTGGCAGAATGATTAAGAGTATGCAGTAGGAGTGGTGAGTAGATGGATCGTGGTAGCATTGTCAGTTGGCTCTGATGTCAACCCATTACACACGCACGCACGCACGCACGCACGCACGCGCGAACACACGCACGCACACACACACGCAGTCCAGACTACCAGTCCAGCTCACTGTAAATTCAGATGGGCTGAATTGGCTCATGTGTGAACAGGATCGCTGCGTTCCTGTCCTGATAGTTGCAAAGATGGATGTGCTGGCAGCAAGCCCACTCATATTTGTTATACCCCAGCGCTGCTAATCTAATATTTAATAACTCTTTCGTTGACATCCAAAGATTTATGAGGGTGACAAGCACAGAAAACGATGCCCTATGAAAGCTACACCTCGGTTGCATTCCACCTTCTTCTGCTCGTTCTTTGCTCTCTGCTGCTCTCTGTTGCTCTCTCTCTCTCTCTCTCTATTGAAAGATCATTTAAGAAATAAAAATGACAGGCACTCGGGTGGTGTAGGGGTACATTTCCTGACCACCACCATGGAAAGTAGGGTTTCGAATCCTCCATGGTGCCTCTGGCTCGGCTGGACATTGCCACACGGACACAATTGGCCGTGTTTGCGGGTCAGAAGCAGGGTGGGGACAGCGATCTCTGTCGATGCACTATCGACTCCTGCTGGTTGTTCTGGGCGCCTGTTGTTGAGTTGGGTGGCTGGGGAACCAGGAGGAATAGCGTGTTCCTCTGCATGCGTTATGTGCTCCTCACTGCCAGGTGAAAAGAAGCAGCCTTGGCGTCACATTTATCGGAGGAGACACGTGACACACAGCAGCAGTTCCCAGTGACAAGGGAGTAGAATACACGGGTGCATGCACATTACAATCCTCAATGTTAATGTATCCATTTGTAACTCTGAGATTGTACAAATTGACTCTGGCTCTTTTAAATGGTTAAATTAACAAAGAGGATTTTTATAGTGTAGTGTTGTTGACTCTGCCCTCTGGCCCCTCTCCTTCCTCTCGTGTGTTTGTACCGTACCAAACTTCCTCCTGTTCCCCCTACTGTCTACCCCCAGGGCTCGTCTGACAATGCGTCCCCTTGCAGCTGATAAAAAAGACTCCTGAAAAACGATCCTTGACATCAAAGTGGAACCCCCCCCCCCACACACACACACACACACACACATAACATCACCACCACCTCCCATTTCACCTAATTAAAAGATGACTGTGGCAATTACAGTGAGTGGCTGTTGAGGCCTATCATCTGAGAGAGGAGGGATGAAGGTCACATCTGGAAGAGTTGAAAGTCTACCACTTCTACCTTTTAATGGCCCAGCCCAGTGTTTATTTGATAAGCACATCTGAGGGGGAGGCCAGGGGTTGAGAAAGTGCTGTGTGTGTGTGTGTGTGTGTGTGTGTGTGTGTGTGTGTGTGTGTGTGTGTGTGTGTGTGTGTGTGCGTCTGTGTGTGCTGTGTGTGTGTGTGTGTGTGTGTGTGTGTGTGTGTGTGTGTGTGTGTGTGTGTGTGTGTGTGTCTGTGAGTGTACTGTATGTGTGCACGTGTGTGCGTGTGTGGATAATGATGAGATTGCAACGTCTAATGCTCAGACAAGAGAGAAGCTGCCCTTGGACAGGGGAAATATTGGGCTTATCGACAACAGTGTCTAAATCTCTCAACGGAAGAGTGAAGAGACCACCTCCAACCACTGCAGATGTGTTCGTTATGTAAGGGATAATCAATGGGGAGCAGGTCATTATTGAGAAATAAACCCAGACAGGGTGATTAGACACCGACGCGTAGCGGAGGGGTCTTCATCATGGCGTTTCGCTTGATGCTTCCTCAGGTGCTATATCAAGCATCAAGCAAAACGTGTTGTGCGTATCACTGCATCGATAAAGCAAGTCATCCTGCATTTGAGGAGTGTCTGGTCCCATTGTTTTAAGGCTACTTTTTGTATCGTGATATATTTGTATATATGTCTGCACACATGTTCATCTGCATGCACTGTGCACGTGTCTGCTCGCTCTCATCCAGGAAGAGAAGGTGGCAGTAGCCAAAGCCAAGGACTTCCTGGAGAGCAACACCTACTCTGCTGATGACCCGTACACCACGGCCCTGTCTGCCTACGCCCTGGCCCTGCTGCGGAGCCCGTACGCCCCCCTGGCGCTGAGACGCCTCAACCACATGGCAATCACACAAGGTACGGTACTACTTCCACAGGTCAAACTTCAACTACATTTTGACCCAAAGTGGGTTAGACACACATAGTCTCTAAACCAGTGGTTCTCAAACTTTTGAATTTCCAGGACCACCATAACTCCGAGAGTCCATTTGTACACTCTCAGAGTTACAGACCTGTGAGGGAGGGTCCATTTGGAATCCCTGGACCCCACTTTGAGAACCACTGCTCTAAACACTTCACTTATCTAGAGACTGACGGCAATCTCCCAACTTTCGTTGTTTAAAACTGGGCAGAAACAATTAGAGAGATAACACAAAGAAACATGCTTTTGCAGAACCAATTGAAATGTTTTTAGGGCAGCACTTCATAATCCAACTTCCTTCCTTCCTTCCTTCTCCTGAAATACCTCAGAAATGTTGGCAAGTTTGGGTAATTTTGTCATTTATTTTTATAAATAATTAGCGGGTTCAAATTTTCAACTTTTATCTTTTATCTCCTGTCTATCAACATATTAAAACCGGGAAAGCATCTGTGTCATTTTAGATTTTTGCGTTGGCTATTCAAAAATAGCATATAAACAAGCGTGTGCCGCGCTGCGAGCTTGTACATCTGCTATTTTTTGAACATTTTTGAACATTTTTGAAAAATTGTGAGAACTACTGATTTCGAAGGCATTTGTAGAATGAGTGTGTCGCCTCAGGTCTTAATGGGACAAATCTCTATCTCTCTCTCTACCTCTCCTTCTCTCTCAATAGATGGCTTCACCCACTGGAGTTTGACGGGCAGCACTGTGACGGATGAGGACACATTCATGGGCTTCAGCGATGGCCTCTCCCAGTCAGGTATACTATACGTGCTTATCATTTCATTCACAACACATAATGCCACCGATGATTGGGACAATCAGATCCATCTGGTCACCAGCAAGTTATGGAAAGTAACTAAGTACTTTCCAAATGTTTTTTTTAATATTTTTTGAATAAACCTGTGAAATTCTGCATTATCAGTACTTTATATTTTCATGCCAATACATCTGTACTTTTTACTTAAGAAAATGTGTTGAATACAGGACTTTTACTTGTAACAGAGCATTTCTATATTGTGGTATTGATACTTCTTGGGAATACTTCTTCCGCCGCCGGTCTCCTCTAGTGGTGTCAGCCGAAGTGGAGATGACGGCCTACGGCCTCCTGACCTACACCCTGCTGGGAGATGTGGCCTCTGCCCTGCCCGTGGTCAAATGGCTGTCCCAGCAGAGGAACGCCCTGGGAGGCTTCTCCTCCACACAGGTAACAATAAAAGCCAAATAAGGGGCTTGAGAGTCTAAGCCAGGAGTCACAGTGAAGTCTAAGTGCACATGTAATTCCGAAGAGTATAAATGGAACCAAATGGATCCGGAGTTAAATGAGCACCAAGGATTTTACTGTGGGAGGTCTTGATCGATTCACACTGTCACACTGTCAGTCCAAGTCAGTAAAACACTTAATAATTCCCCAAGAGTGTGACATAAAATGACTCATATCTTGTCAACGTAACACGTCAGCATCACAAAATGTATGATAATTGTAATTTCTTCACACTACAGGGGTGGTTACAGTTAGATTTCACATTTTCAGCATGTAGTTGACTCTCTTATCCAGAGGTGATTTAATACCTTATAGGATTTGAGTGTCTTGCTCGAGGGCACTTCGGAAAGGCCCTGAAAAGTACTGCCAAGTTGATCTTTCCTTGCTCCCATTCCAGGACACGTGCGTGGCTCTGCAGTCTCTGTCAGAGTACGCCATCCTCTCCTACGTGGGAGGAGTGAACCTCACCATCTCTCTGGCCTCCACCAACCTGGACTTCCAGGAGACGTTTGACCTGAACAAGGACAACCAGAAGATCCTGCAGAGCGCCAAGGTACAGGCCAGTGTGTTAGAGCAGTGGTTCTCAAACGTTTTCATGTCATTTGGCCGCGGACCCCCATCTGAAAATGTTTTGTGCCAGGGACCCCAGAAGAGAAGATTTGTGTTTCAAGATTTTTTCTAAAATAGTAGATTATAGCAAACTAGACCATACCCGGTCGGCGCAGCGCATCCGTGGGGGGATATGCGCACATGATCTGGCAACCCGGGAGGCAGTTCGTCCCATAGCTGGGCAGCCCCGTAACCATGGCGACAGTGTTTGACACAAAAACGCTAATAAGAAGCTGAGATTTGATGAAATTGAAAAACGGGCTTCACAGTTAAGTTCAGATGGTAATGGTCAATGGCTGTGTGCAAAATCAGAGCAATTGGTCCAGCCACTGAGGAGAACCGGGTAGCTTCACCTACTCACTCACTCACCTACTCACCACTACAGACAGAGGTTACTAGAATTATAGTAGGATAGCACTTTGTACCGCACTGCAAGCTTGTACATCTGCTACCCCCTTGAACCCCCCCAAGGACCCCTGGGGGTCCCCTGACCCCACTTTGAGAACCACCGTGCTAGAGCAGTGGTTCCCAATGGGTCACAACTTCGTAAGTAAATGTACTCCCTCAAGACAGTTTTATCTCAAATTAGTTTTTCAAATAATTATTTTTTTCAGGAAATGAATACATATTGTTTCAAAAATAGTGAAAATAGTAGATCTACAAGCTCACAAAGCGACACATTGAAATCATGCTTAAGTGGTTAATTCATACGTATTTTTTGTAAGTTTGGGACCTGGGAAGACACGAAAAGTTTTGGGCAACAATAATGTAAATTTATTGTATTTAGTAATTAGTGTTTTTCTTTTTCCTTCACACATAATCTTTTAAGGCGTTTATGAGTCTTATTAACCTAGGACAACAGAGACGTGCAGAGAGATTTGGAGAGGCAGGGGCTGGAATTTCAAAAGGGCACATGCACGGACAAATGCACGCGCGCGAAGCGCGCGCGAAATTTTGCGGATATTCGTCGGATTCGGGTACTTTTTTACCCGTTTTTTGTTACTTTATTTCGGTTTTAGGGTTAGGGGTAGGGTTAGGTTAGGGTTATAGATATATAATAAAAAAAAATAAAAAAAAAACTTTTTTTAATAATGTTTTTTGGTGGCTTTGGATAAAACATTGGTGGCTATAGCCACCGAAGCCCCCGCCTAACGACGCCACTTATTCTTCTGTATAATGAGTACTTTTACTTAAGTAAAGAAATTGAGTACTTTTCCCACCACTGCTGCTGTGCTGACACAGAGAGAGAGAGAGCGAGAGAGAGAGAGAGAGAGAGGTAGAGAGAGATATATATGGGCTCCTGCTTGACAAGTAATTTCAAATTAACAGCTATATATATATTTTTTTTGTCCATACATACCTAATCTGTCTCAAACAATTGGTCCGTGTTCTGCGTGCATTCACTGCGTTCAGTTGTGCACTCATTTAGGTTTTGATTGTGTATAATAGACTTCGTTTGCCGGGCGGTATCGCGCACCCAAAAAATAGCCGATCTACAAGCTCACAATGCCTGGCGTTGCGACGCGTTGTGAGCTTGTAAATCAACTATAATTCTGCGCGAGCACTGCATGGCACGGGGCTCAATTAAGTAAGCTTTACTGCAGGTGCGAGGCCAACGGGCGCGCGCAGGGGTTTCTACAGTTTACAGTCAGAGGAGACAAGGGCACTTTTTACCGACAGACAAAAGGGCAGGGGCTCAAGCCCCCTTTGATGTCTATGTGTGCACGTGCATGTAGGACAACAATGAGGCTTTCAACTGTATTTGCATGCTGTTGCATTTTTATGAATGTGATTGGCCATGTTGGTGGAATGGATTGCAGTGCCTTTGAAATAGAACAAACATGTCAACAAATGCCAGGATTGCCAACACTTATGGTGACATTTCACTTGAGAGAAACCCTCTCCATTGTGAGACATGAACTGTTTCTCTGACAAGGACAGTGAACCGTCTTGCCCTTTTCCTTCATTGCGAGAGTAAAGGCTGAGAGAGTAAACAGAGTAGGTGAGACACATGAGTAAATGTTCTAGCCGGTAAGCTTTGATCCCAGGCCAGCAGGGTTACTCGCAGGCCCAGAGGAAGGGATCTTAACCACACCACCATTTCTGGGCACGAGACCATGCCCTCTTGATTGCGTTTGACTGAAACACTTATTAGTAAGCCTGTACACCAGAGCAACGTGCTGGCATTGAACATTAATCTCTCTGTCTCCGAAACTGGCGGTGCGTGTAACAGCCGGGACGTGTTCGCATTGCCAAACCAAACCAAACTGAACTGGGCTGGACTTCCCAAAAGGACCATTGACTCAATAAAGAACTGTTGACTTAATAACTGCGCGGGTCTGTTTGCCCATTCATTATAAACCTGACAGGGTGAACACAAATGACCTTGGCCAGTGTAATGTTGCTGCAGATTAACCATGCTGTGTGGAGTCGGTCCGCATGCTTCAGGTGAGAGTGTAATAAGCTGTTCCCCCTCTGGCGGGCCTGTTCCTCCACTGTGATTAGTGGTGTCAGCTTAATTGGGGGCAATTAAGACCTGCTGGTTAGTAGCCAGGGAGCCACTGGTGGTAGTGCAGCGGGCCACAACATTCACTCACTTGATAAATGACTTGTTCACCTCTCCACCCCTCCTCCGCCTGTCTTCTGTTCTCCGTTTTATTACTCTTTTATAATCTCCTCTCACTCTCTCTTCAGATACCCACCATCCCCACAGGCCTTTTTGTCAGCGCTAAAGGAGAAGGCTGCTGTCTCATGCAGGTATAGTAGCTGTGTTCACACACACACACACGCACACACACACACACACACACACACACACACACACACACACACACACACACACACACACACACACACACACACACACACACACACACACACACACACACACACACACACACACACACACACATACATACATTCCATGCCTAATACAGTACTGTAACATGGGGAGTTGTAATGCTGCGCTTGCGTCATTGGCTCACACTGAGAATCTGCCGGCAGGGGGGGAGCCAGTTAGCGTTCCCATGCTCCAGCACCTAATGCCCAAATTCCTGCCTGTAAATTGGAATGATCTGGTAGAGCTTAGCCAATTGTTACGGAAGGGGATGATCATTCCTGTCGGTTCCCCTGGATAGCATGCTGTTTACTTCCTTCCTACTTTGTCACTAACAAACAAAAGGCCCTTTCATAGACAACTGCAAGGACTTCTCTTCTTCTTCTCTCTTCCCTTTCTCTTCCCTTTCTCTTCTCTTCTCTTCTCTTCTCTTCTCTTCTCTTCTCTTCTCTTCTCTTCTCTTCTCTTCTCTTCTCTTCTCTTCTCTTCTCTTCTCTTCTCTTCTCTTCTCTTCTCTGTATTAAAATGTCTGCCTCCCTGTATGAGAAATAGAGTATGACTTGTGAAGCAAGAGTGTAAAAGTGTAATCTCTTCTCTATTTTCAGAGATTGTTAACTTTAGTTTCGAGCAGTTGTCTTGCACAGTGACTCATGAAAGACATTATATATATCATCTTTGGAAATTAGCAAAAGCAAGAAGTGAATGTGATGTCTAGGAGTTCATCTGTGTGAAATCTGAACAGAACCAGTGTCTGTGATGGGACTTGATTTGACAAGGACACAGCCACCCGAGAAATTGATACTGTGCTGAACGTTGTCCTTCTTCAAACAGGATACCCACACACACTCTCATGTAGAGCTCTTCTTCTTTAGACTCCTCTCTCTACTTTCCCTCTCTCCTCTATTTCTCTCTCTCTCCGTCCACACCCCTCTCTGCTCTGACAGCCCCTCAGGCTTGCAGCACCTGGCTTCTAATGAAATACAAGAGCGGCACCATCAAAGAAACTTGTGTGCGAGTGTGCATGTGTATCTGTAAGTAGTCTGAATGTGTGTTTGTGGTTGAGTGTGCATGAATGCGTGCATTTGTGTTCGTACGTGTGTGTGTGTGTGTGTGTGTGTGTGTGTGTGTGTGTGTGTGTGTGTGTGTGTGTGTGTGTGTGTGTGTGTGTGTGTGTGTGTGTGTGTGTGTGTGTGTGGGGTTGTGTGTGTGAGGTGAGTTTCATCACAGGCTGCAGGATTCCTATTCAATTGAGCTAATCACAATTATTTTGCGTAATCATTAGAATAATTTCCATTCATCTGTATAAAAACAGCTGGATGAAATGAACAGAATGTCATATTTACATAATTATCTCTATGCCATTGTCCATGCTCTTTTAACTACTTTGACCCTGGCGACCATATGTTGGGCATAATAGAGCAAAACACTTTTTTTAAAGCACTGTGGCACAGTTGTTAGTTTGTAGATTGGCTACTAGTATAGTACAAAATGGACGACTTCATCCATTTTCAACCGTATAATTAGTCCTCATTAATGCTCATTATAATACAATGGTACATTTTTGTTTACTTTGTCTGTGTCTCAGATAGCCTGGTAAACCCCCCCCCTTCCGGAAATCTCATTTGCATTTGATTTCAGGAATTGCTTATTGGAATTTTGCTTATTGGTACTGGTCATTGTCAGTCAATTCTGTATATTTCAGTGATACAGTATGCTTTGCTTGGCTGTTATTTATGTAATATCTCCCCTGTGCAATGCCTAAAAGGCAAACAAAAATGTTTATTCATTATGTTCCAACGTTCAAATGAAATCATTCATTGTAATTGTTTGTATGACAGTTCATCATCAACTAGAATGTAATGATCGTGACAGCCCTAGAACTGTTGCCCTAAGACTGAAATAATTCAACTCAATGTATGTCTTCTGCCCAGTGAATATGATTCATAGCTCATTACTGTCTGATCTCTCTGGATCTTTGCTTCTGGTGTCAGTTACAACATCTCTGGTTCTGGTGTCAATTAAAACCGATCTGGTTCTGGTGTCAGTTAAAACATCTCTTATCTTTCCCTGCTGTCCCAAAGAATGTTTTCAGTTCTTTGCTTCTCTTGCTAACTTACACTAATGTCTCCCTTGTGACTGTACAAATAATATTACACATTTGGTTTCCAATGCGTGAAGGTATTTTAAGTCCCACTTTTATCAATAGTTGCTGGCTAGCAACCTATTGTTTTTAATTCTTCCATTTATTTGTGGTCACATTCCAAAAGGGACAACGATACACAGAATCCAAATAAAGACAGAAACGTCAACACATCAACAGAGTTCTCAGTGATATAAATCACTCCTAGCGCCTCACGCTAATCTGGGTCTGTAACCCAATCAATCCTCCCTGTCTATAAAATGTACTGAACACAATCTCTTGGCCCCGGAATAGGGACGCTAGAGTTCAAGTGGTTCAAATAGTGGTGTCTCTCTCTTTTTTTTTTACAGATCGACGTATCCTACAACGTCCCAGACCCGGTGGTCAAGCCGGCCTTCCAGCTGAAGGTGGACCTGAAGGAGCCTGCTCAGGAGAGACACCCCCAGCCTCCCCTATCCCCAGCCCGACACCCGGCCTCCCGGCCTCGGAGTCGTGCCGACAACCGCTCCGAACTGAACCGTAAGCGGCGGGCGCCCACGGACGACGAGGACCCGGCAGCCCACCAGGACAGCATGGACTTCCGCATCTCGCTAGAGGCCTGTGCCAGGTAGGATAGTGAACACCCTGTTGTGTAAGCTTGTGGTCTCAAAAACTGACGATGGTCTTATGACCGAAACGTTTGTCCTCACCCTCCCCTCCCTCTACTCATCACAAGCACCACACGTGTCCGCCTTGTCTTCCTCTAGGTGGCTGCACTCAGGTTCGTCCAACATGGCTGTCTTGGAGGTTCCCATGTTGTCTGGTTTCCGAGCCGACATCGAAAGCCTAGAGAGGGTAAGGTGTTGCCAAAATCAACTCAAAATCAGCTCGCTCTCTCTCTTGTGCGCTCTCTCTCTCTGTGTATCACAAATTCACAAATGGACACAAGGCCTTATCATTAAAACCCTATACTTAGTTGAACGGCATACCACAGGGGTCTATGCTCCTTATGTCACAAGGATGGACCTCATCAGGAACGTGAACCTCTACTGGGACCTATCGCAGATCACAGACCAGGTCAGAGAGAGAAGGATGAGGCTGGCTGGGTACTGCATCCTGGCAAAAATAGCTGTCCTACAAGCTCACAACGCACTCACTGCGTTGCAAGCTTTTAGGACAGCTATTTAGGGACACAAGTTTTCATGTCCACTTAAACCCTATATACTTAATTGACCGGGGTCCCCCAGGGGTCTATGCTTGGCCAACTTATTTTTCTTTCGAGTCTACAGGAAAACTCTATATACAAGCTCACAGCCTGTATATCATGTAGATGTGGTATTTTTTGCCGAATATTCGCCTGTTTTCGACGATTGTTTGCTTATTATGCCCAGAATATGGAGGCTAGGGGTTCCTGTGGTACTTGCACTTCTTTGCACAAGTTCAAAATCAGAATGACAGTCAAGCTGAGCGGCAGATGGTAGTCAAAAAGACAGACAGACAGAGAGACAGATGGGGCCCACATCTGGAGAGCATTTGAAGAGAGACAGTCTGACATGGAATTCATCAGACCCCCTCCTGCTTCACTCCTCTCCCAACCTCGCTTCCATGTGCACACGCTCACACAGCATGCGTCTCGTAATGCATTTTGTTTTCTATACAATGGGTCGGGACCCATTTTTATGGTGCGAGTAACTATCCCTTTTTTAACGTTTGCCTACAATTTCTTTAAATCATTATTTCAAAAGATTTTCTAATTAAATTCAAACATAAATTATTTTTTTATTTTTTTGATCACGCAATGCAATTTTTCCATTGAATCACTTTATGAGTACATCTGCTATTTTCACTATTTTTAAAATAGGGCTGAATTAATTATGAAAGGTGTGGGAACCACTGCCATAATGCACACATGCACGCAGTTGGGATATCACCCCCCCCCCCTCCCCCCCGGTGCAACAGAGAGGTGTTGAGCTGTAAATATTTGTCCCAAGCAGGAAGGATTGAAGTGTTTACCTGAAATTCTCTTCATTGTGTGGGACTGAATGTCCAAAACATTTCCTCTTTGCTGAGTACATTACTTCCCTTCAGATGGGGTCAGACTGTGTGTGTGTGTGTGTGTGTGTGTGTGTGTGTGTGTGTGTGTGTGTGTGTGTGTGTGTGTGTGTGTGTGTGTGTGTGTGTGTGTGTGTGTGTGTGTGTGTGTGTGTGTGTGTGTGTGTGCGTGCGTGCGTGCGTGCGTGCGTGTGCCTGTGTGTGTGTGCAAGCGCGCGTACGTGCATGCAGTGTTCATGAACTTTTAAAATATTAACTTTTAATATTCATGAATGTTCCGCACCACATCACCAGAGTTACTGTGACACAGTCTGAGTGCAAGTATTTGTGTGTGTGTACAGTACGTGTGTGCGTTTGTGCGTTTGTGAGTGTCTACCTGCACTTGTGCTGTCAGAGTCATGTGGATGCTCATTATGTGTGTGTGTGTGTGTGTGTGTGTGTGTGTGCGTGTGGGGGGGGGGGGGGGGGGGATCATTTTTATGGGCACCTTCAAGTTTATTAGAAGGGGGGCCATGCAGCCCCAGCTCTGGCCCTGTGGGCTTATGATGTCCCTGGGTCAGGGGCCACGGGCCTCCCTGGTCCTATAACACTACCACCAAGCCTGAACCCGCTAGGGGGTCACAGACAGGGGCCGCCACAACAAGTCCACCCTGTAAGGCAGTGCTTCTCAAAGGGGATTCTGGGGACCCCCAGGGGTCCTTGAAGGGATTCCATAGGGGTCTCCAGCAAAATGTGTTAATAGCATAAAAAAATCAGTTTATCCACTTTAACCCATAATATCTACAAGATAGAAGATTGGAATGCGACACGTTGTGGGCTTGTAGATTTGCTATCTTGAAAGAAATGTGAAAGATTTGGGACATCTTAAAAACAATCATGTATGGGGGTCCCTGGCACAAAATATTTTCAGAGGGGGGTCCGTGGCCAAATACATATCAATTTGAGTGTGCTTGACATGAAAAGGTTTGAGGACGACTGCTGTAAGGTACAGTGGGGGCTGTCTGTCAGAAAAGAAGAGAATAGAAGAGAAGAGAAATGGAAGGTTATTGTGGTGGATTTGGCATTTCGGCAGTACTGAGATGGATGGATGGATGGATGGATGGACCAACAGTGGGGGTTGTCATCAGAAGCTCATTACTGCAGTTATAGGACTTTAGCTGAAGGCACCTCCCAAAATATTGGAAAAAATATTGTGTGTGTGTGTCTGGGCTGACCTGAGTGCTAGTGGCTAACAAGCTCAGTTTACACAGCCACCCCTGCTAGCCTCCCCGCCTGTTTTACTGTTGCCTGCCTCACTGCCACTAGCATTCCTCAATTTATGGTGGCAGGCCTGACTGCCACAGTCATCATGTCTAGTTGTTCTCATGGATGCTGCTAGGTCCCACTGACTCACTGACTGACTGACTGACTGACTCACTCACTCACTCACTCACTCACTCACTCACTCACTCACTCACTCACTCACTCACTCACTCACTCACTCAACCACTTAAACCCTCTAGTCCCAGTGAAACAGACTTAAGTTACAATTGTACTTGCACTGCTTTTTTCTTTCTACGCCAATTCTCTTTGGCAAAAATAGCCGATCTACAAGCTCAAAATGCATGTAGAATGGCTATTTTTGGCTAATATTCCCCACAGAATATGGATGCTGGGGTTGAAGTGGTACACCCTATTCAAAGACTTTCAAAAGTAGTGTCACATCGCAAAGTGTTGCCCATAATGACATGCGAAGAAATTGGGACACCAGGTTGAAAGTGGTTAATGACCGTGAATGTTTCAGTTGCTGCGTATGCAAATTGGCCTTTATGTAAAGAAATTGTATAACGCGCATATGTTTTGCACGTGTGTGTGTGTGTGTGTGTGTCTTGGTGGCGCCAGCTCAAACTGCGCAGCTCATAAACCCCTGTTGTCCAAAGGTCTGCCACCTTCTACAAAATGAGAATTCCCCCTGTGGGGAGAATTAACACTTCTCGCCCTCCATAAACGGATGCGCATGCACACATACACACACACACACACACGTATATTGTGTGTGTGCGCGTGTGTGTATTCATGTATGTATGTATATATGTATATATAATTATTTTTTTTTTATTTATAAACTGTATATATACACATTTAAAATATATTTATATTATAATATAGTATTTATATAAACACGCACGCACGCACGCACGCACGCACGCACGCACGCACGCACGCACGCACGCACGCACGCACGCACGCACGCACGCACACACACACACACACACACACACACACACACACACACACACACACACACACACACACACACCATGCACTCCTACATGTGGTAAAGGGTTTCCTTCTTTTATTTATCTACGGTAGCACGCTCTCAGAGCCCCTTCCAGAGCTTCTCATGATTTTATATGATTATGGTTCATTCAGAATGTCTTTGTCCAATAGAAGTCAGCAGGCAAACATGGACTTTGTAATGAGAGATGATTAGGAGAAAGCAGGCCCAGATGTTGCTGCAGCACATACTGTATAAGTCTGATTAACAAAATCTAAACAGAAGTAGAAAGACTTTGCAATGCTTCATATGGAAATAGTTTGAACAGTAAACTCTTGACATGACTTACTAAATAACACTGAAACAACCCCAGACACAGTCACACAACTGTGTGTGCTTGAACTACTACACTACCTACAGTACACTTTTAAAGGTGGCATTAAATCATGGCTACTTGAGAGGGTAGCAGTGTGAGCATGCATCCCAGTAGGCCAAGGAAGAATCTCCATCCAATTAAGAATCTCCATCCAATTGTTTTTGAATCGGCCAGTTATAGCGCCACCGTGAGTCTGATTTTTGCAAACACGTTTTTTGTTACTACTCCTACAGATTTTGTCCAAGCCACACAAATCGGTATACATTACCTCTGTAGTCATGTGATCAACATGTATCTGTCACATTTCTCATATTCCATTCCAATTGGCTATGATTGGCTTCCAATGTTTGTGGAGGTGGCCGTTTTGCACAAAGTGACACATCATGAATGCAGCGTCCTATTGCTGGGAAACTTTGCAACTCCTACATTTTGTATTCTGTGTTAGTTATGTATGTCAGTATCTGTCGATTCATGTAAGGGGATCACGGTGGAAATAAGTCTATAACTTTGCTTTGTTTTTTTTAATCCTCGATTGTCTTTTTAACCTTCTTTGAGTGTTGGTTAAATAGGAAGGAAATAAATAAATCTAATCAAATACCAACTACAACATTTATTAAAACCAGGAAAGCATCTGTGTCATTTTATACTTTTATATTTCATACTTTATACTTCGTGCCGCACTATGAGCTTCTAGATCTGCTATTTTTGAAAAACTGTGACAATTTGTGCAAATCTTTTAATACATATATTTGAAGCAAAGTTTTAACTCAAATCTTTGCCTCTGGGGGTCCCTGGAACAAAATATTTTGAGATGAGGGGGGTCGGCGGCGGCAATTATGGGGATCCTCGACATGAAAAAGTTTGACAACCACTGATATAGCAACATACGTTTTTCCAGAAAACTGTTAGGATTTAGAAGACATTTTTGTAATCGGCATCAGATCTTAATGGGTTAAGCCAACTCTGGTGCTGAGCAGTAGGCAGCATGTTTTCTACAAGAAGAAGGCTCTCATGGTTATAGTAGTGGTTTGGTTTTTATGTGTGCTGGACCCTGCTGACCTCTGTCTTCTCCAACAGCTGCTGATGGACAAGAGAGTGGGTTTGAAGAGATACGAGCTGGATGGGAGGAAAGTTGTGTTCTACTTTGATGAGGTCAGTTTAACCCCCATATTACTTTCTTTTCATTCTCTAATCGAAACCATCAATTACGCAATGCACCATCATGTCGTCATCAGCATAACATTTGCCCTGCCTCTCCCATATTGGGCAAGTCAGAATGAACGTCAGGCATTTGTTTACATTGCTGCTGGTTACCAGAAAAGGACAAACAGGCACTTAAAAAGCCCAGAAAGATGATTCATTTAGTTTTAAAAGATCACTTTGTTTCCCATCTTCCCATTGCTTGGGTTAACGTTAACTTATTTATTTCTGTTATATCGTCACTGTCGGGCAGAAATCTCTTTTTATGTTTAGTTTTTTTTGTAAATTATTGCCCTGCTTCATCATTCAAGAGTGTTGCACAAAAGTAGTGAAAATAGCAGATCTACAAGCTCACAACGCATCGCAATGTGACGCTTTGTGAGCTTGTAGATCGGCTATTTTCACCATTTTAAAATATATTTTTAAAATAATAAAAAAGGAATGGTTTTCGCCCAACAGAAAATATATTTTATGCTTGTGTCCTCAGATCCCAAACGCCCAGAAAGATGATTTATTTTACTTTTTTCATCTGCACATGAATTGCTTGGGTTAACGTTAACAGTCCTTATTTATTCCTGTTTATATTTTCATATGTGTGTGTCCTCAGATCCCCAGCCAGTGTATGACGTGTGTGGCCTTCCAGGCAGTGAGGGAATACATAGTGGGCAAGACAGCGCCTGTTCCGGTCAAGGTCTATGACTACTATGAACCAGGTGTGCCTCTGATGAATATTTTTAGCACCGCTCTTTAACGAGTCACAGAGCAGGAGAACCCTGTAACTCACTCTGATTTATGAACTTGGCCCCTTTCTGAGGAAATTGGAATTTTCCGAGTTTTCAAGTCTTTTCGGTTATCGTGTGTGTGTGTGTGTGTGTGTGTGTGTGTGTGTGTGTGTGTGTGTGTGTGTGTGTGTGTGTGTGTGTGTGTGTGTGTGTGTGTGTGTGTGTGTGGGGCTATGCCCCTTTCTGAGGAAATTGGTATTTTCAGAATTTAAGTTATGGTGGTACTGTATTGTTGGTTGGTGTGTGTATGTGTGTGTGTGTGTGTGTGTGTGTGTGTGTGTGTGTGTGTGTGTGTGTGTGTGTGTGTCTTTTGGGGGGGGGGGGGGGGGGGGCCCAAACTAGTGAAAATAGCCGATCTACAAGCTCACAATCGGTGATTTTCTCAACGTTTGCCTCTTTCTTACATAATATTTGACAATTTGGCCAATTTGGTATTACAAAGGTCTTGAAAGTCATTAAATTGTAACTTTAGAAATGTAAGGATACCATAATACTGTATGTTTTTTTTTTTTTACTATTGAGTGAGAAAACAATGTTGTAATCATCTGGGGACCCCCCCCCAAAATAATTTGGGGACCCCCCTTGGGGCTCCCGAGCACCAGTTTGGGAACCACTGCCCTAATCTCTACATGCTGGTGTCATTTAGCATTCGAGGCCACCCGCTTCTACAACGTCAGTGAGAGCAGTCCACTAGCCAGGGAGCTGTGTGACGGGCCGACCTGCAACGAGGTGGAGAGCTCCACCAACCAGTGGATAGGTGAGATTTACTGTGCACCTCACCAGTGTTGATTTCGTCGACTAAAACTATGACGAAAAATGTTCGTCGACTACCTTTTCTCACTGCCGAAAACTAAATAAAAACTAAGCTATGATGACTAAAACTAAGACTAAATATATTGACAATTTCGTCAACAAATAAAAACGAGTCGACTATAGTCGACTATATATAGTCGACTATATATAGATTATAGTCGACTATTTAGTCGACTATAATCTTATGATATTTTGTCGACTGAAACTAGACAAAAACTAAAGCATTTCAGAAAAATATGACTAAAACTAAATGGAATTTTATTCAAAAGACTATGACTAACACTAAATCAAAATTTGCTGTAAAAATAAACACTTGTACCTTTTATCAATGTCTTTGACCCTTTACTCTCCCACCGAATCATTTGACCAATTTAAACCCATTAAGACCTGAGGCCGATTCTACAAAATGTCTTCTAAATGTTTCATGTCAAGGACCCCCAACATTATATGTATTTGGCCACGGACCCCCCCCCATCTCAAAATAGTTTGTTCCAGGGACCCCCCAGAAGTAAATATTTGAGTAAAAAAATGTTTTCAAAGATTTGCACACATTTTTCACGATTTTTTAAAAATAGCAGATCTACAAGCTCATAGCGCGGCACTCTGTACCACTCTATGAGCTTGTATGTCTGCTATTTTTGAATAGTCGAAGTATAAATTTAATTGAATGGGTTAAACCCAACCAGCGGTGGGAAATAACTATGTAATGTACTAGAGGGTCGGGGCGCTGCGCGCCCCTCCCTTGGGTCTCGTTGGGCGGTTATATAAAGCCATAATAGGAGATGTTCCCAATGGAGCTATGCCCAAATATGGAGTGTGTTGTCTGACCTCACTTGGGTCTCGTTGGGCGGTGGTCGGCGATGACGCTAAGGAACAACATGGCCGACTGTAATGTTGTGAGTTTGTGTTGGCCGCAATTAATTATGCTGCGAGGGGGCAGATGTGTGCTGAGCAGTATGAAGTGGCCTACAGACTGCGCGTAGTAATTCTGCACGTTGTGGCGTGTCTTGTTAGTGACATTGATATGTTGTTTTTGTGTTTAGTCCCACACAGTGGCAGTTTTTTTTGGGGGGTTTTGGGTTTAGAAATGTATATATATAGATAGATAGGGGTGAGTTTCATCCTGGCATTTTCCAAGGCACCACGGCAGAACTGCCAGTCAAAGCAAAGACTGGCCAGTCACAGCGCGTCCTCGCCGGACATGCTTGCAGAGGCTCTTGGGTAATGAGGTCAAAGACGTTGGCTGCCATGTTATTTGTGTCCAAACTACATAGTGCTGCTTTAAGTACAATTTAAGTATGTCCTTATTCAATCATGTATACAAATATTGCACTTTTAACTCCACTAGGAATAGGATCATTTAAACACTTAAATTATAAGTTACTGTGTAGATTTAGATTATTATAAAACATACATCAACCAATTAAGGCCTATTTTATACTTTGGCTTTTAAAAAATTGCCAAACTACAAGCTCATAACGTGTTATTCTTTCAGTACTTCTTTCACCTCTGCACGCAACCTGCACTTGTGGCAAATTATCATTTTATTATTCTCACTTCTTCTCCAGGTTTTGTACAGGGTAACCATTGTAACAATGTGTTTGGCTGCCTGGAGGAGGAACAGTTTGAGCGCTGCACCTGCTACAGGGACTGTGGCTATGACGGGGAACCGGTTTGTGGGTCGGACGGACAGCTGTACCAGAACCAGTGTCAGATGGAGGTGTTTGCCTGTCGGAATGGGACGCGCATTGAGCAGGTCCCCCTGTCCCAGTGTCCCCAGAGTAAGTTATCTGTTTGTGTGTGTGTGTGTGTGTGTGTGTGTGTGTGTGTGTGTGTGTGTGTGTGTGTGAGAGAGAGAGATACATGGACTATCTCAAGTTACAAACTGTATACATTTCATCTTATACAACAGGTCGGCCATAACTCATAGACTGGCATGTCTGCATGTGTGGGTATGTGCACGTGTGCATATGATGTATGTATTTGTGTGCATCTGTGCATGGATGTGAGATGTGGAAACAGCTGTTCAGGTGTTGTGCTGATTACTGGATGAGTTTTGGGAAAATATATACTCCCTCCCTTTCTCTCTCACACACACACACACACACACACACACACACACACACACACACACACACACACACACACACACACACACACACACACACACACACACACACACACACACACACACACACACACACACACACACACACTCTCTCTCTCTCTCTCTCTCTCTCTCTCTCTCTCTCTCTCTCTCTCTCTCTCTCTCTCTCTCTCTCTCTCTCTCTCTCTCTCTCTCTCTCTCTCTCTCTCTCTCTCTCTCTCTCTCTCTCTCTCTCTCTCTCTCTCTCTCTCCCTCACTCCCTTTCCCCTGCTCCACTCTGCTATATTACAGGGCACTCCAAATGACAGAGTGCTTTTGTCCAGCCCTTTGAAAACCCTGTTACATTCCTTTCCGACGCATAGCCCAACAACAAAAGGAGCCTTCATGTTGCAAAGCAGATTGGGGGAAAAGGCACAGACAAAACTTTGGTGGGAAAAGGCCCCAAGTTTGTGCCAAGTGGGTTCATGGATGTATCAAAATGAATATCTATGTATTCACACCTCCCTGCACTTTTTGTATGGTTGTTGGGTTGTGTGCATGTCCACATTTCCAGTGGTGGAAGAAGTACTCACGTTTTTTACTTAAGTAAAAGTATTAATACCACAAGGTAGAAATACTCTGGTACAAGTCAGGTATTCAAAATTTACTTGAGTAAAAGTACAAAAGTGTTGGCGTGAAAATGTACTTAAAAGTACCAAAAATATCTTGTTGTTCGGCTATTTTCAAATAGCCGAATTAGCCTATATAATGTGCTGAAGTGGTTAATGTATGTTTTGTAATAATAATACAATTCGACAAAGTAACTAGTAATTAGTAGTGGAGTAAAAGTACAATATTTGCCTTTCAGATGTAGTTGAGTAGAAGTAAAATCTTCTGTCCAAGTTTTGGCACCTTACTGTACTATGCAGATTTACATAATAACCATTGTTATGTAAGCACTGGAAGGTTGCTTACTACTGGGTATGAAAAGGTTGTTCAAATAGCACATACAGTAGCAAAACAGAAACTCATTTGTATTTGTTGCTGTCGGGCAGAAACCTCCAAATATAACTTTTTGTGTTTTTTTTATAAATGAATGCCCTACTTGATCATACTACAGCGTCACTGAGCTTCACTGTTATCTCTATACCCATAATGCATAGACAGTAAAGGAATTCTGGACCAATTGACAGACCATATCGGATGAGATCATGTCTAATAATAAAAATGTCCTTAGATTGGGGTCCCAGACATAGATAAAAATCGTTATCAAATGGGAGTCCCTGAAATAAAAGGGTTGAGAATTACCGGTGTATACTGTATATACATACATACCATATGCTCTGCATTCGTCAATAAGTGTCACTAATTGTGTGTGTGTGTGTGTGTGTGTGTGTGTGTGTGTGTGTGTGTGTGTGTGTGTGTGTGTGTGTGTGTGTGTGTGTGTTTATCTTAGTGGAGCCCACGGTAGGGTACAGGGAGCCAGCAGCTGTCCAGATAGCTGACCAGTCACCGGAGCCCGTACACACAGGTATATCTCCATCTCACAGCATGAGCATGTACACAAGACGCACACTCTGAGTTCTTCATCTCTCAGACCCATTTTAAACCACTAGAGCCCTTGTCTCCCCATCCATCTCACACCTCACACAACCCCATATTCTCAACACACACCCCATGCATCTCCGACTTTCCAGGAGTAGCATTTTATTTACATGCAATTCTTTCTTTACCCAACTTGCATTACCCTAGCATGTTGCAAATAGATAAGGGACAGAGAGGCATGTATTGTTTGGATGCTGTGGCTTTGATTCACCTTACTGTTGATTCTCAAGCGCATCAGTCTTAGATATACTGTATATATACCTTTACATGTAAATGTAGATGTTATGTTAATGAGACTATTGATGTGTGCAAATGGGCAGTGGAGGGTGGTAGGATTCTATCCATATTGCTGACTGTAGTTTTGGTTTAAATCAAATGCAAAGAGCTGTAAATTATAAACACATTGCACCGCAGTCAAGTGGTTCTGTCCGGTCAAGCGCTTTTCATGGAGAATGGATCCTCTGGGGTACATTTTGGCACTCACAAGCATTAAAACAACTGTTTTGCATTTTGAGAAGACCTTAAATGTACGCAGGGGGTGTGTGACTGTAGCACATAGTATGGAAAAGTGTCCTCTCCGCCCCCTCACTCTCCTCTCATCACTATCATCACACTGCCTGTGCTGTCGGGACATGCCCCTGTCTATTACAAAGAGAGAGAGAGAGTGTAATGAGATAAAGGTGAAAAGAGAGAAAAGGGAACAGGCAGACCATAATCGCCGTGAGCAGTAGCAACGTGTGACGTTGATTTATTTGCACAGGAAATGACATAGCAGTAGTTATAGCCTGTATAAATGACATAGCAGTAGTTATAGTCTGTATAAATGACATAGCAGTAGTTATAGTCTGTATAAATGACACAGCAGTAGTTATAGTCTGTATAAATGACATAGCAGTAGTTAAAGCCTGTATAAATGACACAGCAGTAGTTATAGCCTGTATAAATGACACAGCAAAGTAGTTTTAGCCTGTATAAATGACATACTGTAGCAGTAGTTATAGCCTGTATAAATGACACAGCAGTGACACAGCAGTAGTTATAGCCTGTATAAATGACACAGCAGTAGTTTTAACCTGTATAAATGACATAGCAGTAGTTATAGCCTGTATAAATGACACAGCAGTAGTTTTAACCTGTATAAATGACATAGCAGTAGTTATAGTCTGTATAAATGACACAGCAGTAGTTATAGCCTGTATAAATGACACAGCAGTAGTGTTAGCCTGTATAAATGACACAGCAGTAGTTTTAGCCTGTATAAATGACATAGCAGTAGTTGTAGCCTGAGTTTTTTGCTGCTTTTGAATTTGAATCCTGAAAAATTACAGTTTTGGACATATGAGGTTTCCTTCCGACAGAGACGATATATTGCGGTGACTTTCTGTGTTTGTGATCCTTATTTGCAAACTATTGAGTCTTCCTTAGAGTACGATGACTAGGCGTCCCAGTTTGTCCGGGATTGGCTTCAACTGGGTGTCCTAGTCCTGACAAATATCTCTAAAACATGAACCCATTCAGACCGGGGAAGCCTGTATGTTGTTGTACCTTTAAAAGCGGGAAAGCATCTGTGTTAGTGATGAGCGGGCTGACCCGTAACCCGCGGGTCCCGTGGGTCAACCCGCGGCGCGGGTGGTCGAGTCAGGATTTCAGAGGCAATTATGCGGGCTGCGGGTGAGCAGGTCAGCCGCTCTCACACGAAAAAAAAAAAAATATATATATTTTGAACAACATGCTTGTTTATTTAGCCCATGACAATGTTGTGCTACTGTAGACATTTAAAGCGACTTTGGGTACTTAAAAGAGCGCTATATAATATATATATATATTCCCACCGCGGGTCGCGGGGCGGGTTGAGCCATAGATTTATATATGGGTTCGCGGGGCAGGTTGGGTTCCGTGCCGGGGCGGGGTGGGCGGGTCATGAAAAAACCCGACCCGCACATCACTAATCTGTGTCATTTTATATGTTACTATGTAGGCTAGATATTTTTGAATAAAAAATGTAAGTTTTTTTATTTATTTTTTTATTTTTATTTAGAAGGCGTTTTTAAAATTGGCCTCAGGTCTAAATGGGTTAAGTTGTTCTCTTTTTCAACATTAACAAATTGTCCCGGTTTTCACCACAATTAAAATAATAGTGCTTGTTTTCAGACAAGACATTTATCATATATAAATAAATTGCACCCCATCCTGATGAAAACGCCTATGGTGTGCATACATATGTGCGCAACTGCGCATGCATGAGTGTGTGCATGCATGCATGATTATATGCGTGGTCATCCTACCTTGCAAGACACTGAAGAATCATATTGAGAAGTAAGGGGAGGAACATTCAAAAGAAATGGTGAGAGGAAGAGCATGAGAGAAGGTAGGAAAGTAAAATAGAGAAGAGGAAAGAGGAACCAACAAAGCCAAAGAAAGAGAGAGAGAGAGAACATTAAAACATTTAGCTGAATGCATTGTATTGAAACATACTACATAAAAAAAGAAATTCTGAACTTTTCAGAAATTTTCAAAAAATAGTGAAAATAGCTGATCTACAAGCTCACAACGTGGCGTGAGCTTTGGGATCTGCTATTTTCACTATTATTTGAAATAGGGCTGAAGTGGTTAATTCATAATGCATTCATAAGTTTGGCTGCCAATAGTCCCCTCCTAGAAGGGTCAAAGTTACAATATTTCTATTCGAAATGTAGCTTCATGAAAAAGCAAAAAAAAAACAAAAAAAAACACACATTTATTTCGGTAACATTTTTTGGAATGTTGTTGTTTTTTTGTTTTTAGTTACTGTCCATCACTGGCGGTGGGTTTGAACTAGGTTTTGGGACAACCAAAAAACAACATTCCAAAATGTTTACTTAGGTACACATTTTTGGAATGTTGTTGTTCTTTTGTTTTTAGTTACTGTCCATCACTGGCGGTAGGTTTGAGCAGGTTGCAGAGTGATCCTCTGGGATACAGGATAGGTGGGCACCAAGGAAGAGTGGGCACCTTGGGGCTAACCCCAAGGTGCCCACTCTTCCTTGGTGCCCACCTATCCTGTTACCATCCTCTGTACATTTTGATACCAATTCCTTTGTACTTTTACTGAAGTAAATGTTGAATACAGGACTTACTGGTGACTAGAGTTATTTCTACTTTGTGGTATTGATACCTTTTCCTTAAGTGAAAAAATGTGAGTACTTCTTCCATCACTGGTTTGCGGTGCGCCTGTCCCGTTGAGATAAACATGAGGATATGTTTCACACATATCTCTGGACTCCTCTGTTGCTCTGCCATGGGCTCTGATCAGATGGCATGTGCAGATAGGCGGCCGGAGAATTCCAGGCAGGATGTTTGGCTGTGTGTGCAGCGGGTATAGGATGTGACTCTGTTACATTTGCGTCAGTGTGGTGGAAGAAGTACCGAGATGTTTTACTTAAGTAAAAGTATCAATTCCACAGTGTAGAAACACTCTGTTACAAGTTAAAACTCCGGTATTCGAAATGTACTTACGAAAGTATTGGCATCAAAACTTACGTAAAGTGCAAAAAGTATAAGTAGTCATTGCGCAGAATGTCCCATTTCAAAATATACAAATCTTTTGAAAATAAAAAAATTGCAGAAGTACAAAATCTACAAAGTAACTAGTAACTCAAGATTTCAAATAATTGCAGTGGAGTAAAAAGTATAATATTTGCATCTGAGATGTAGTGGCGTAGAAGTAAAAGTATTGAAAATTGGAAATACTCAAGTATGTACAAGAGTACATGTACTTAGTTACTTTACACTACTGCATTTTGTTAAAAATAGCAACTACAACAAAAAAGTGCCGATCTACACTCTAGATCGGCTGTTTTAGCATACTTTTGTGTGACACTGTATTATGACAAAGTGTGCGTGTGTGTGTGTGTGTGCGTGCGTGTGCGTGCGTGCGTGTGTGCGTACTTGTGTGCCTAACTAATGTAACTAATGTTTGCATATATCTGCGTTCGTCAATTCAGGTGTCATAGCATCTCTGAATGAATCAACATGTGCCTACTGCACGTGTGTTGGTGTTCAAACATCTGCATAATGTGTGTGTGTGTGTGTGTGTGTGTGTGTGTGTGTGTGTGTGTGTGTGTGTGTGTGTGTGTGTGTGTGTGTGTGTGTGTGTGTGTGTGTGTGTGTGTGTGTGTGTGTGTGTGTGTGTGTGCGCGTGTGCGTGTGTGTCTGTGCGTGTGTGTGTGTGTGTGTGTGTGTGTGTGTGTGTGTGTGTGTGTGTGTGTGTGTGTGTGTGAGATGTGGGATGGCCTGCGCTAACTTGTTCCCAGCCCTGCAGCAACCGATAACTTCGGCATACAGAGCTGCTCTCAGTCAAAGGTCTCCTCAGAACAAAGGCTGAGGCTTCACACTTGCCACAGGAATGCTATTAAAGTGGTGCTGTGCACGCACGCACGAGCGTGCGTGCGCACACACAAACACACACACACACACACACACACACACACACACACACACACACACACACACACACACACACACACACACACACACACACACACACACACACACACACACACACACCCCTACATTAAATATGATAACCCTAGGGTGATTACATGGAATAAGTACTGTAAAAACACTGTCATTGTAAACCATTACAATGTGCCCGCCAAGTGCATTGGAAGTGTAATAGGTGAGTGTGTACCAATGGTGTTAAGTAACTAAGTACATTTACTAAAGTACTGTACTTAAGTGCAATTTTGAGGTATTTTTTACTTTACTGGGGTGTTTCTAATTTTCCGTACTTTTTCTTCTACTCCACTACATCTCAGAGGCAAATATTATACTTTTACAATTATTTGAAAACTTTAGTTACTAGCTACTTTGTAGATTTTGATTATGCCCTATATACATTTTGGCCATTTAAAAATAGCCGATCTACAAGCTCACAATGAGCTTGTAGATCTGCTATTTTTAAAAACATTTTTTAAAACATTTTATGCATTTGAAAACTGGGACCTTCTGCATAATGAGTACTTTCTACTTTTGGTGCTTTTAAGTACAGTTTAATACCAATACTTTTGTACCTTTTTTTTTTTTACTTAAGTAAAGAATGTGAGTACTTTTTCCACCACTTGTGTGTACTGTGTGCCAAATAACTGACAGCAGTAGAGTCTACATGCTGGGGCTGTATTAGAATGAGCTGCACTGTGCAGGCATGTCTGTCATATCAGTGAATTGGTGTCCAATCAGTCTCAATCAAAATGTTTGACGATTATATTTTCTTGATCCAACTAGTAAGGGGGGAAAGCAGGTTTTATGCAATGGTGGAAAAGGTACTCACATTTTTTGTACTTAAGTAAAAGTATCAATACTGCAATGTGGAAATACTCTGTTACATAAGTAAAAGTCTGGATTAAAAAATGTACTTGAGTAAAAGTACAAAAGTGTTTGCATAGAACGTACTCATTGTGCAGAATGTCCCATTTCACAAGTTTTCAAATGTATTGACATCTTTTGAAAATTGCAGATCTACAAGCTCACAATGCGTCGCATCACGACGCATCGTGAACTTGTAGATCGGCTATTTTCAAATGACCGAATTGCTGAAGTGAGTAATGTATGTTTTGTAATAATAATCCAAATCTACAAAGTAACTAGTAACTAGTAGAGTAGAAGTAAAAGTACTGAAAATTGGATAATGCTCCAGTAAAGTAAAAAAAAAAACTAAAAATTGTACAAGTACAGTACTTAGTGTACTGTAAATGGACTTAGTTACTGTACGCCACTGGTTTCATGTGACAGTGTTAAAACAAGGTTTAATAGTTGTTCATGCACAAGGAGAATTAAGGAATGTCTGGAATACAGTAGCTGAAACAACTGAGGGTGAAAGAACATGCTTCTTCATGTGGCAGAGGCAGATTCTAACCATTGAGTGCAGTGACCCCTGCTGGCCACCAATTAACATAATTATTCTATTTCACCTAATTGAAAATTGTTTACAGCTTAACCTGGGAAAGAGCAGGAAGGTACACAAGCCACCATGATAGACAATGCTGCCGCATAGATACAAAGATTTATAGCATTTCCTTTGAGTACCTCAGCGTAGTTCATATGATTTGAATTTAACGTTAATCCAAAGTATCTTTTAACCCATTAAAACCGGGAAAGCATCTGTCATTTTAGATTTGAGCTGATAGCTATACATACTGTATATGAGTGTGTGTGTGTGTGTGTGTGTGTGTGTGTGTGTGTGTGTGTGTGTGTGTGTGTTTGTGTGTGTGTGTGTGTGTGTGTGTGTGTGTGTGTGTGTCACAAGTAGCAGATATACACGCTCATAGCGTGTCACGTCATGCCGCGCTACGAGCTTGTAGATCTGATACTTTTGAAAAAGCGTGAGAATTTGTGCAAATCTTTGAATATATAGTTTTTAAGCATTTTTAACTCGAGTCTTTGCTTCTGGGGGTCCCCGGAACAAAATATTTTTAGATGGGGGTCCGCTGCCAAATACATATCATTTTGGGGGTTCTTGACGTGAAAAGGTTTGAGCACCACTGATAACAGCAACTTACGTTTTTCAGAAAACTGTTTCGATTTAGAAGACATTTGTAGAATCGGACTCTTAATGGGTCTTAATGGGTTAAGTGACAAATGACACATCATCCAATAGGGGCCTTTAAGCTATCCTGGAACTACCATCAGATCTGGTTTTACCTGCCTTTCAAATCATTCGATTTCCCTTCTATTTCCGAGCCTTCCACGGAATCCACGCCCATTGGTGGAAAGTAACTAAGTACATTTTGAAGTATTTGTACTTTACTTACCAATTACCAATACTTTTACTTCTACTCCACTACATCTCAGAGGCAAATATTGTACTTTTACTCCACTACAATTATTTGACAACTTTAGTTGCTAGTTACTTTGTGGATTTGGATTATTATTACAACACATACATTACCCACTTCAGCCCTATATGAGCCATTCTACCGAATTGGTTCAAATTCAGAGTTGGAAATTGTGTGAAATTTAAATTCTATTTTGGAAAAACTTTGACCATATTCACGTTGCACCAGATCTAAGGGACACATATTTAGTAAAAGTACAGTCAATTATCATATTGTATTTTCATAATCTTTTGGAATATCTTTCCTCTCCCAAAATGTGTCACTACCGAAACATGTAGAATTACCTTAGAATAAAGATACTTATATGAATGTATTCATTTATTTTTTCATCCTCCCCTGTACAGACTATTTCTAAAAATTAATGTAGGTGGTTCCTACAATTAAATACATTAAAATGAATATTTTAACAGATTTTTTAATATTGAATTCTTAAGATTTATCAAAATGAAATGCTACATTTCTTTGTAAAATGTATAAAGTTGATTATATTGATTTCAGAATTAATGATAGTTGAAATTACACATACACCTAACCAATCATTATCATAAAATATTGGTTGATAACTCACTATCTTTGATTTTTGACAAAATAACTGGTGTTTCGGTTGTGACTGCACTATTTCGGTAGTGACTGTATTGTTACGGTAGTGACCATAGTATTTTGTTTACAAGGCTGTGCCATAGTCACTTATCTCTTTTTGCTAAACATTCATTGTTGACATAACACATACACCTAACCAATCATTATCATAAAATATTGGTTGATAACTCACTATCTTTGATTTTTGACAACATAACTGGTGTTTCGGTAGTGACTGTATTGTTACGGTAGTGACCATAGTATTTTGTTTATAAGGCGGTGCCATAGTCACTTAACTCTTTTAGCTAAATATTCACTCATAACAATGTTATGAGTGAATATGTTTGCTTTATGTTAGAAATATAATGAAAAATGATCAATAAAATATAGTAATTCATTATTGAAGCAATAACAATAGGTCTCATCTTCCATATACATTTATTTGGAAGGACAAACAATATTTGCAATTAATATTGAAATTAAGTATTTTGTAACTGAAACACTTACAAAACATTTACAAGTCACTTGAGCATGCATCAATATTTTCACAGATTTGGCTTTTCGAACAATGCTTTAGACACTGCTGGGCTTCTTTGGACATGCCTCAGGTGGATGGATTAAGATGATGACCGTGTCCATGGTGCACAGTACCATATATTGTCCTCCATTCGCAGCTGTAAAAGAAGCGTGGATAGTACAAATAAGTTGATGAATGCTCAGTGTACCTTTGTTAGTGGGCAGCTCGTTTCGAAGGATTGCGCTTATTCTGCATATCTGTTCCTCTTCCACGTAGATGAGCTTGACTTTAAGAGGTAGGAGTGTGTTATAAAGGGCTTTAGCTGTGGGCTTGTCGGACTCGTACCCCTAGCTACTTGTGATTCTGCAGATAACTTCATGGTGGCTCCAACTCCATAAGCAGGCCCTTTTCTGTGACCAGCTTCCAGGTACCTAACTCCAATTTACAGCAGTGAATCCCATCTGGAAGGTTCTTTCCTTGATATTGAACGGTCGGCCCATCACCGATGAAGACGTTTTTGGGTGTTTGGATTGTTGTCCTTCAGGAACTAAATCATTGGTTGAAGTTGAACACAAATGGCAGGATGGTCATGTTTCATGGAAGGCGATAAGACATTGTGAGTGTACCATATGTCGTGTACACAGACACACACATGTGGTGTACACAGACAACACTTCTAGCCCACATCTCTGTATCACAGCTTTTGTGACACTGATCTCCTCTACTTCTCATAGTAGAGAAGATCGAATGCTCATGCATTCCTTTTTCATAGTCCTCTGTCTTCATGAGCCACAGGTACCACCATGTGACTCCAGTCCCTGATGCACTTGTGGTGTGTTGCAGTGACTTCCTATACATGAGACGTTAGCCTGTGTGTCACAGCGTAGGTCTTCTGCAACTTTGCTCAAGCTCTTCAAGTTAATAACTACTGTCTGATCACCTTCGGTGCTAGGTCGTGTGGAAGCCCAACAAAACTTCTCCATCTCCTTTGCCTGTCTCCCTCTGCCCCACTTTTTACATTTTGTTTTGGCATTTAGGTGTTTTATCTCTCCCTGCAAAACCACATGATGAAATAGAATGTACATGTTACAATTATGTACATGTTTGAAAAACTTAATAATGTCTCAAAAGCATGAACATCCAATTTTGTCACTACCGAAACAATGATGTCACTACCGAAACTTGAGCATAATGTTTTGGTAGTGACTGTTTTGGTAGTGACAATTTTAGCTAGTTTTTTAGCTTAACTCAACAATGCTAGGCAAGACATGGCTTGCAAACACAGCTTTGAGCAGTTGTACATGGATAAAAAACATCACATTTGAAGTAAAACCCAAAAGGAGTTTATAATTGCAGAAATGATGTGTTCGGTAGTGACAATCCTTAAAAATACACACTGATTTTCAGACTTTGGAAGACATTTACTTCTGACTGAAGTAAACTAGCTACTCACCAGGTGGCCATGATGAACAGGAAGTCTATGTTATTTCTTGGTGAAAAGTGTGGGAGTGTGGCTAAAACCAGGCTCCACCTATGGACTAAAACTCGTTGTGTTTCGGTAGCGACATGAAAACATGGGACAGCTTTTTTTATATAATGTTTTTTAATTTAAAGAAAATCCACAAAATCAATCTTAATATTTCAACTTCCCTTTAAGATAAATATAAAGGATGTATTTAAAAACTAAATGTAATAAATTGACAAAAATCATTTAGATATTGTTTTCATGAATTGAAATTTAGGAGTTAGGGGTTGGGACAGCCACCTCCCAATATGAAGTAACATAATAAGTATATATTTTTTATTTATTACATTTTGTTCTATCTCAATTAATGTATTGTGATTAAATAGATCATAAGATGATATTAGTACACATGTAAGTTCTGACTACTTAATTGTTTTTTAAAATAATGTTTTCATTGTGGGACTGCAATTTCAACCAATTCGGTAGAATGGTCCATATACATTTCGGCCATTTGAAAATAGATTGTAGATCTGCTATTTTCAAAACATTTTTTTACATTTTATACATTTGAAAACTTGGGACATACTGCATAATGAGTACTTTCTACTTTTGGTACTTGAAGTACATTTTGATACCAATACTTTTGTACTTTTACTCAAGTACATTTTGAATTCTGGACTGTTACTAAAGTAAAACATTTGAGTACTTTTTACACCACTGTCCTCACCTCACGCCTCTGTCCCCCTCTGTGTAGGTGACGAGGAACAGGGCTCCATGGCGGAGGTGTCCTACTACTCCTACGAGTACGACCCAGACTCTGAGCCTTTCCTTGCTGATGCAGAGGGAGAGGGAGAGGAGCATTTTGAGCTTCCAGCAGGGGATGACGGGGAAGAGCTGAAAGTGGCAGTGATGCCAGCAGATACCCAGCTACCCACACTGGACACAAAAAACACACCTGAGCGATGGTATGGTCCACAACACTCAATCAGTGGTGTAAAGTAACTAAGTACATTTACTCAAGTACTGTACTTAAGTACAATTTCAAGGTATGTTTACTTAAAGGGATAGTTCACCCAAAAACGTACTTATTTTCTATCAATTGCACACCTCATGAAGCCTTGAATTCATGGCGATTTTTGGGTTTTTGTCGCATTCCTAAGCCAATAATTTGATGACCGACGAAAAGATGCTAATGTCCCCGGTAGGAGAATCAAAGTTGACACTTTGAGTCTCCTACCGGAGCTGTCGCCGTTCATCTAATTATTGGCTTAGGAATGCAAAAAAAAGAAAAAGAAAAAAAAAACGTCATCAGCGCCCATACCCAGGGTGGGGTTGGCGAAAGGGCCTACTCTGTGTGGAGTTTGCATGTTCTCCCCATGTCTCCTAGGGTAGTTAATACCCTCACAAAAACATGTAGTAATCCTGGTCGCTAAACCGCCTCCCCAATGACAGCCGGGGCGCCTGATGGAGGGGAAGGGAACTGGTTGGAATAACGTGTTCCTTCCACGCGCTACGTCCAACCAGGGAAACTCCCCCCTGTCAGTTGACAAGAAGGTCAGTTGGCTCTCATGCACTGAAGGAAGCATGAGCTCGGCCCTGGCCTCCCTGGCTGGGGGGGACTGGTGTAGCGCTGGTGTAGGGCTGGTGTAGCGGCCAGGATCACTTAGGAAATTGGCACCGGGTGAAAAAAATGGGTTACAAAAATCGCGGGATAAAAATTATATATATATAAAAAAAAAAAAAAAGGAATGCGACAAAAACAAAAAAATCGCCATGAATTCAAGGCTTCATGAGGTGTGTAATTGATATAAATTAAGTTATTTTGGGGGTGAACTATCCCTTTAACTGGAGTATTTCCTATTTTCAATCATTTTACATATTCATAATCATATTGTACTTTTACTCCACTATAATTATTTGAAACTTTCTAGATTTTGATTATTATTACAAAACATGCATTAACCACTTCAGCCCTATACATTTCGGCCTTTTTGAAATAGCCGATCTACAAGCTCACCTGCTCATCTGCTTTTTTCAAAAGAGTTTGCTACATTTTCTACATTTGAAAAGTTGTGAAATGGGACATTCTGCATAATGAGTACTTTCTACTTTTGGGACTTTAAGTACATTTTTACACCAATACTTTTGTACTTTTGCTCAAGTAAATTTTGAATTCCGGACTTTCACTTGTAGTATTTCTACATTGCAGGTATTGATACTTTTACTTAAGTAAAACATTTGAGTACTTTTTCCACCACTAAAACATATCTCCTTCAACCAATGCCTTTCTTGTCATCCACAGAAACACTCCTGGACAGCAGCACCATCATGCATGTCCCAATTGTACATTATTTGTGAATATGACAGAGTGAGTGGAGAGAAGAGAGGCTCTGGAGCTGGGTGGTCTTATTAGAAGAGATGGCGGGGTCTGGGCTGTGTGTGAGTGAGCGTTCGGTGCGAGTGAGATAGAGCTAACTGTCAACAGGATTGTGTGTGTGTGTGTGTGTGTGTGTGTGTGTGTGTGTGTGTGTGTGTGTGTGTGTGTGTGTGTGTGTGCGTGTGCGCGTGTGAGTGTGCGTGTGTGACTGTTAATAAGCTAGTGTCCTCCAGACCTCTGTTGTTCTTTGGTATATTTCTAGTCTCCTAGTCACCAGTAGACACCATAGCCGCCTTTGTTACTCACTGTAGTGCCTCTGTAGTCACTAGATAAAATAATCAAGTATTTATGTTTGTAATTACACCTTGAGTTTAAGCAAATGTTTTTTTTTCTATCTGTGGTATTTATTTGTAGCTAGAGCTCTTTTTTTTGCTTCTTTGTTTTGTATTTGCCTTTTCATGTGTTTTCCATTTTTTCCTGCCAATATTGTCCATTTTTGCCCTGTAACCTATTGGTTCTTACAATTCAAACAACATTCCTGTTGTGTTGTGAAAAACATTTTTTTTTTTCTGAGCAAGCTTTAAAACAATTATTGAGATGTGTGATGAAATTCGTGTACTTGTATATCCTGCTGGAAAGACATATGCTACCCATATGCTCTTCATGGTTATAAGCTCTTTCTTTTCCCCTGCAAACTATTACAAGATCAACAGCTACTCTCAAGTAAAATTTTCAGCTGTCACCTTATTGTTGAACAGACAGGGATTTGATTGTACAGTACATAAGCTATTTTGTTTTTATTTGTTACATTTTGTCTCGTGAAGCAATCAACTTTAAAAAATAATAAAACAATGAAGTTAGGAATTACTGTAAATGTGCCAAATTTGATCAAGTTGTAACCCCATACCCATGTAATGTAAAAGACAGTGCTTTTGAAACAAACAAGAATAAAGTTTCTATACAATCCAAGGTCTTTGTCTACATTCATTTTAACCCATTCAAACCGGGAAAGCGTAATTTTAGTTAATATAGTGTCACAATCATGGCGGAGACTCTGCGGTAATCAAATTATTGGCTTAGGAATGCGCCAGAAACAAAAACAAACAAAAATATAGCTGCAAGCAGCAATAAGATTAGATTTTATATGTGGTAAGTTATCATACAGCATGGGTTGCTTATTATATACATACAAGCTCATAACGCGTCACATTGTAGATCGGCTGTATGTGGTTACTGTAGGTGTTGTATTAATAATTACATCTGCAAAGTAACAAGTAACTAAAGCTGTCATCTGCTGTAATTATAGTAGAGTAGAGTAGTAAAGTAAAAGTACCTAAAAATTGTACTCTGCATGTGACAGGTGATGAGTGGATCCAATCCATGGGAATAGGGGGAATTCCAAATGATGATCACCTCAACGCATTGCTGGGGACAGGGATCAAACCAGCGACCTATGAATTCACAGGCTGTCTCTTCTCATTGAGCTAGAGATATTATGGCCTCCCTGATGATGTCTGTTGATATCTAGTATAGGTTTTTCCGTCCGTTATGAACCAAGCCTCTGTTTTGCTAACTACTGTAGATCACTGGTTCACAAAACATTTACCAATAAAGTTTTTTTTTTGTCTCCTCGGAATGGAAACTAGTGAAAATAGTCGATCTACAAGCTCACAACGCGTTGCTATCTGAAAAGTTGTGAGATTGTAGATCGGCTATTTTCACAAGAAAGTATGTCATACATTAAAAAAACAACTACTCTCAAAAAAGCATTTCATGTTATTGTTTAAAAATTGCACATGCCTGAATTAACAGGGTCATGTTTAGTACAATGCAATTGAAATGTAAACAGCCTCAGACAATGAGAAAGGAGAATCCAACAAAACAAAACAAAAGGGCGAATGAAGTACATCATATATTGAAAATATCTACTTTCAAATAAGCATTTCACGTTATCTTTACAATTGCACATGTATTCATTGATACAGTCATGTTGTGTGCAATGCAATTATAATGAAGTCTACGTGAGGTGGATTTCGAACCGGCAACCCTGTGTTTTCAAGGCAGATGATTAAGCGACCAAGCTATTAGACCAACAGACCTGAACCTGTGAAAAAGGTCCTCACACATTTATTTGACACAGTTTCAAGCAAATTGCTCAGAAATCCTTGGTTTAAATGTTTTTCAAACTGCTCAATATAGCGTAAAATCTGAGGGCGGAGCTCACTGGTCAAAGTGATAGATGTGTTCCTCATGAGTCAAGGCACATGTGCAAGCAAGTTAAAAAATTGCTATAGCGCCCACCTTTGACCAATTGGAGTAAGATTGGTTTCAGTGATACTTGGAATGACCCTCTACATTATTGCAAAGTTTCAAACAAATGTGAGTCTGCATGAACGTGTTAGGGGCAGACGAATAATTGTCATAAAACTGCAATATTAATTGGCTCATAAAAGCTTAATGTTTTCACTTAGAAGAAATCCAAACCATGTTTTTGTCTGCATAGGTCCAAAGTACATGTGTAGACAGTTTCGTGCAGATTGCTCAAAAATCCCAGGAGGAGTTTGATTTTAACTGCTTTTCATATAATTCAAAATGGTGGGAGATCAAAAGGTCAAAGGTCAAAAGTCAGAGTGTGAAGGTTGTTCGGCATGAGGAGACGCATGTGTGTATCGAAGTTTCATGGCTGTAGGTCAAACAGGGCATGAGTTGTACCTGTTCAAAGTTGGCATTTTTCAATTGATTGCTACAGCGCCACCCTTTGGCCGATGGTTTTGAGTTTCGGGTCTTTGCCGTTTGGTATAGCCCTCTACCATATTGCCGAGTTTCGTAAAAAGTGCATGCACGGTTGGGCCAGAACTGAAAAAACGGCGGAAGAAGAAAGCCTATAATCTCAAGAAAGGCCTCGAAACATTATAGGCCTCGATAGGCCTCGAAACATTAAAAATCACAAGCATGCATTTCCACAGTAAGGTGGAATTTTTTAACTGTGAATGGAGTTTCTAGGTGAAAGTGTTTTTTTTTTAGGTCCCAAAATCGTCCATTGACCTCTATTATAAATCTCTGAACTTTTAAAGGAGTACAATTCTAAAACTATTAAACATTTCAAAGATTCCTTTTAAGGCAAACATGTCCACTGTAAAATGAACATTTTAAAGTATGAATGGGGTTACTAGCAGTAAGTATGTGGGATTAGTAGCCTGTACTCGTTTCCCTTTAAATGTCCATTGCCGCATTGACAATGCATTGGGCGCTTAAAGTTAAATATCTCCCAAACTACAAATGATTTAAAAAAAAAAAGATCTCAAGCATGCATGTCCACAGTAAGGTGGAATTTTTGAACTGTGAATGGAGTTTCTAGGTGAAAGTGTTTTTTTGAGGTCCAAAATTCGTCCATCGACCTCCATTATAAATCTCTGAACTTTTAAAGGAGTACAATTTTAAAACTATTAAACATTTCAAAGATTCCTTTTCAGGCAAACATGTCCATATTAGGATGAAAATTTTAAAGTTTGAATGGGGTTTCCATTCTATATATGACATTTTGAATCATTACAGTCAGTTGACCTTCTTTTGGGTCTTGAGTCGAACCAATTACTCCCGCGGAGACATCAAATTTCTCTTTTGGGCCTTGAGTCTTGGGACTCAAGGACCAAAAGAGAAATTTGATGTCTCCGCGGGAGTAATTGGTTCGACTCAAGACTCTTTTGGGTCTTGAGTCTTGTGACACAATGGTGAAAACAAAAATTACTCCACTACAAAGTACTACCAATCAACTCTAAATTGCCTGAAACGTACTCCTAACAGGTTTTTGGTGGGACAATTTTGGCCTCCACACTTAGTGATTTTTTCGGATTTAACTTTGGTTTCGGTAGTGACACACAAACGTTTCGGTAGTGACACAATGGTGGAAGAAAAAATTACTCCACTACAAAGTACTACCAATCAACTCTAAATTGCCTGAAACGTACTCCTAACAGGTTTTTTTAACTTTCGTTTCGGTAGTGACACAAAAACGTTTCGGTAGTGACACAATGGTGAAAAAAAAAATTACTCCACTACAAAGTTTTGGGGGGACGATTTTGGCCTCTACACTTAGTGATTTTTTCGGATTTAACTTTCGTTCCGGTAGTGACACAAAAACGTTTCGGTAGTGACACAATGGTGAAAACAAAAATTACTCCACTACAAAGTACTACCAATCAACTCTAAATTGCCTGAAACGTACTCCTAACAGGTTTTTGGGGGAACAATTTTTTTTTCGTTTCGGTAGTGTCACTACCGAAACGGAAAAAAAATTACTAAGTCCAGAGCTCGATGAATGTTAGGGACCAAAAAAAAGTCACTACCAATCAACTTTAAATTGCCTGAAACGTACTCCTAACAGGTTTTTGGGGGAACATTTTTTTTTCGTTTCGGTAGTGTCACTACCGAAACGGAAAAAAAATTACTAAGTCCAGAGCTCGATGAATGTTAGGGACCCAAAAAAAAGTCACTACCAATCAACTTTAAATTGCCTGAAACGTACTCCTAACAGGTTTTTGGGGGAACAATTTTTTTTTCGTTTCGGTAGTGTCACTACCGAAACGGAAAAAAAATTACTAAGTCCAGAGCTCGATGAATGTTAGGGACCAAAAAAAAAGTCACTACCAATCAACTTTAAATTGCCTGAAACGTACTCCTAACAGGTTTTTTGGGGAACAATTTTTTTTTCGTTAAATTACTAAGTCCAGAGCTCGATGAATGTTAGGGACCCAAAAAAAAGTCACTACCAATCAACTTTAAATTGCCTGAAACGTACTCCTAACAGGTTTTTTTAACTTTCGTTTCGGTAGTGACACAAAAACGTTTCGGTAGTGACACAATGGTGAAAAAAAAAATTACTCCACTACAAAGTTTTGGGGGGACGATTTTGGCCTCTACACTTAGTGATTTTTTCGGATTTAACTTTCGTTCCGGTAGTGACACAAAAATGTTTCGGTAGTGACACAATGGTGAAAACAAAAATTACTCCACTACAAAGTACTACCAATCAACTCTAAATTGCCTGAAACGTACTCCTAACAGGTTTTTGGGGGAACAATTTTTTTTTCGTTTCGGTAGTGTCACTACCGAAACGGAAAAAAAATTACTAAGTCCAGAGCTCGATGAATGTTAGGGACCCAAAAAAAAGTCACTACCAATCAACTTTAAATTGCCTGAAACGTACTCCTAACAGGTTTTTGGGGGAACAATTTTTTTTTCGTTTCGGTAGTGTCACTACCGAAACGGAAAAAAAATGACTATGTCCAGAGCTCGATGAATGTTAGGAACCAAAAAAAAAAGTCACTACCAATCAACTTTAAATTGCCTGAAACGTACTCCTAACAGGTTTTTGGGGGAACAATTTTTTTTTCGTTTCGGTAGTGACACCATTGTGTCACTACCGAAACGGAAAAAAAATGACTAAGTCCAGAGCTCGATGAATGTTAGGGACCAAAAAAAAGTCACTACCAATCAACTTTAAATTGCCTGAAGCGTACTCCTAACAGGTTTTTGGGGGAACATTTTTTTTTCGTTTCGGTAGTGTCACTACCGAAACGGAAAAAAAATTACTAAGTCCAGAGCTCGATGAATGTTAGGGACCAAAAAAAAGTCACTACCAATCAACTTTAAATTGCCTGAAACGTACTCCTAACAGGTTTTTGGGGGAACATTTTTTTTTCGTTTCGGTAGTGTCACTACCGAAACGGAAAAAAAATTACTAAGTCCAGAGCTCGATGAATGTTAGGGACCAAAAAAAAAGTCACTACCAATCAACTTTAAATTGCCTGAAACGTACTCCTAACAGGTTTTTTGGGGAACAATTTTTTTTTCGTTTCGGTAGTGTCACTACCGAAACGGGAAAAAAATTACTAAGTCCAGAGCTCGATGAATGTTAGGGACCCAAAAAAAAGTCACTACCAATCAACTTTAAATTGCCTGAAACGTACTCCTAACAGGTTTTTGGGGGAACAATTTTTTTTTCGTTTCGGTAGTGTCACTACCGAAACGGAAAAAAAATTACTAAGTCCAGAGCTCGATGAATGTTAGGGACCAGCATTTTCCGTCATTTTTCGTCACCAGCATTTTTTCGTCACCAGCATTTTTCGTCATTTTTCGTCACCAGCATTTTTCGTCACCAGCATTTTTCGTCACCAGCATTTTTTCGTCACCAGCATTTTTCGTCATTTTTCGTCACCAGCATTTTTCGTCACCAGCATTTTTCGTCACCAGCATTTTTTCGTCACCAGAATTTTTCGTCATTTTTCGTCACCAGCATTTTTTCGTCACCAGCATTTTTCGTCACCAGCATTTTTCGTCACCAGCATTTTTCGTCACCAGCATTTTTTCGTCACCAGCATTTTTTCGTCACCAGCATTTTTCGTCACCAACATTTTTTGTCATTTTTCGTCACCAGCATTTTTTCGTCACCAGCATTTTTCGTCATTTTTCGTCACCAGCATTTTTCGTCACCAGCATTTTTTCGTCACCAGCATTTTTCGTCATTTTTCGTCACCAGCATTTTTCGTCATTTTTCGTCACCAGCATTTTTCGTCATTTTTCGTCACCAGCATTTTTTCGTCACCAGCATTTTTCGTCATTTTTTATCACCAGCATTTTTTCGTCACCAGCATTTTCCGTCATTTTTCGTCACCAGCACTTTTCGTCACCAGCATTTTTCGTCTTTTTTCGTCACCAGCATTTTTTCGTCACCAGCATTTTTCGTCATTTTTCGTCACCAGCATTTTTTCGTCACCAGCATTTTTCGTCATTTTTCGTCACCAGCATTTTTTCGTCACCAGCATTTTTCGTCATTTTTCATCACCAGCATTTTTTCGTCACCAGCATTTTTCGTCATTTTTCGTCACCAGCATTATTTCGTCACCAGCATTTTTCGTCACCAGCATTTTTTCGTCACCAGCATTTTTCGTCATTTTTCGTCACCAGCATTTTTCGTCATTTTTCGTCACCAGCATATTTTCGTCACCAGCATTTTTCGTCATTTTTCGTCACCAGCATTTTTCGTCACCAGCATTTTTCGTCATTTTTCGTCACCAGCATTTTTCGTCATTTTTCGTCACCAGCATTTTTCGTCATTTTTCGTCATTTTTCGTCACCAGCATTTTTCGTCATTTTTCGTCACCAGCATTTTTCGTCATTTTTCGTAATTTTTCGTCACCAGCATTTTTCGTCATTTTTCGTCACCAGCATTTTTTCGTCACCAGCATTTTTCGTCATTTTTCGTCACCAGCATTTTTCGTCACCAGCATTTTTCGTCATTTTTCGTCACCAGCATTTTTCGTCACCAGCATTTTTTCGTCACCAGCATTTTTCGTCATTTTTCGTCACCAGCATTTTTCGTCATTTTTCCGTCACCAGCATTTTTCGTCATTTTTCGTCACCAGCATTTTTCCAGTCCAGAGCTCGATGAATGTTAGGGACCAAAAAAAAAGTCACTACCAATCAACTTTAAATTGCCTGAAACGTACTCCTAACAGGTTTTTTGGGGAACAATTTTTTTTTCGTTTCGGTAGTGTCACTACCGAAACGGAAAAAAAATTACTAAGTCCAGAGCTCAATGAATATTAGGGACCAGCATTTTCCGTCATTTTTCGTCACCAGCATTTTTTCGTCACCAGCATTTTTCGTCATTTTTCGTCACCAGCATTTTTCGTCACCAGCATTTTTCGTCACCAGCATTTTTTCGTCACCAGCATTTTTCGTCATTTTTCGTCACCAGCATTTTTCGTCACCAGCATTTTTCGTCACCAGCATTTTTTCGTCACCAGAATTTTTCGTCATTTTTCGTCACCAGCATTTTTTCGTCACCAGCATTTTTCATCACCAGCATTTTTCGTCACCAGCATTTTTCGTCACCAGCATTTTTTCGTCACCAGCATTTTTTCGTCACCAGCATTTTTTCGTCACCAACATTTTTTGTCATTTTTCGTCACCAGCATTTTTTCGTCACCAGCATTTTTCGTCATTTTTCGTCACCAGCATTTTTCGTCATTTTTCGTCACCAGCATTTTTTCGTCACCAGCATTTTTCGTCATTTTTCGTCACCAGCATTTTTCGTCATTTTTCGTCACCAGCATTTTTTCGTCACCAGCATTTTTCGTCATTTTTCGTCACCAGCATTTTTTCGTCACCAGCATTTTTCGTCATTTTTTGTCACCAGCATTTTTTCGTCACCAGCATTTTCCGTCATTTTTCGTCACCAGCACTTTTCGTCACCAGCATTTTTCGTCTTTTTTCGTCACCAGCATTTTTCGTCACCAGCATTTTTTCGTCACCAGCATTTTTCGTCATTTTTCGTCACCAGCATTTTTTCGTCACCAGCATTTTTCGTCATTTTTCGTCACCAGCATTTTTCGTCATTTTTCCGTTACCAGCATTTTTCGTCATTTTTCGTCACCAGCATTTTTCCAGTCCAGAGCTCGATGAATGTTAGGGACGAAAAAAAAGTCACTAAAAAGTACTACCAATCAACTCTAAATTGCCTGAAACGTACTCCTAACAGGTTTTTGGGGGAACAATTTTCTTTTTCGTTTCGGTAGTGTCACTACCGAAACGGAAATTTTTTTACTAAGTCCAGAGCTCGATGAATGTTAGGGACCAAAAAAAAAGTCACTACCAATCAACTTTAAATTGCCTGAAACGTACTCCTAACAGGTTTTTGGGGGAACAATTTTTTTTTCGTTTCGGTAGTGACACCATTGTGTCACTACCGAAACGGGAACAAAAATTACTAAGTCCAGAGCTCGATGAATGTTAGGGACCAAAAAAAAAGTCACTACCAATCAACTTTAAATTGCCTGAAACGTACTCCTAACAGGTTTTTGGGGGAACAATTTTTTTTTCGTTTCGGTAGTGTCACTACCGAAACGGAAAAAAAATGACTAAGTCCAGAGCTCGATGAATGTTAGGGACCCAAAAAAAAGTCACTACCAATCAACTTTAAATTGCCTGAAACGTACTCCTAACAGGTTTTTGGGGGAACAATTTTTTTTTCGTTTCGGTAGTGTCACTACCGAAACGGAAGTCCAAAGCTCGATGAATGTTAGGGACCACCAGCATTTTTCGTCATTTTTCGTCATTTTTCGTCACCAGCATTTTTCGTCATTTTTCGTCACCAGCATTTTTTCGTCACCAGCATTTTTCGTCATTTTTCGTCACCAGCATTTTTCGTCATTTTTCGTCACCAGCATTTTTCGTCATTTTTCGTCACCAGCATTTCTCGTCATTTTTCGTCACCAGCATTTTTTCGTCACCAGCATTTTTCGTCATTTTTCGTCACCAGCATTTTTCGTCACCAGCATTTTTCGTCATTTTTCGTCACCAGCATTTTTTCGTCACCAGCATTTTTCGTCATTTTTCGTCACCAGCATTTTCCGTCATTTTTCGTCACCAGCATTTTTTCGTCACCAGCATTTTTCGTCATTTTTCGTCACCAGCATTTTTCGTCACCAGCATTTTTTCGTCACCAGCATTTTTCGTCATTTTTCGTCACCAGCATTTTTCGTCACCAGCATTTTTCGTCACCAGCATTTTTTCGTCACCAGCATTTTTCGTCATTTTTCGTCACCAGCATTTTTTCGTCACCAGCATTTTTCGTCACCAGCATTTTTCGTCACCAGCATTTTTCGTCACCAGCATTTTTTCGTCACCAGCATTTTTTCGTCACCAGCATTTTTTGTCATTTTTCGTCACCAGCATTTTTTCGTCACCAGCATTTTTCGTCATTTTTCGTCACCAGCATTTTTTCGTCACCAGCATTTTTCGTCATTTTTCGTCACCAGCATTCTTTCGTCACCAGCATTTTTCGTCATTTTTCGTCACCAGCATTTTTTCGTCACCAGCATTTTTCGTAATTTTTCGTCACCAGCATTTTTTCGTCACCAGCATTTTTCGTCATTTTTCGTCACCAGCATTTTTTCGTCACCAGCATTTTTCGTCACCAGCATTTTTTCGTCACCAGCATTTTTCGTCATTTTTCGTCACCAGCATTTTTCGTCATTTTTCGTCACCAGCATATTTTCGTCACCAGCATTTTTCGTCATTTTTCGTCACCAGCATTTTTCGTCACCAGCATTTTTCGTCACCAGCATTTTTCGTCATTTTTCGTCACCAGCATTTTTCGTCATTTTTCGTCACCAGCATTTTTCGTCATTTTTCGTCACCAGCATTTTTTCGTCACCAGCATTTTTCGTCATTTTTCGTCACCAGCATTTTTCGTCATTTTTCGTAATTTTTCGTCACCAGCATTTTTCGTCATTTTTCGTCACCAGCACTTTTTCGTCACCAGCATTTTTCGTCATTTTTCGTCACCAGCATTTTTCGTCACCAGCATTTTTCGTCATTTTTCGTCACCAGCATTTTTCGTCATTTTTCGTCACCAGCATTTTTTCGTCACCAGCATTTTTCGTCATTTTTCGTCACCAGCATTTTTCGTCATTTTTCCGTCACCAGCATTTTTCGTCATTTTTCGTCACCAGCATTTTTCCAGTCCAGAGCTCGATGAATGTTAGGGACGAAAAAAAAGTCACTAAAAAGTACTACCAATCAACTCTAAATTGCCTGAAACGTACTCCTAACAGGTTTTTGGGGGGACGATTTTCCAAAACTTTAGTTTCGGCAAAACGTTTCGGTTAAAAGAAAATTTACTAAGTCCAGAGCTCGATGAATGTTAGGGACAGGAAAAAAAGTCACTAAAAAGTACTACCAATCAACTCTAAATTGCCTGAAACGTACTCCTAAAAGGTTTTTGGGGGGACGATTTTCCAAAACTTTCGTTTCGGCAAAACGTTTCGGTAAAAAGAAAATTTACATCGTCCAGAGCTCGATGAATGTTAGGGACGAAAAAAAAAGTCACTAAAAAGTACTACCAATCAACTCTAAATTGCCTGAAACGTACTCCTAACAGGTTTTTGGGGGGACGATTTTCCAAAACTTTCGTTTCGGCAAAACGTTTCGGTAAAAAGAAAATTTACATATACCAGAGCTCGATGAATGTTAGGGACGAAAAAAAAGTCACTAAAAAGTACTACCAATCAACTCTAAATTGCCTGAAACGTACTCCTAACAGGTTTTTGGGGGAACAATTTTCTTTTTCGTTTCGGTAGTGTCACTACCGAAACGGAATTTTTTTTTTCGTCACCAGCATTTTTTCGTCACCAGCATTTTTCGTCATTTTTCGTCACCATCATTTTTCGTCACCAGCATTTTTCGTCACCAGCATTTTTTCGTCACCAGCATTTTTCGTCATTTTTCGTCACCAGCATTTTTTGTCACCAGCATTTTTCGTCACCAGCATTTTTTCGTCACCAGCATTTTTTCGTCACCAGCATTTTTTCGTCACCAGCATTTTTTGTCATTTTTCGTCACCAGCATTTTTTCGTCACCAGCATTTTTCGTCATTTTTCGTCACCAGCATTTTTTCGTCACCAGCATTTTTCGTCATTTTTCGTCACCAGCATTCTTTCGTCACCAGCATTTTTCGTCATTTTTCGTCACCAGCATTTTTCGTCATTTTTCGTCACCAGCATTTTTCGTCATTTTTCGTCACCAGCATTTTTTCGTCACCAGCATCTTTCGTCATTTTTCGTCACCAGCATTTTTTCGTCACCAGCATTTTTCGTCATTTTTTGTCACCAGCATTTTTTCGTCACCAGCCTTTTCCGTCATTTTTCGTCACCATCATTTTTCGTCACCAGCATTTTTCGTCATTTTTCGTCACCAGCATTTTTCGTCATTTTTCGTCACCAGCATTTTTCGTCACCAGCATTTTTCGTCACCAGCATTTTTTCGTCACCAGCATTTTTTGTCATTTTTCGTCACCAGCATTTTTTCGTCACCAGCATTTTTCGTCATTTTTCGTCACCAGCATTTTTTCGTCACCAGCATTTTTCGTCATTTTTCGTCACCAGCATTCTTTCGTCACCAGCATTTTTCGTCATTTTTCGTCACCAGCATTTTTCGTCATTTTTCGTCACCAGCATCTTTCGTCATTTTTCGTCACCAGCATTTTTTCGTCACCAGCATCTTTCGTCATTTTTCGTCACCAGCATTTTTTCGTCACCAGCATTTTTCGTCATTTTTTGTCACCAGCATTTTTTCGTCACCAGCCTTTTCCGTCATTTTTCGTCACCAGCATTTTTCGTCACCAGCATTTTTCGTCATTTTTCGTCACCTGCATTTTTTCGTCACCAGCATTTTTCGTCATTTTTCGTCACCAGCATTTTTCGTCACCAGCATTTTTCGTCACCAGCATTTTTTCGTCACCAGCATTTTTCGTCATTTTTCGTCACCAGCATTTTCCGTCATTTTTCGTCACCAGCATTTTTTCGTCACCAGCATTTTTCGTCATTTTTCGTCACCAGCATTTTTCGTCACCAGCATTTTTCGTCACCAGCATTTTTTCGTCACCAGCATTTTTCGTCATTTTTCGTCACCAGCATTTTTCGTCACCAGCGTTTTTCGTCACCAGCATTTTTTCGTCACCAGCATTTTTCGTCATTTTTCGTCACCAGCATTTTTTCGTCACCAGCATTTTTCGTCACCAGCATTTTTCGTCACCAGCATTTTTTCGTCACCAGCATTTTTTCGTCACCAGCATTTTTTCGTCACCAGCATTTTTTGTCATTTTTCGTCACCAGCATTTTTTCGTCACCAGCATTTTTCGTCATTTTTCGTCACCAGCATTTTTTCGTCACCAGCATTTTTCGTCATTTTTCGTCACCAGCATTTTTCGTCATTTTTCGTCACCAGCATTTTTCGTAATTTTTCGTCACCAGCATTTTTCGTCATTTTTCGTCACCAGCATTTTTTCGTCACCAGCATTTTTCGTCATTTTTCGTCACCAGCATTTTTTCGTCACCAGCATTTTTCGTAATTTTTTGTCACCAGCATTTTTTCGTCACCAGCATTTTCCGTCATTTTTCGTCACCAGCATTTTTCGTCACCAGCATTTTTTCGTCACCAGCATTTTTCGTCATTTTTCGTCACCAGCATTTTTTCGTCACCAGCATTTTTCGTCTTTTTTCGTCACCAGCATTTTTCGTCACCAGCATTTTTTCGTCACCAGCATTTTTCGTCATTTTTTGTCACCAGCATTTTTTCGTCACCAGCCTTTTCCGTCATTTTTCGTCACCAATATTTTTCGTCACCAGCATTTTTCGTCATTTTTCGTCACCAGCATTTTTTCGTCACCAGCATTTTTCGTCATTTTTCGTCACCAGCATTTTTCGTCACCAGCATTTTTCGTCACCAGCATTTTTTCGTCACCAGCATTTTTCGTCATTTTTCGTCACCAGCATTTTCCGTCATTTTTCGTCACCAGCATTTTTTCGTCACCAGCATTTTTCTTCATTTTTCGTCACCAGCATTTTTCGTCACCAGCATTTTTCGTCACCAGCATTTTTTCGTCACCAGCATTTTTCGTCATTTTTCGTCACCAGCATTTTTCGTCACCAGCATTTTTCGTCACCAGCATTTTTTCGTCACCAGCATTTTTCGTCATTTTTCGTCACCAGCATTTTTTCGTCACCAGCATTTTTCGTCATTTTTCGTCACCAGCATTTTTTCGTCACCAGCATTTTTCGTCTTTTTTCGTCACCAGCATTTTTCGTCACCAGCATTTTTTCGTCACCAGCATTTTTCGTCATTTTTCGTCACCAGCATTTTTTCGTCACCAGCATTTTTCGTCAGGGTTAGGGTTAGGGTTAGGGTAAGTCCAGAGCTCGATGAATGTTAGGGACCCAAAAAAAAGTCACTACCAATCAACTTTAAATTGCCTGAAACGTACTCCTAACAGGTTTTTGGGGGAACAATTTTTTTTTCGTTTCGGTAGTGTCACTACCGAAACGGAAGTCCAAAGCTCGATGAATGTTAGGGACCACCAGCATTTTTCGTCATTTTTCGTCATTTTTCGTCACCAGCATTTTTTTTCATTTTTCGTCACCAGCATTTTTTCGTCACCAGCATTTTTCGTCATTTTTCGTCACCAGCATTTTTCGTCATTTTTCGTCACCAGCATTTTTCGTCATTTTTCGTCACCAGCATTTCTCGTCATTTTTCGTCACCAGCATTTTTTCGTCACCAGCATTTTTCGTCATTTTTCGTCACCAGCATTTTTCGTCACCAGCATTTTTCGTCATTTTTCGTCACCAGCATTTTTTCGTCACCAGCATTTTTCGTCATTTTTCGTCACCAGCATTTTCCGTCATTTTTCGTCACCAGCATTTTTTCGTCACCAGCATTTTTCGTCATTTTTCGTCACCAGCATTTTTCGTCACCAGCATTTTTCGTCACCAGCATTTTTTGGTCACCAGCATTTTTCGTCATTTTTCGTCATTTTTCGTCATTTTTCGTCATTTTTCGTCACCAGCATTTTTTGTCATTTTTCGTCACCAGCATTTTTTCGTCACCAGCATTTTTCGTCATTTTTCGTCACCAGCATTTTTCGTCATTTTTCGTCACCAGCATTTTTCGTCATTTTTCGTCACCAGCATTTCTCGTCATTTTTCGTCACCAGCATTTTTTCGTCACCAGCATTTTTCGTCATTTTTCGTCACCAGCATTTTTCGTCACCAGCATTTTTCGTCATTTTTCTTCACCAGCATTTTTTCGTCACCAGCATTTTTCGTCATTTTTCGTCACCAGCATTTTCCGTCATTTTTCGTCACCAGCATTTTTTCGTCACCAGCATTTTTCGTCATTTTTCGTCACCAGCATTTTTTCGTCACCAGCATTTTTCGTCATTTTTTGTCACCAGCATTTTTTCGTCACCAGCATTTTCCGTCATTTTTCGTCACCAGCATTTTTCGTCACCAGCATTTTTCGTCACCAGCATTTTTCGTATTTTTTCGTCACCAGCATTTTTCGTCACCAGCATTTTTCGTCATTTTTCGTCACCATTATTTTTTCGTCACCAGCATTTTTCGTCACCAGCATTTTTTCGTCACCAGCATTTTTCGTCATTTTTCGTCACCAGCATTTTTCGTCATTTTTCGTCACCAGCATATTTTCGTCACCAGCATTTTTCGTCATTTTTCGTCACCAGCATTTTTCGTCACCAGCATTTTTCGTCACCAGCATTTTTCGTCACCAGCATTTTTTCGTCACCAGCATTTTTTCGTCACCAGCATTTTTTCGTCACCAGCATTTTTTGTCATTTTTCGTCACCAGCATTTTTTCGTCACCAGCATTTTTCGTCACCAGCATTTTTTCGTCACCAGCATTTTTCGTCATTTTTCGTCACCAGCATTCTTTCGTCACCAGCATTTTTCGTCATTTTTCGTCACCAGCATTTTTCGTCATTTTTCGTCACCAGCATTTTTCGTCATTTTTCGTCACCAGCATTTTTTCGTCACCAGCATTTTTCGTCATTTTTCGTCACCAGCATTTTTTCGTCACCAGCATTTTTCGTCTTTTTTCGTCACCAGCATTTTTCGTCACCAGCATTTTTTCGTCACCAGCATTTTTCGTCATTTTTCGTCACCAGCATTTTTTCGTCACCAGCATTTTTCGTCAGGGTTAGGGTTAGGGTTAGGGTAAGTCCAGAGCTCGATGAATGTTAGGGACCCAAAAAAAAGTCACTACCAATCAACTTTAAATTGCCTGAAACGTACTCCTAACAGGTTTTTGGGGGAACAATTTTTTTTTCGTTTCGGTAGTGTCACTACCGAAACGGAAGTCCAAAGCTCGATGAATGTTAGGGACCACCAGCATTTTTCGTCATTTTTCGTCATTTTTCGTCACCAGCATTTTTTTTCATTTTTCGTCACCAGCATTTTTTCGTCACCAGCATTTTTCGTCATTTTTCGTCACCAGCATTTTTCGTCATTTTTCGTCACCAGCATTTTTCGTCATTTTTCGTCACCAGCATTTCTCGTCATTTTTCGTCACCAGCATTTTTTCGTCACCAGCATTTTTCGTCATTTTTCGTCACCAGCATTTTTCGTCACCAGCATTTTTCGTCATTTTTCGTCACCAGCATTTTTTCGTCACCAGCATTTTTCGTCATTTTTCGTCACCAGCATTTTCCGTCATTTTTCGTCACCAGCATTTTTTCGTCACCAGCATTTTTCGTCATTTTTCGTCACCAGCATTTTTCGTCACCAGCATTTTTCGTCACCAGCATTTTTTGGTCACCAGCATTTTTCGTCATTTTTCGTCATTTTTCGTCATTTTTCGTCATTTTTCGTCATTTTTCGTCACCAGCATTTTTTGTCATTTTTCGTCACCAGCATTTTTTCGTCACCAGCATTTTTCGTCATTTTTCGTCACCAGCATTTTTCGTCATTTTTCGTCACCAGCATTTTTCGTCATTTTTCGTCACCAGCATTTCTCGTCATTTTTCGTCACCAGCATTTTTTCGTCACCAGCATTTTTCGTCATTTTTCGTCACCAGCATTTTTCGTCACCAGCATTTTTCGTCATTTTTCGTCACCAGCATTTTTTCGTCACCAGCATTTTTCGTCATTTTTCGTCACCAGCATTTTCCGTCATTTTTCGTCACCAGCATTTTTTCGTCACCAGCATTTTTCGTCATTTTTCGTCACCAGCATTTTTTCGTCACCAGCATTTTTCGTCATTTTTTGTCACCAGCATTTTTTCGTCACCAGCATTTTCCGTCATTTTTCGTCACCAGCATTTTTCGTCACCAGCATTTTTCGTCACCAGCATTTTTCGTATTTTTTCGTCACCAGCATTTTTCGTCACCAGCATTTTTCGTCATTTTTCGTCACCATTATTTTTTCGTCACCAGCATTTTTCGTCACCAGCATTTTTTCGTCACCAGCATTTTTCGTCATTTTTCGTCACCAGCATTTTTCGTCATTTTTCGTCACCAGCATATTTTCGTCACCAGCATTTTTCGTCATTTTTCGTCACCAGCATTTTTCGTCACCAGCATTTTTCGTCATTTTTCGTCACCAGCATTTTTCGTCATTATTCGTCACCAGCATTTTTCGTCATTTTTCGTCACCAGCATTTTTTCGTCACCAGCATTTTTCGTCATTTTTCGTCACCAGCATTTTTCGTCATTTTTCGTCACCAGCATTTTTTCGTCACCAGCATTTTTCGTCATTTTTCGTCACCAGCATTTTTCGTCACCAGCATTTTTCGTCATTTTTCGTCACCAGCATTTTTCGTCATTTTTCGTCACCAGCATTTTTTCGTCACCAGCATTTTTCGTCATTTTTCGTCACCAGCATTTTTTCGTCACCAGCATTTTTCGTCATTTTTCGTCACCAGCATTCTTTCGTCACCAGCATTTTTCGTCATTTTTCGTCACCAGCATTTTTCGTCATTTTTCGTCACCAGCATTTTTTCGTCACCAGCATTTTTCGTCATTTTTCGTCACCAGCATTTTTCGTCATTTTTCGTCACCAGCATTTTTCGTCATTTTTCGTCACCAGCATTTTTTCGTCACCAGCATTTTTCGTCATTTTTCGTCACCAGCATTTTTTCGTCACCAGCATTTTTCGTCATTTTTCGTCACCAGCATTTTTTCGTCACCAGCATTTTTCGTCATTTTTTGTCACCAGCATTTTTTCGTCACCAGCATTTTTCGTCATTTTTCGTCACCAGCATTTTTCGTCATTTTTCGTCACCAGCATTTTTTCGTCACCAGCATTTTTCGTCATTTTTCGTCACCAGCATTTTTTCGTCACCAGCATTTTTCGTCATTTTTCGTCACCAGCATTCTTTCGTCACCAGCATTTTTCGTCATTTTTCGTCACCAGCATTTTTCGTCATTTTTCGTCACCAGCATTTTTTCGTCACCAGCATTTTTCGTCATTTTTCGTCACCAGCATTTTTCGTCATTTTTCGTCACCAGCATTTTTCGTCATTTTTCGTCACCAGCATTTTTTCGTCACCAGCATTTTTCGTCATTTTTCGTCACCAGCATTTTTTCGTCACCAGCATTTTTCGTCATTTTTCGTCACCAGCATTTTTTCGTCACCAGCATTTTTAGTCATTTTTTGTCACCAGCATTTTTTCGTCACCAGCATTTTTCGTCATTTTTCGTCACCAGCATTTTTCGTCATTTTTCGTCACCAGCATTTTTTCGTCACCAGCATTTTTCGTCATTTTTCGTCACCAGCATTTTTCGTCATTTTTAGTCACCAGCATTTTTCGTCATTTTTCGTCACCAGCATTTTTTCGTCACCAGCATTTTTCGTCATTTTTCGTCACCAGCATTTTTTCGTCACCAGCATTTTTCGTCATTTTTCGTCACCAGCATTTTTTCGTCACCAGCATTTTTCGTCATTTTTTGTCACCAGCATTTTTTCGTCACCAGCATTTCCGTCATTTTTCGTCACCAGCATTTTTCGTCACCAGCATTTTTCGTCTTTTTTCGTCACCAGCATTTTTCGTCACCAGCATTTTTTCGTCACCAGCATTTTTCGTCATTTTTCGTCACCAGCATTTTTTCGTCACCAGCATTTTTCGTCATTTTTCGTCACCAGCATTTTTCGTCATTTTTCGTCACCAGCATTTTTTCGTCACCAGCATTTTTCGTCATTTTTCGTCACCAGCATTTTTCGTCATTTTTCGTCACCAGCATTCTTTCGTCACCAGCATTTTTCGTCATTTTTCGTCACCAGCATTTTTCGTCATTTTTCGTCACCAGCATTTTTTCGTCACCAGCATTTTTCGTCATTTTTCGTCACCAGCATTTTTCGTCATTTTTCGTCACCAGCATTTTTCGTCATTTTTCGTCACCAGCATTTTTTCGTCACCAGCATTTTTCGTCATTTTTCGTCACCAGCATTTTTCGTCATTTTTCGTCACCAGCATTTTTCGTCATTTTTCGTCACCAGCATTTTTTCGTCACCAGCATTTTTCGTCATTTTTCGTCACCAGCATTTTTTCGTCACCAGCATTTTTCGTCATTTTTCGTCACCAGCATTTTTTCGTCACCAGCATTTTTCGTCATTTTTTGTCACCAGCATTTTTTCGTCACCAGCATTTTCCGTCATTTTTCGTCACCAGCATTTTTCGTCACCAGCATTTTTCGTCACCAGCATTTTTCGTATTTTTTCGTCACCAGCATTTTTCGTCACCAGCATTTTTCGTCATTTTTCGTCACCATTATTTTTTCGTCACCAGCATTTTTCGTCACCAGCATTTTTTCGTCACCAGCATTTTTCGTCATTTTTCGTCACCAGCATTTTTCGTCATTTTTCGTCACCAGCATATTTTCGTCACCAGCATTTTTCGTCATTTTTCGTCACCAGCATTTTTCGTCACCAGCATTTTTCGTCACCAGCATTTTTCGTCACCAGCATTTTTTCGTCACCAGCATTTTTTCGTCACCAGCATTTTTTCGTCACCAGCATTTTTTGTCATTTTTCGTCACCAGCATTTTTTCGTCACCAGCATTTTTCGTCACCAGCATTTTTTCGTCACCAGCATTTTTCGTCATTTTTCGTCACCAGCATTCTTTCGTCACCAGCATTTTTCGTCATTTTTCGTCACCAGCATTTTTCGTCATTTTTCGTCACCAGCATTTTTCGTCATTTTTCGTCACCAGCATTTTTTCGTCACCAGCATTTTTCGTCATTTTTCGTCACCAGCATTTTTTCGTCACCAGCATTTTTCGTCTTTTTTCGTCACCAGCATTTTTCGTCACCAGCATTTTTTCGTCACCAGCATTTTTCGTCATTTTTCGTCACCAGCATTTTTTCGTCACCAGCATTTTTCGTCAGGGTTAGGGTTAGGGTTAGGGTAAGTCCAGAGCTCGATGAATGTTAGGGACCCAAAAAAAAGTCACTACCAATCAACTTTAAATTGCCTGAAACGTACTCCTAACAGGTTTTTGGGGGAACAATTTTTTTTTCGTTTCGGTAGTGTCACTACCGAAACGGAAGTCCAAAGCTCGATGAATGTTAGGGACCACCAGCATTTTTCGTCATTTTTCGTCATTTTTCGTCACCAGCATTTTTTTTCATTTTTCGTCACCAGCATTTTTTCGTCACCAGCATTTTTCGTCATTTTTCGTCACCAGCATTTTTCGTCATTTTTCGTCACCAGCATTTTTCGTCATTTTTCGTCACCAGCATTTCTCGTCATTTTTCGTCACCAGCATTTTTTCGTCACCAGCATTTTTCGTCATTTTTCGTCACCAGCATTTTTCGTCACCAGCATTTTTCGTCATTTTTCGTCACCAGCATTTTTTCGTCACCAGCATTTTTCGTCATTTTTCGTCACCAGCATTTTCCGTCATTTTTCGTCACCAGCATTTTTTCGTCACCAGCATTTTTCGTCATTTTTCGTCACCAGCATTTTTCGTCACCAGCATTTTTCGTCACCAGCATTTTTTGGTCACCAGCATTTTTCGTCATTTTTCGTCATTTTTCGTCATTTTTCGTCATTTTTCGTCATTTTTCGTCACCAGCATTTTTTGTCATTTTTCGTCACCAGCATTTTTTCGTCACCAGCATTTTTCGTCATTTTTCGTCACCAGCATTTTTCGTCATTTTTCGTCACCAGCATTTTTCGTCATTTTTCGTCACCAGCATTTCTCGTCATTTTTCGTCACCAGCATTTTTTCGTCACCAGCATTTTTCGTCATTTTTCGTCACCAGCATTTTTCGTCACCAGCATTTTTCGTCATTTTTCGTCACCAGCATTTTTTCGTCACCAGCATTTTTCGTCATTTTTCGTCACCAGCATTTTCCGTCATTTTTCGTCACCAGCATTTTTTCGTCACCAGCATTTTTCGTCATTTTTCGTCACCAGCATTTTTTCGTCACCAGCATTTTTCGTCATTTTTTGTCACCAGCATTTTTTCGTCACCAGCATTTTCCGTCATTTTTCGTCACCAGCATTTTTCGTCACCAGCATTTTTCGTCACCAGCATTTTTCGTATTTTTTCGTCACCAGCATTTTTCGTCACCAGCATTTTTCGTCATTTTTCGTCACCATTATTTTTTCGTCACCAGCATTTTTCGTCACCAGCATTTTTTCGTCACCAGCATTTTTCGTCATTTTTCGTCACCAGCATTTTTCGTCATTTTTCGTCACCAGCATATTTTCGTCACCAGCATTTTTCGTCATTTTTCGTCACCAGCATTTTTCGTCACCAGCATTTTTCGTCATTTTTCGTCACCAGCATTTTTCGTCATTATTCGTCACCAGCATTTTTCGTCATTTTTCGTCACCAGCATTTTTTCGTCACCAGCATTTTTCGTCATTTTTCGTCACCAGCATTTTTCGTCATTTTTCGTCACCAGCATTTTTTCGTCACCAGCATTTTTCGTCATTTTTCGTCACCAGCATTTTTCGTCACCAGCATTTTTCGTCATTTTTCGTCACCAGCATTTTTCGTCATTTTTCGTCACCAGCATTTTTTCGTCACCAGCATTTTTCGTCATTTTTCGTCACCAGCATTTTTTCGTCACCAGCATTTTTCGTCATTTTTCGTCACCAGCATTCTTTCGTCACCAGCATTTTTCGTCATTTTTCGTCACCAGCATTTTTCGTCATTTTTCGTCACCAGCATTTTTTCGTCACCAGCATTTTTCGTCATTTTTCGTCACCAGCATTTTTCGTCATTTTTCGTCACCAGCATTTTTCGTCATTTTTCGTCACCAGCATTTTTTCGTCACCAGCATTTTTCGTCATTTTTCGTCACCAGCATTTTTTCGTCACCAGCATTTTTCGTCATTTTTCGTCACCAGCATTTTTTCGTCACCAGCATTTTTCGTCATTTTTTGTCACCAGCATTTTTTCGTCACCAGCATTTTTCGTCATTTTTCGTCACCAGCATTTTTCGTCATTTTTCGTCACCAGCATTTTTTCGTCACCAGCATTTTTCGTCATTTTTCGTCACCAGCATTTTTTCGTCACCAGCATTTTTCGTCATTTTTCGTCACCAGCATTCTTTCGTCACCAGCATTTTTCGTCATTTTTCGTCACCAGCATTTTTCGTCATTTTTCGTCACCAGCATTTTTTCGTCACCAGCATTTTTCGTCATTTTTCGTCACCAGCATTTTTCGTCATTTTTCGTCACCAGCATTTTTCGTCATTTTTCGTCACCAGCATTTTTTCGTCACCAGCATTTTTCGTCATTTTTCGTCACCAGCATTTTTTCGTCACCAGCATTTTTCGTCATTTTTCGTCACCAGCATTTTTTCGTCACCAGCATTTTTAGTCATTTTTTGTCACCAGCATTTTTTCGTCACCAGCATTTTTCGTCATTTTTCGTCACCAGCATTTTTCGTCATTTTTCGTCACCAGCATTTTTTCGTCACCAGCATTTTTCGTCATTTTTCGTCACCAGCATTTTTCGTCATTTTTAGTCACCAGCATTTTTCGTCATTTTTCGTCACCAGCATTTTTTCGTCACCAGCATTTTTCGTCATTTTTCGTCACCAGCATTTTTTCGTCACCAGCATTTTTCGTCATTTTTCGTCACCAGCATTTTTTCGTCACCAGCATTTTTCGTCATTTTTTGTCACCAGCATTTTTTCGTCACCAGCATTTCCGTCATTTTTCGTCACCAGCATTTTTCGTCACCAGCATTTTTCGTCTTTTTTCGTCACCAGCATTTTTCGTCACCAGCATTTTTTCGTCACCAGCATTTTTCGTCATTTTTCGTCACCAGCATTTTTTCGTCACCAGCATTTTTCGTCATTTTTCGTCACCAGCATTTTTCGTCATTTTTCGTCACCAGCATTTTTTCGTCACCAGCATTTTTCGTCATTTTTCGTCACCAGCATTTTTCGTCATTTTTCGTCACCAGCATTCTTTCGTCACCAGCATTTTTCGTCATTTTTCGTCACCAGCATTTTTCGTCATTTTTCGTCACCAGCATTTTTTCGTCACCAGCATTTTTCGTCATTTTTCGTCACCAGCATTTTTCGTCATTTTTCGTCACCAGCATTTTTCGTCATTTTTCGTCACCAGCATTTTTTCGTCACCAGCATTTTTCGTCATTTTTCGTCACCAGCATTTTTTCGTCACCAGCATTTTTCGTCATTTTTCGTCACCAGCATTTTTCGTCATTTTTCGTCACCAGCATTTTTTCGTCACCAGCATTTTTCGTCATTTTTCGTCACCAGCATTCTTTCGTCACCAGCATTTTTCGTCATTTTTCGTCACCAGCATTTTTCGTCATTTTTCGTCACCAGCATTTTTCGTCATTTTTCGTCACCAGCATTTTTCGTCATTTTTCGTCACCAGCATTTTTTCGTCACCAGCATTTTTCGTCATTTTTCGTCACCAGCATTTTTTCGTCACCAGCATTTTTCGTCATTTTTCGTCACCAGCATTTTTTCGTCACCAGCATTTTTCGTCATTTTTTGTCACCAGCATTTTTTCGTCACCAGCATTTTTCGTCATTTTTCGTCACCAGCATTTTTCGTCATTTTTCGTCACCAGCATTTTTTCGTCACCAGCATTTTTCGTCATTTTTCGTCACCAGCATTTTTTCGTCACCAGCATTTTTCGTCATTTTTTGTCACCAGCATTTTTTCGTCACCAGCATTTTTCGTCATTTTTCGTCACCAGCATTTTTTCGTCACCAGCATTTTTCGTCATTTTTCGTCACCAGCATTTTTTCGTCACCAGCATTTTTCGTATTTTTTTGTCACCAGCATTTTTTCGTCACCAGCATTTCCGTCATTTTTCGTCACCAGCATTTGTCGTCACCAGCATTTTTCGTCTTTTTTCGTCACCAGCATTTTTCGTCACCAGCATTTTTTCGTCACCAGCATTTTTCGTCATTTTTCGTCACCAGCATTTTTCGTCATTTTTCGTCACCAGCATATTTTCGTCACCAGCATTTTTCGTCATTTTTCGTCACCAGCATTTTTCGTCATTTTTCTTCACCAGCATTTTTTCGTCACCAGCATTTTTCGTCATTTTTCGTCACCAGCATTTTTTCGTCACCAGCATTTTTCGTCATTTTTCGTCACCAGCATTTTTTCGTCACCAGCATTTTTCGTCATTTTTTGTCACCAGCATTTTTTCGTCACCAGCATTTTTCGTCATTTTTCGTCACCAGCATTTTTCGTCATTTTTCGTCACCAGCATTTTTTCGTCACCAGCATTTTTCGTCATTTTTCGTCACCAGCATTTTTCGTCATTTTTCGTCACCAGCATTTTTCGTCATTTTTCGTCACCAGCATTTTTTCGTCACCAGCATTTTTCGTCATTTTTCGTCACCAGCATTTTTTCGTCACCAGCATTTTTCGTCATTTTTCGTCACCAGCATTTTTTCGTCACCAGCATTTTTCGTCATTTTTTGTCACCAGCATTTTTTCGTCACCAGCATTTCCGTCATTTTTCGTCACCAGCATTTTTCGTCACCAGCATTTTTCGTCTTTTTTCGTCACCAGCATTTTTCGTCACCAGCATTTTTTCGTCACCAGCATTTTTCGTCATTTTTCGTCACCAGCATTTTTTCGTCACCAGCATTTTTCGTCACCAGCATTTTTTCGTCACCAGCATTTTTCGTCATTTTTCGTCACCAGCATTTTTTCGTCACCAGCATTTTTCGTCATTTTTCGTCACCAGCATTTTTTCGTCACCAGCATTTTTCGTCACCAGCATTTTTTCGTCACCAGCATTTTTCGTCATTTTTCGTCACCAGCATTTTTCGTCATTTTTCGTCACCAGCATATTTTCGTCACCAGCATTTTTCGTCATTTTTCGTCACCAGCATTTTTCGTCATTTTTCTTCACCAGCATTTTTTTGTCACCAGCATTTTTCGTCATTTTTCGTCACCAGCATTTTTTCGTCACCAGCATTTTTCGTCATTTTTCGTCACCAGCATTTTTTCGTCACCAGCATTTTTCGTCACCAGCATTTTTTCGTCACCAGCATTTTTCTTCATTTTTCGTCACCAGCATTTTTCGTCATTTTTCGTCACCAGCATTTTTCGTCACCAGCATTTTTCGTCATTTTTCGTCACCAGCATTTTTCGTCATTTTTCGTCACCAACATTTTTTCGTCACCAGCATTTTCGTCACCAGCATTTTTTCGTCACCAGCATTTTTCGTCATTTTTCGTCACCAGCATTTTTCGTCATTTTTCGTCACCAGCATTTTTTCGTCACCAGCATTTTTCGTCATTTTTCGTCACCAGCATTTTTCGTCATTTTTCGTCACCAGCATTTTTTCGTCACCAGCATTTTTCGTCATTTTTCGTCACCAGCATTTTTCGTCATTTTTCGTCACCAGCATTTTTTCGTCACAAGCATTTTTCGTCATTTTTCGTCACCAGCATTTTTCGTCATTTTTCGTCACCAGCATTTTTTCGTCACCAGCATTTTTCGTCATTTTTTGTCATTTTTCGTCACCAGCATTTTTCGTCATTTTTCCGCCACCAGCATTTTTCGTCATTTTTCGTCACCAGCATTTTTCCAGTCCAGAGCTCGATGAATGTTAGGGACGAAAAAAAAAGTCACTAAAAAGTACTACCAATCAACTCTAAATTGCCTGAAACGTACTCCTAACAGGTTTTTGGGGGGACGATTTTCCAAAACTTTCGTTTCGGCAAAACGTTTCGGTAAAAAGAAAATTTACATATACCAGAGCTCGATGAATGTTAGGGACGAAAAAAAAGTCACTAAAAAGTACTACCAATCAACTCTAAATTGCCTGAAACGTACTCCTAACAGGTTTTTGGGGGAACAATTTTCTTTTTCGTTTCGGTAGTGTCACTACCGAAACGGAATTTTTTTTTTCGTCACCAGCATTTTTTCGTCACCAGCATTTTTCGTCATTTTTCGTCACCATCATTTTTCGTCACCAGCATTTTTCGTCACCAGCATTTTTTCGTCACCAGCATTTTTCGTCATTTTTCGTCACCAGCATTTTTTGTCACCAGCATTTTTCGTCACCAGCATTTTTTCGTCACCAGCATTTTTTCGTCACCAGCATTTTTTCGTCACCAGCATTTTTTGTCATTTTTCGTCACCAGCATTTTTTCGTCACCAGCATTTTTCGTCATTTTTCGTCACCAGCATTTTTTCGTCACCAGCATTTTTCGTCATTTTTCGTCACCAGCATTTTTTCGTCACCAGCATTTTTCGTATTTTTTTGTCACCAGCATTTTTTCGTCACCAGCATTTCCGTCATTTTTCGTCACCAGCATTTGTCGTCACCAGCATTTTTCGTCTTTTTTCGTCACCAGCATTTTTCGTCACCAGCATTTTTTCGTCACCAGCATTTTTCGTCATTTTTCGTCACCAGCATTTTTTCGTCACCAGCATTTTTCGTCATTTTTCGTCACCAGCATTTTTCGTCATTTTTCGTCACCAGCATTTTTTCGTCACCAGCATTTTTCGTCATTTTTCGTCACCAGCATTTTTTCGTCACCAGCATTTTTCGTCACCAGCATTTTTTCGTCACCAGCATTTTTCGTCATTTTTCGTCACCAGCATTTTTCGTCATTTTTCGTCACCAGCATATTTTCGTCACCAGCATTTTTCGTCATTTTTCGTCACCAGCATTTTTCGTCATTTTTCTTCACCAGCATTTTTTCGTCACCAGCATTTTTCGTCATTTTTCGTCACCAGCATTTTTTCGTCACCAGCATTTTTCGTCATTTTTCGTCACCAGCATTTTTTCGTCACCAGCATTTTTCGTCATTTTTTGTCACCAGCATTTTTTCGTCACCAGCATTTTTCGTCATTTTTCGTCACCAGCATTTTTCGTCATTTTTCGTCACCAGCATTTTTTCGTCACCAGCATTTTTCGTCATTTTTCGTCACCAGCATTTTTCGTCATTTTTCGTCACCAGCATTTTTCGTCATTTTTCGTCACCAGCATTTTTTCGTCACCAGCATTTTTCGTCATTTTTCGTCACCAGCATTTTTTCGTCACCAGCATTTTTCGTCATTTTTCGTCACCAGCATTTTTTCGTCACCAGCATTTTTCGTCATTTTTTGTCACCAGCATTTTTTCGTCACCAGCATTTCCGTCATTTTTCGTCACCAGCATTTTTCGTCACCAGCATTTTTCGTCTTTTTTCGTCACCAGCATTTTTCGTCACCAGCATTTTTTCGTCACCAGCATTTTTCGTCATTTTTCGTCACCAGCATTTTTTCGTCACCAGCATTTTTCGTCACCAGCATTTTTTCGTCACCAGCATTTTTCGTCATTTTTCGTCACCAGCATTTTTTCGTCACCAGCATTTTTCGTCATTTTTCGTCACCAGCATTTTTTCGTCACCAGCATTTTTCGTCACCAGCATTTTTTCGTCACCAGCATTTTTCGTCATTTTTCGTCACCAGCATTTTTCGTCATTTTTCGTCACCAGCATATTTTCGTCACCAGCATTTTTCGTCATTTTTCGTCACCAGCATTTTTCGTCATTTTTCTTCACCAGCATTTTTTTGTCACCAGCATTTTTCGTCATTTTTCGTCACCAGCATTTTTTCGTCACCAGCATTTTTCGTCATTTTTCGTCACCAGCATTTTTTCGTCACCAGCATTTTTCGTCACCAGCATTTTTTCGTCACCAGCATTTTTCTTCATTTTTCGTCACCAGCATTTTTCGTCATTTTTCGTCACCAGCATTTTTCGTCACCAGCATTTTTCGTCATTTTTCGTCACCAGCATTTTTCGTCATTTTTCGTCACCAACATTTTTTCGTCACCAGCATTTTCGTCACCAGCATTTTTTCGTCACCAGCATTTTTCGTCATTTTTCGTCACCAGCATTTTTCGTCATTTTTCGTCACCAGCATTTTTTCGTCACCAGCATTTTTCGTCATTTTTCGTCACCAGCATTTTTCGTCATTTTTCGTCACCAGCATTTTTTCGTCACCAGCATTTTTCGTCATTTTTCGTCACCAGCATTTTTCGTCATTTTTCGTCACCAGCATTTTTTCGTCACAAGCATTTTTCGTCATTTTTCGTCACCAGCATTTTTCGTCATTTTTCGTCACCAGCATTTTTTCGTCACCAGCATTTTTCGTCATTTTTTGTCATTTTTCGTCACCAGCATTTTTCGTCATTTTTCCGCCACCAGCATTTTTCGTCATTTTTCGTCACCAGCATTTTTCCAGTCCAGAGCTCGATGAATGTTAGGGACGAAAAAAAAAGTCACTAAAAAGTACTACCAATCAACTCTAAATTGCCTGAAACGTACTCCTAACAGGTTTTTGGGGGGACGATTTTCCAAAACTTTCGTTTCGGCAAAACGTTTCGGTAAAAAGAAAATTTACATATACCAGAGCTCGATGAATGTTAGGGACGAAAAAAAAGTCACTAAAAAGTACTACCAATCAACTCTAAATTGCCTGAAACGTACTCCTAACAGGTTTTTGGGGGAACAATTTTCTTTTTCGTTTCGGTAGTGTCACTACCGAAACGGAATTTTTTTTTTCGTCACCAGCATTTTTTCGTCACCAGCATTTTTCGTCATTTTTCGTCACCATCATTTTTCGTCACCAGCATTTTTCGTCACCAGCATTTTTTCGTCACCAGCATTTTTCGTCATTTTTCGTCACCAGCATTTTTTGTCACCAGCATTTTTCGTCACCAGCATTTTTTCGTCACCAGCATTTTTTCGTCACCAGCATTTTTTCGTCACCAGCATTTTTTGTCATTTTTCGTCACCAGCATTTTTTCGTCACCAGCATTTTTCGTCACCAGCATTTTTTCGTCACCAGCATTTTTCGTCATTTTTCGTCACCAGCATTCTTTCGTCACCAGCATTTTTCGTCATTTTTCGTCACCAGCATTTTTCGTCATTTTTCGTCACCAGCATTTTTCGTCATTTTTCGTCACCAGCATTTTTTCGTCACCAGCATTTTTCGTCATTTTTCGTCACCAGCATTTTTTCGTCACCAGCATTTTTCGTCTTTTTTCGTCACCAGCATTTTTCGTCACCAGCATTTTTTCGTCACCAGCATTTTTCGTCATTTTTCGTCACCAGCATTTTTTCGTCACCAGCATTTTTCGTCAGGGTTAGGGTTAGGGTTAGGGTAAGTCCAGAGCTCGATGAATGTTAGGGACCCAAAAAAAAGTCACTACCAATCAACTTTAAATTGCCTGAAACGTACTCCTAACAGGTTTTTGGGGGAACAATTTTTTTTTCGTTTCGGTAGTGTCACTACCGAAACGGAAGTCCAAAGCTCGATGAATGTTAGGGATCACCAGCATTTTTCGTCATTTCTCGTCATTTTTCGTCACCAGCATTTTTTCGTCACCAGCATTTTTCGTCATTTTTCGTCACCAGCATTTTCCGTCATTTTTCGTCACCAGCATTTTTTCGTCACCAGCATTTTTCGTCATTTTTCGTCACCAGCATTTTTCGTCACCAGCATTTTTCGTCACCAGCATTTTTTCGTCACCAGCATTTTTCGTCATTTTTCGTCACCAGCATTTTTCGTCACCAGCATTTTTCGTCACCAGCATTTTTTCGTCACCAGCATTTTTCGTCATTTTTCGTCACCAGCATTTTTTCGTCACCAGCATTTTTCGTCACCAGCATTTTTCGTCACCAGCATTTTTCGTCACCAGCATTTTTTCGTCACCAGCATTTTTTCGTCACCAGCATTTTTTCGTCACCAGCATTTTTTGTCATTTTTCGTCACCAGCATTTTTTCGTCACCAGCATTTTTCGTCACCAGCATTTTTTCGTCACCAGCATTTTTCGTCATTTTTCGTCACCAGCATTCTTTCGTCACCAGCATTTTTCGTCATTTTTCGTCACCAGCATTTTTCGTCATTTTTCGTCACCAGCATTTTTCGTCATTTTTCGTCACCAGCATTTTTTCGTCACCAGCATTTTTCGTCATTTTTCGTCACCAGCATTTTTTCGTCACCAGCATTTTTCGTCTTTTTTCGTCACCAGCATTTTTCGTCACCAGCATTTTTTCGTCACCAGCATTTTTCGTCATTTTTCGTCACCAGCATTTTTTCGTCACCAGCATTTTTCGTCAGGGTTAGGGTTAGGGTTAGGGTAAGTCCAGAGCTCGATGAATGTTAGGGACCCAAAAAAAAGTCACTACCAATCAACTTTAAATTGCCTGAAACGTACTCCTAACAGGTTTTTGGGGGAACAATTTTTTTTTCGTTTCGGTAGTGTCACTACCGAAACGGAAGTCCAAAGCTCGATGAATGTTAGGGACCACCAGCATTTTTCGTCATTTTTCGTCATTTTTCGTCACCAGCATTTTTTTTCATTTTTCGTCACCAGCATTTTTTCGTCACCAGCATTTTTCGTCATTTTTCGTCACCAGCATTTTTCGTCATTTTTCGTCACCAGCATTTTTCGTCATTTTTCGTCACCAGCATTTCTCGTCATTTTTCGTCACCAGCATTTTTTCGTCACCAGCATTTTTCGTCATTTTTCGTCACCAGCATTTTTCGTCACCAGCATTTTTCGTCATTTTTCGTCACCAGCATTTTTTCGTCACCAGCATTTTTCGTCATTTTTCGTCACCAGCATTTTCCGTCATTTTTCGTCACCAGCATTTTTTCGTCACCAGCATTTTTCGTCATTTTTCGTCACCAGCATTTTTCGTCACCAGCATTTTTCGTCACCAGCATTTTTTCGTCACCAGCATTTTTCGTCATTTTTCGTCATTTTTCGTCATTTTTCGTCACCAGCATTTTTTGTCATTTTTCGTCACCAGCATTTTTTCGTCACCAGCATTTTTCGTCATTTTTCGTCACCGGCATTTTTCGTCATTTTTCGTCACCAGCATTTTTCGTCATTTTTCGTCACCAGCATTTCTCGTCATTTTTCGTCACCAGCATTTTTTCGTCACCAGCATTTTTCGTCATTTTTCGTCACCAGCATTTTTCGTCACCAGCATTTTTCGTCATTTTTCGTCACCAGCATTTTTTCGTCACCAGCATTTTTCGTCATTTTTCGTCACCAGCATTTTCCGTCATTTTTCGTCACCAGCATTTTTTCGTCACCAGCATTTTTCGTCATTTTTCGTCACCAGCATTTTTTCGTCACCAGCATTTTTCGTCATTTTTTGTCACCAGCATTTTTTCGTCACCAGCATTTTCCGTCATTTTTCGTCACCAGCATTTTTCGTCACCAGCATTTTTCGTCACCAGCATTTTTCGTATTTTTTCGTCACCAGCATTTTTCGTCACCAGCATTTTTTCGTCACCAGCATTTTTCGTCATTTTTCGTCACCATTATTTTTTCGTCACCAGCATTTTTCGTCACCAGCATTTTTTCGTCACCAGCATTTTTCGTCATTTTTCGTCACCAGCATTTTTCGTCATTTTTCGTCACCAGCATATTTTCGTCACCAGCATTTTTCGTCATTTTTCGTCACCAGCATTTTTCGTCACCAGCATTTTTCGTCATTTTTCGTCACCAGCATTTTTCGTCATTATTCGTCACCAGCATTTTTCGTCATTTTTCGTCACCAGCATTTTTTCGTCACCAGCATTTTTCGTCATTTTTCGTCACCAGCATTTTTCGTCATTTTTCGTCACCAGCATTTTTTAGTCACCAGCATTTTTCGTCATTTTTCGTCACCAGCATTTTTCGTCACCAGCATTTTTCGTCATTTTTCGTCACCAGCATTTTTCGTCATTTTTCGTCACCAGCATTTTTTCGTCACCAGCATTTTTCATCATTTTTCGTCACCAGCATTTTTTCGTCACCAGCATTTTTCGTCATTTTTCGTCACCAGCATTCTTTCGTCACCAGCATTTTTCGTCATTTTTCGTCACCAGCATTTTTCGTCATTTTTCGTCACCAGCATTTTTTCGTCACCAGCATTTTTCGTCATTTTTCGTCACCAGCATTTTTCGTCATTTTTCGTCACCAGCATTTTTCGTCATTTTTCGTCACCAGCATTTTTTCGTCACCAGCATTTTTCGTCATTTTTCGTCACCAGCATTTTTTCGTCACCAGCATTTTTCGTCATTTTTCGTCACCAGCATTTTTTCGTCACCAGCATTTTTCGTCATTTTTTGTCACCAGCATTTTTTCGTCACCAGCATTTTTCGTCATTTTTCGTCACCAGCATTTTTCGTCATTTTTCGTCACCAGCATTTTTTCGTCACCAGCATTTTTCGTCATTTTTCGTCACCAGCATTTTTTGGCATTTTTCGTCACCAGCATTTTTCGTCATTTTTCGTCACCAGCATTTTTTCGTCACCAGCATTTTTCGTCATTTTTCGTCACCAGCATTTTTTCGTCACCAGCATTTTTCGTCATTTTTCGTCACCAGCATTTTTTCGTCACCAGCATTTTTCGTCATTTTTTGTCACCAGCATTTTTTCGTCACCAGCATTTCCGTCATTTTTCGTCACCAGCATTTTTCGTCACCAGCATTTTTCGTCTTTTTTCGTCACCAGCATTTTTCGTCACCAGCATTTTTTCGTCACCAGCATTTTTCGTCATTTTTCGTCACCAGCATTTTTTCGTCACCAGCATTTTTCGTCATTTTTCGTCACCAGCATTTTTTCGTCACCAGCATTTTTCGTCATTTTTCGTCACCAGCATTTTTTCGTCACCAGCATTTTTCGTCACCAGCATTTTTTCGTCACCAGCATTTTTCGTCATTTTTCGTCACCAGCATTTTTCGTCATTTTTCGTCACCAGCATATTTTCGTCACCAGCATTTTTCGTCATTTTTCGTCACCAGCATTTTTCGTCATTTTTCTTCACCAGCATTTTTTCGTCACCAGCATTTTCCGTCATTTTTCGTCACCAGCATTTTTTCGTCACCAGCATTTTTCGTCATTTTTCGTCACCAGCATTTTTCGTCATTTTTCGTCACCAGCATTTTTCGTCATTTTTCGTCACCAGCATTTTTTCGTCACCAGCATTTTTCGTCATTTTTCGTCACCAGCATTTTTCGTCATTTTTCGTCACCAGCATTTTTTCGTCACCAGCATTTTTCGTCATTTTTCGTCACCAGCATTTTTCGTCATTTTTCGTCACCAGCATTTTTTCGTCACCAGCATTTTTCGTCATTTTTCGTCACCAGCATTTTTCGTCATTTTTCGTCACCAGCATTTTTTCGTCACCAGCATCTTTCGTCATTTTTTGTCATTTTTCGTCACCAGCATTTTTCGTCATTTTTCCGCCACCAGCATTTTTCGTCATTTTTCGTCACCAGCATTTTTCCAGTCCAGAGCTCGATGAATGTTAGGGACGAAAAAAAAAGTCACTAAAAAGTACTACCAATCAACTCTAAATTGCCTGAAACGTACTCCTAACAGGTTTTTGGGGGGACGATTTTCCAAAACTTTCGTTTCGGCAAAACGTTTCGGTAAAAAGAAAATTTACATATACCAGAGCTCGATGAATATTAGGGACGAAAAAAAAAGTCACAAAAAAGTCACTACCAATCAACTCTAAATTGCCTGAAACGTACTCCTAACAGGTTTTTGGGGGAACTTTTTTTTTTTCGTTTCGGTAGTGTCACTACCGAAACGGAAAAAAATGTACTAAGTCCAGAGCTCGATGAATGTTAGGGACCCAAAAAAAAGTCACAAAAAAGTCACTACCAATCAACTTTAAATTGCCTGAAACGTACTCCTAACAGGTTTTTGGGGGAACATTTTTTTTTTCGTTTCGGTAGTGTCACTACCGAAAAGGAAAAAAATGTACTAAGTCCAGAGCTCGATGAATGTTAGGGACCAAAAAAAAAGTCACTACCAATCAACTTTAAATTGCCTGAAACGTACTCCTAACAGGTTTTTGGGGGAACATTTTTTTTTTCGTTTCGGTAGTGTCACTACCGAAACGGAAAAAAATGTACTATGTCCAGAGCTCGATGAATGTTAGGGACCAAAACAAAAGTCACAAAAAAGTCACTACCAATCAACTTTAAATTGCCTGAAACGTACTCCTAACAGGTTTTTGGGGGAACATTTTTTTTTTCGTTTCGGTAGTGTCACTACCGAAACGGAAAAAAAATTACTAAGTCCAGAGCTCGATGAATGTTAGGGACCAAAAAAAAAGTCACAAAAAAGTCACTACCAATCAACTTTAAATTGCCTCAAACATACTCCTAACAGGTTTTTGGGGGAACATTTTTTTTTTCGTTTCGGTAGTGTCACTACCGAAACGGGAAAAAAATTACTAAGTCCGGAGCTCGATGAATGTTAGGGACCCAAAAAAAAGTCACAAAAAAGCCACTACCAATCAACTTTAAATTGCCTGAAACGTACTCCTAACAGGTTTTTGGGGGAACATTTTTTTTTCGTTTCGGTAGTGTCACTACCGAAACGGAAAAAAATGTACTATGTCCAGAGCTAGATGAATGTTAGGGACCAAAACAAAAGTCACAAAAAAGTCACTACCAATCAACTTTAAATTGCCTGAAACGTACTCCTAACAGGTTTTTGGGGGAACATTTTTTTTTTCGTTTCGGTAGTGTCACTACCGAAACGGAAAAAAAATTACTAAGTCCAGAGCTCGATGAATGTTAGGGACCAAAAAAAAAGTCACAAAAAAGTCACTACCAATCAACTTTAAATTGCCTCAAACATACTCCTAACAGGTTTTTGGGGGAACATTTTTTTTTTTCGTTTCGGTAGTGTCACTACCGAAACGGGAAAAAAATTACTAAGTCCGGAGCTCGATGAATGTTAGGGACCCAAAAATAAGTCACAAAAAAGTCACTACCAATCAACTTTAAATTGCCTGAAACGTACTCCTAACAGGTTTTTGGGGGAATTTTTTTTTTTTTTTCGTTTCGGTAGTGTCACTACCGAAACGGAAAAAAATGTACTAAGTCCGGAGCTCGATGAATGTTAGGGACCAAAAAAAAAGTCACAAAAAAGTCACTACCAATCAACTTTAAATTGCCTCAAACGTACTCCTAACAGGTTTTTGGGGGAACATTTTTTTTTTCGTTTCGGTAGTGTCACTACCGAAACGGAAAAAAAATTACTAAGTCCGGAGCTCGATGAATGTTAGGGACCAAAAAAAAAGTCACTACCAATCAACTTTAAATTGCCTGAAACGTACTCCTAAGAGGTTTTTGGGGGAACATTTTTTTTTTCGTTTCGGTAGTGTCACTACCGAAACGGAAAAAAAATTACTAAGTCCGGAGCTCGATGAATGTTAGGGACCAAAAAAAAAGTCACAAAAAAGCCACTACCAATCAACTTTAAATTGCCTGAAACGTACTCCTAACAGGTTTTTGGGGGAACATTTTTTTTTCGTTTCGGTAGTGTCACTACCGAAACGGAAAAAAATGTACTATGTCCAGAGCTCGATGAATGTTAGGGACCAAAACAAAAGTCACAAAAAAGTCACTACCAATCAACCTTAAATCGCCTGAAACGTACTCCTAACAGGTTTTTGGGGGAACATTTTTTTTTTCGTTTCGGTAGTGTCACTACCGAAACGGAAAAAAAATTACTAAGTCCAGAGCTCGATGAATGTTAGGGACCAAAAAAAAAGTCACAAAAAAGTCACTACCAATCAACTTTAAATTGCCTCAAACGTACTCCTAACAGGTTTTTGGGGGAACTTTTTTTTTTTCGTTTCGGTAGTGTCACTACCGAAACGGAAAAAAAATTACTAAGTCCGGAGCTCGATGAATGTTAGGGACCAAAAAAAAAGTCACAAAAAAGTCACTACCAATCAACTTTAAATTGCCTGAAACGTACTCCTAACAGGTTTTTGGGGGAACATTTTTTTTTCGTTTCGGTAGTGTCACTACCGAAACGGAAAAAAAATTACGAAGTCCAGAGCTCGATGAATGTTAGGGACCAAAAAAAAAGTCACTACCAATCAACTTTAAATTGATTGAAACGTACTCCTAACAGGTTTTTGGGGGAAAACATTTTTTTTCGTTTCGGTAGTGTCACTACCGAAACGGAAAAAAAATTATTAAGTCCAGAGCTCGATGAATGTTAGGGACCAAAAAAAAAGTCACTACCAATCAACTTTAAATTGCCTGAAACGTACTCCTAACAGTTTTTTGGGGGGACGATTTTGGCCTCCACACTTAGTGATTTTTTCGGATTTAACTTTCGTTTCGGTAGTGACAAACTTTCGTTTCGGTAGTGACACAATGGTGAAAAAATAAATTTACTAAGTCCAGAGCTCGATGAATGTTAGGGACCAAAAAGGTCACTACAAAGTACTACCAATCAACTCTAAATTGCCTGAAACGTACTCCTAACAGGTTTTTGGGGGGACGATTTTGGCCTCCACACTTAGTGATTTTTTCGGATTTAACTTTCGTTTCGGTGATGACCAACTTTCGTTTCGGTAGTTTGATTACAAAATGTAAGTTGTGTAAAAAAAATCTGACTATACTAAGTTGTTATTTGTTTGTTTAAGTCAGACTTTACTCTACTCAGAGTCATAAGTTTACAAAATGTACTAAAGTACAGTGAACGTCTGTGCGGTTTGTCTTCATCACTGAAAATAACGTACATGTAAACTGATATAAAACTGCTGTCATGTGCAGTTGGGGTGAAGAAACACAACCATTTCACTCCTAATAATACCTATTTGATTTGACATCCTGACTTGCTGCTGTAGCTGAGGCTTGAACCTGTTACCTGCGGCTCACTAGTCAGTGACTCTATCCATTCACCTACAGCTGTTTCCTTGGAATCTGTGGTTCTGAAACGTTTTGTTGTCAACCCCCCAAATTGACATGTATTTGGGCAGTGGACCCCAATGTGAAAAGATGTAGTGTCAGGCTCCCCCATGAAAAAGATTTATATTTATGCTCTAACACATTTTTTTTAAAGTTAATTGTCTTGTTTGTTGTTCAAGTCAAAGCACCAGGAAGGCTGTACTTGTCAGCCATCTGTTAGCTCAATGGGTTGAGACGCAGTATTCATGATCCAGAGGCCATGAGTTCAAATCCCATTGATGTCTTTCCTATGATTCTTTCCTTTGCAGACTGGCTTCCAGAAGATCAAGTGAAAACTACCAGGAAGGCTATATTTGTCATCCATCTGTTCGCTCAATGGGTTGAGACGCAGTATACATGATCCAGAGGCCATGAGTTCAAATCCCATTGATGTCTTTCCTATGATTCTTTCCTTTGCAGACTGGCTTCCAGAAGATCAACTGAAAACTACCAGGAAGGCTATACTTGTCAGCCATCTGTTAGCTCAATGGGTTGAGACGCAGTATTCATGATCCAGAGGCCATGAGTTCAAATCCCATTGATGTCTTTCCTATGATTCTTTCCTTTGCAGACTGGCTTCCAGAAGATCAACTGAAAACTACCAGGAAGGCTGTACTTGTCAGCCATCTGTTAGCTCAATGGATTGAGACGCAGTATACATGATCCAGAGGCCATGAGTTCAAATCCCACTGGTGTCTTTACTGTGATGCTTTCCTTTGCAGACTAACTTCTAGAAAAACAAGTTAAAACCACCAGGAAACCTGTAACTCTCAGCCAACAGCTTAGCTCAACTGATAGAGCGTCTGTCCAATAACATGACTTGACCTGACTTGAGTGGGTTCGATTCCCACTCGAGTCAAGTGTCCCCGGTATCTTGGGGCAACGGATAAATTGACTGATATCCTTAGTGATGCTTCCCTTTGCAGACTAACTTCTAGAAAACAAGTTAAAACCACCAGGAAACCTGTAACTCTCAGCCAACAGCATAGCTCAACTGGTAGAGCGTCTGTCCAATAACATGACTTGACTTGACTTGAGTGGGTTCGATTCCCACTCGAGTCAAGTGTCCCCGGTAACTTGGGGCAACGGATAAATTGACTGATATCCTTAGTGATGCTTCCCTTTGCAGACTAACTTCTAGAAAACAAGTTAAAACCACCAGGAAACCTGTAACTCTCAGCCAACAGCATAGCTCAACTGGTAGAGCGTCTGTCCAATAACATGACTTGACTTGACTTGAGTGGGTTCGATTCCCACTCGAGTCAAGTGTCCCCGGTAACTTGGGGCAACGGATAAATTGACTGATATCCTTAGTGATGCTTCCCTTTGCAGACTAACTTCTAGAAAACAAGTTAAAACCACCAGGAAACCTGTAACTCTCAGCCAACAGCATAGCTCAACTGGTAGAGCGTCTGTCCAATAACATGACTTGACTTGACTTGAGTGGGTTCGATTCCCACTCGAGTCAAGTGTCCCCGGTAACTTGGGGCAACGGATAAATTGACTGATATCCTTAGTGATGCTTCCCTTTGCAGACTAACTTCTAGAAAAACAAGTTAAAACCACCAGGAAACCTGTAACTCTCAGCCTACAGCATAGCTCAACTGGTAGAGCGTCAAGTCAAGTCAAGTCAAGTCAAGTCAAGTCATGTTATTGGACAGACGCTGTACCAGTTGAGCTATGCTGTTGGCTGAGAGTTACAGGTTTCCTGGTGGTTTTAACTTGTTTTTCTAGAAGTTGGTCTGCAAAGGAAAGCATCACAGTAAAGACACCAGTGGGATTTGAACTCATGGCCTCTGGATCATGTATACTGCGTCTCAACCCATTGAGCTAACAGATGGCTGACAAGTACAGCCTTCCTGGTAGTTTTCAGTTGATCTTCTGGAAGCCAGTCTGCAAAGGAAAGAATCATAGGAAAGACATGAATGGGATTTGAACTCATGGCCTCTGGATCATGTATACTGCGTCTCAACCCATTGAGCTAACAGATGGCTGACAAGTACAGCCTTCCTGGTAGTTTTCAGTTGATCTTCTGGAAGCCAGTCTGCAAAGGAAAGAATCATAGGAAAGACATCAATGGGATTTGAACTCATGGCCTCTGGATCATGAATACTGCGTCTCAACCCATTGAGCTAACAGATGGCTGACAAGTACAGCCTTCCTGGTAGTTTTCAGTTGATCTTCTGGAAGCCAGTCTGCAAAGGAAAGAATCATAGGAAAGACATGAATGGGATTTGAACTCATGACCTCTGGATCATGTATACTGCGTCTCAACCCATTGAGCTAACAGTTGGATGACAAATATAGCCTTCCTGGTAGTTTTCAGTTGATCTTATGGAAGCCAGTCTGCAAAGGAAAGAATCATAGGAAAGACATCAATGGGATTTGAACTCATGGCCTCTGGATCATGAATACTGCATCTCAACCCATTGAGCTAACAGATGGCTGACAAGTACAGCCTTCCTGGTGCTTTGACTTGAACAACAAACAAGACAAATAACTTAAAAAAAATGTGTTACAGCATAAATATAAATCTTTTTCATGGGGGGCCCTGACACTACATCTTTTCACATTGGGGTCCACTGCCCAAATACATGTCAATTTGGGGGGTTGACAACAAAACGTTTCAGAACCACAGATTCTAAGGAAACAGCTGTAGGTGAATGGATAGAGTCACTGACTAGTGAGCCGCAGGTAACAGGTTCAAGCCTCAGCTACAGCAGCAAGTCATGATGTCAAATCAAATAGGTATTATTAGGAGTGAAATGGTTGTGTTTCTTCACCCCAACTGCACATGACATCAGTTTACATGTACGTTGTTTTCAGTGATGAAGACAAACCGCACAGACGTTCATTGTACTTTAGTACATTTTGTAAACTTATGACTCTGAGTAGAGTATAGCCTGACTTAAACAAACAAATAACAACTTAGTATAGTCAGATTATTTTTTACACAACTTACATTTTGTAATCAAACTACCGAAACGAAAGTTGGTCACCACCGAAACGAAAGTTAAATCCGAAATAATCACTAAGTGTGGAGGCCAAAATCGTCCCCCCAAAAACCTGTTAGGAGTACGTTTCAGGCAATTTAGAGTTGATTGGTAGTACTTTGTAGTGACTTTTTTGGTCCCTAACACCACAAATGGTTTACATACTCTTTACGAATGTCTTACGCATCATTTGCTTAACATGAATGATAATTCTAGTAATTGTTTGGTGTCTGCATTCATGAAAGCCAGGTAGTTTGCAACAGGTAAGGAGGAAGTCCACATTAACAGACAGTCATTAATGATGAACTGTCTTCACTTTACTGTAGGCCACATAATAACATGTACAAAGGATTTATAGATATTTTAGGAATGTTTTACAAAGCATGTTAAACATGAACAAACACATTAACAGACAGTTGTAAATGATGAACTGTCTTCACTTTACTATAGGGCACATAATAACATGTACTAAGGATTTATAGATACTTTAGGAATGTTTAACAAAGCATATGTTAAACATGAACAAGCTACCAATAGCTTGTATATATTATGTAACATCAGTTACAAATGATTTAATAATCATTTACAGATGTATTATACATGGCTTATTCATGAATAGTTACTAATACCTTTATAGATTATTTGTAACCGTAGTTATAAAGGTTTTAGTAATCATTTACGAATGTCAATAAACAGGTTGTTAATGATTTGTTAATAGTCTACAAACTGCTTATAAACGTTTATAAATGCTTTAGAATGGGTCGTTACAAATGATTTAATAATCTTTTACAGATGTATATAAATGGCTTATTCATGAATAGTTCACTACTTACTAATACTTTACAAATGATTTGTAACTGTAGTTATAAAGGTTTTAGTAATCATTTACGAATGTCAACAAACAGGTTGTTAATGATTTGTTAATAGTCTACAAACTACTTATAAACGTTTATAAATGCTTTATAACGGGTCATTATTGTAAAGTGCTACCGTTAAATATTTCAAAAACTACAAATCATTTCAAAGTAAAACATCTCAAGGATGCATGTCCACAGTAAGGTGACATTTTTGAACTGTGAATGGAGTTTCTAGGTGAAAGTGTTTTTTTGAGGTCCCAAAATCTTCCATCGGCCTCCAAAACAGAGGCGATCCACAATCTGCACTGTATGACATAATTCTCATACTCGATTCATTATAACACAGAGATGTTATTAGACACTAAGCTATCCATGTGAACACGTCTTTAAGCTCTAGGAGTCTCAACAGTTATAAGTGACTACCGTTTAATCTAGCTAAAGTGGCAATTCATTGACCACAGTTTTGCACAATTTTAACGATCGATCGATCGAAACATTAATCCACTGTGCCGACTAATACACCATGACATAGGAGTATGTGCTTAAGATGTAATCACAGGTAATCACAGGGCTATCTGCTTGTTATATTATAATACAAGTGCATTCAGGTATTATGAATCAATGAATTGAGTGCTAACATTTAATGTAAACATACACAACAGGACAACGGTGAAACAGTAAGCACAGCGCTGCAGGGAATTGAACCCTGTTCCCAGCAGAAACCAGGAGTACCGACTATCAGTGCTTTTTTGCCATGTTGACACCATAATGTCCATACTTGCATGGAAATGTATGAAAAGATATGAATAACCTGGCTTTATCAACACAGCTCTCCTTCGGTGTTTACTGATTGACCTGTGATCACACTAGATAGCACAGTGATTCTCAGACTGGGGTCCAGTGACCAGTGCAGTGAAAATAGTCGATCTACAAGCTCACAAAGCGTTGCTATCTGAAAAGTTGTGAGATTGGAGATCGGCTATTGTCACAAGAAAGTATGTCATATAAAAAACAACTACTCTTAAAAAAGCATTTCATGTTATTTGTTTTAAATTTGCACATGTATTAATTGATAGTCATGTTGTGTGGAATGCAATTGAAATGAAGTCTGCATGAGGTAAGACTTGAACCGGCAATTCAGTGGTTGCAAGGCAGATGGTTTAGCAATCAACCATTGGACCAACAGGCCTGAACTGGTGAAAAAAGGAGCTCAAACAGATGACACAGTTTCACGCAAATTGCTCAGAAAGCCTGGGTTTAAGTGTTTTTCAAACTGCTCAAAATTGTGGAAAATCTAAGGGCGGAGCTTACTGGTCAAAGTGATAGATGTGTTCCTCATGAGTCAAGGCACATGTGTAAGTTTCATGGCTGTCGGCCAAACGAGGCATGACATTTGTCTCAAAAAATTGCTATAGCACCCCCCTTTGACCAATTGGAGTAAGATTGGTTTCAGTGATATTTGGAACCCTCTACATTACTGCAAAGTTTCAAACAAATGTGAGTCTGCATGTATGTGTTAGGGCAGATGAATAATTTTCATAAAACTGCAATATTAATTGTCTCATAAAAGCTTAATGTTTTCACTTGGAAAAAATCCCCACCATGTTTTTGTCGGCATAGGTCCAAAGTACATGTGTAGACAGTTTCGTGCAGATTGCAAAAAAATCCCAGGAGGAGTTTGATTTTAACCGCTTTTCATATAATTCAAAATGGTGGGAGATCTGAAGGTTAGAGGTCAAAAGTCAGTGTGAAAGTTGTTAGGCATGAGGAGACGCATGTGTGTATCGAAGTTTCATGGCTGTAGTCAAACAGGGCATGAGTTGTACCTGTTCAAAGTTGGCATTTTCAATTGAGTGATACAGCGCCACCCTTTGGCCAATGGTTGTGAGTTTCGTGCCTTGGCCGTTTGGCATAGCCCTCTATTTTCGTAAAAAGTGACCAAACGGTTAGGCCAGGACAGAAAAAACGGCGGAAGAATAGTGAAAGCCAAGAGATGCAAAGAGGCTTCGAGCCTATAGGCCTCGAACCCTCAATGAATTCAAGGCTTCATGGGGTGTGTAATTGATAGAAAATAAGATTTTCTTTGGGTGAACTACTTCTTTAACACAGTGAGCCACCATGCTCTTGGTGATTACCTTTTTCCTTATACTCAACTCTTATTATGGATGTTAGTCTTCAAAAGATACTTTGCAGTAAAGAGCAGGCCACCCTTGCCACTTATAGCCTCTCAGCTATATGACCATTGATTGATTTAAACCCAGGACTAAAGGAACACGTAGAGAGTGTCTTAACACTGTTAGCCACCATGAAAGTCGATAGCAGAATCCTTGAACTTGACCAATCATGGAGTCCAAAACCAGAGCGGCGTTCTTCTCTGTGGCTGAATAGCAGCACTGCAGCAGCTCATGCAATCATACAAGGAAGTAAAATGTATAATAAGCAAGAAAGGAAACGCGACCGCAATGAATAGATCCAGGGAGAAACTGTGGCAAAGTATTGCAAGCACACACAGAGTAACCCCAAATTTGCAAGACCACTTTGGTAGAGGTTTGGGTTGTGTAGTTACCTTGCCATCATGATGTAACTCCAAAGGTGGACAAGAAATAAAAAATAATTTCTCCATTGACTAGAAATTGATAATTTAAAATATGTATATATATATATATATATATATATATATATATATATATATATATATATATATATATATATATATATATATATATATATATATATATATATGTATATGTATATATATATATATATGTATATGTATATATATATATATATATATATACACACACACACACACACACATTACAATGACATATCACATGAGTGATTGTGAAACAATTATGATTCATGGTCACACACTATTTCAGTAATATCATTAATTTGATTATATCTTATTGTATTTATTTCATTTTATGTGAATGCAGGGTCATTAAAATTAGTCCATATACAAACACACGTGTTGAATTAACTGTGGAAGAAGGCACTGGATTAAGTAAGCTTGGCTGTTAGCCTGCTCCTGACCAGGCTAACTTCACAGCTAAATTGCCATGGTAACTAAAGTAGGCTTGCTTCAATTCTCTTTCGTGAAATCTAGTCATGGCTAAACTTAGCCAGGGTGAACTGGCTAAGCTAATCTTCAAGATAATTCCCTAATGACGCTATCAGTGGCGTACCCACCACAGAGGCAGGAACTAAAATCTCGCCTCCTCTAGAAAATGAAGTAAAAGACTGACTGAAAAACAGGCATTGAAAAAAATCCAAACAGAATAGTGTCCGTAGGACCATTAGCCTGCCTCCTCGTCCGGGCAGGCAGCTAATCACCACGTATCCATTCAGCAGAGCGAACCTCGCCTATATAGTGATGCAAATGTATGCCTTTGTCTTCATGGGGTACCAGGAGTGCCAGGGGTGGGGGTCTGGGCCATCACCTGTAGCACTACTCACCTGGCATAAAAGGGGCTCTGAGAGCAGCTTGAGCCATTCATTACTAAAGTAAAACATGAAGAGACCACCGCTGAAGAATTGATTGATTGATTATACTTGCATATTGTTTTTATTAACGTTTTTTACCCCCCTCCCCCCCTTCGTAGGGGGGGGGATCTCGCCTGCCCTGGGAACGCCACTGTTCCATGAGCTGCTGCAGTGCTGCTGTTCAGTCACAGAGAAGAACACAACGCTCTGGTTTTGGGCTCCATGATTGGTCAAGTTCAAGGATTCTGCTATCAACTTCCATGGTCTTTTATAGGAATACTTGAAGCCTGGCCTTACCATCCTGGCTTGACAAGGTCTAGCTCGACAAAGTCGCTCCTTTTCAGCCTGGCTTGGCGTTCATGGAACGGAATAAACCAGGCTGTACCGACCAGACTTTGTCAAACCTGGATTTGACTTAAATCCAGGCTTATTTAATTCTTCTTTCGTGTAATAGGCGGCTGGTCTACAAATTACCTGGCATCTGTTTACATAACAAAAATTACATTCATTAATCTAAATTACATTTTAGCCTTTGCAAAAGGCTCCATAATGTCTGGAGTTTATCCAGACATAATATACATAAAGCGACAGTAAAATAGTAACATTCCCATTCTCTCAGAAAGAGGGTGTGTGTGCCAGAATCAAAGAGAGAGAGAGAGAGAGAGAGAGAGAGAGAGAGAGAGAGAGAGAGAGAGAGAGAGAGAGAGCCCACTCACACCTTCCAACAAAAAGAACAATCAAATACTGCCATTATGATTTATATCAAAAACTCAAGGAACTAGCAAATGAACATGAATGTATGCAGCCACGGCCCAAAATAGGAGAAATAGGAGAAATGGAAGAAGAGGAGTTGTCCAGGAGAAATGGTCTCCTGGTGAAAACAGGAGAGTTGGCAGGTATGCGTTTGTGGCCATAGTGCATGTACCTATTTGTTATGACAGGGAGCAGCAAACTGAGTGGGTTATGGGGGGCTGTGTTCCTTTGAAATCTAGTTAAGTCTGGAGATGATTTCCTGTCAGCAGTGAGCTGTGTTACAGCCCTGCTGCTGGCTGCTTCAGATGGCCTTCTGCTTTGATAGCCCTGACTCTCTGACCTGTGGCACGGCGGTGGGTCACGGGTGTCTGTTGGAGAGAACGGCGGTGGAAGTACTCACATTTTGTACTTAAGTAAAAGTACCAACATTCTGTTACAAATAAAAGTCTGGTATGCAAAATGTACTTGAGTAAAAGTATAAAAGTATTTATGTCCCATTTCACAAGTGTTTAAAATGTATACAAATATTTTGAAAATAGCAGATCCGTTATTTTTAAATAGCCAGAAGTATAGGGTTGAATTGGTTAATGCATGTTTTGTAATAATAACAAAGATCTACAAAGTAACTAGTAACTAAAGAAGAACATTGTAGTGGAGTAAAAAGTACAATAATTGCCTCTGAGATGTAGTGGAGTAGAAGTTAAAGTACTGAAAATGTAAAATACTCCAGTAAAGTAAAAAATCCCTCATGCATCTCTCTGAGAGTATACACACACACACACACACACACACACGTGCGTGCATGTGTGTGTGTGTGCGTGTGTGTGTGTGCGTGCGTGAATATAAATAATGATAATTCTGCATGCATGTGTTTATGCTGCTGTGTCTTTTCTCCTGCATGTCAACAACAGACTCACGTTACCACATCAGCAGCCAGGAGAGAGTTAGAGCGTGTTAATGTTTAATGTTTTCTACTCATGCCACTTAGCCTCTCAGCTACTATGACCATTGACAACTTACACTTGCTTTCCTTTAGTAACACAGGCCATAAAAAAGGAAAAGAAAAATACAGACAGCTCAAAACTGCTTATAATCAATAATGGTAAAAGGAGTTCAAAGTGGTCTATGAGGAGGCAGTTTGCCCCCAAGATGAGGAACCGGAAGGTTGTTGGTTTCATCTTTAGCACTGGTCTATTCCAGCTCTGAAGCAGGAAATTTATGACTACATGAGAGGGGCCTGCCAAGTCTTTTAAATGCCCCAGGTGAGCTGCACTTCATCTGACCCTACAATGCAGCTCATGTATCGAGCACTGTATCTGTGTCTGAATGAACGTATAGAAGAATCCTCAAATAAGTCTTGTGGATGGCAGATTAGGGATGGGACGATAATCGCTATTATCGTTTATCGTGATTTAAAAAACGCTCTCATTAATCGCATCGCAGAGATTTTAATTTAGCGTGAAATTGTCCTCCGTCATACACTATAGACTTAATTCGCTTTTGTACAGCTGCAAATTCAGTACCACTTAAGCCATCTATACTTGATAAAATGGACCTGTAGAGTGCATTTGGTACGCAATTATTTCACTCTACACAAATTGATTCACCAAAAATAGCAGATCTACAAGCTAGAGCAAGAGCTCAAGGCTATTTTTGGCGAAGTTCCCCCCAGAATAGGGATGCTGGGGGCTCAAGTGGTTAACAAAAGTGGCATTTTAAGTTTTAAGCATATTTTGATTATCGCAATACCATCGTTAATCGCAATTATTTTTACCACAATAATCGTGACGTGTCATTTTCACATCGTCCCATCCCTATGGCAGATAAAGCAATGCACGTAGTACCTAAAACGTTAAGTACTACAGCACACAGTGAAATCCAAGTTGCAACTGTAGTACCTGGACCAACTTTTTCCTTCGACACCAAATGTCTTCACAAAAAATACCGTAGCCTTAAGTGTTTAGCTTGTAAATCGGCTATGTTTGGCTTACATTTGAAGCCTACTCATGTACACTCACTCATGTGTTACAAATGTAGAAATGAACAATGACAATGTTACTGTGTATTGTAATACCATTAGGAGTAGCCTACTATTACTGTATTTAGGAATCCTAGACAATAGTGCTGTACTTGCAACTTTTCAAACAGGATGTAAAACAGTACCTCACACTGCTACTTTAGTTTCTTCAGAAAACACTATGTCCTATTTCATAAGGTGTCAAAATATATACAAATCTTTTGAAAATAGCAGATCTACAAGCTTGCGTTGTGAGCTTGAATTTCGGCTAGTTTGAAATAGCCAAAGCATATATATGGCCAAAGTGGTCAATGTATGTTTTGTAATAATAATCAAAATCTACAAAATAATTAGCAACTAAAGTTTTCAAATATTTGTAGTGGAGTAAAATTGACTCCGAGATATAGCGGTGTAGAAGGAAAAGTATTGAAAATTGGAAATACTCCAGTAAAAAGACCTCAAAATTGTACTCAAGTACAGTACTTGAGTAAGTGTACTTAGTTACTTTCTACCACTGCATACAGACATTTTACCCTCCATCTAACCTCTAAAGCTGTGACAGTGCAATTGTCCCATTCCAGTCCTGTGTTCCTCTAGGGACAATGAGCTTACCAGCCAGCAACGCGGGGGTCCGGGCAGAGGCCGAGGCACACAGTGTTCAGAACCGTCTCCCCGGTAACTGCATGCATGGCTGAGTGATATTGCGTCTCCACGCTGTGATGAGCAGAGAGAGAGTGAAGAGAAGAGAGAGGAGGGAGAGGGGGATCTTGGTTTCATGGACTGCTGTGGGGAGCTAGCGTTACATGAGAGTGAATGAATGCGAGTGATGACATTGTTTCTAGGCATCAGCTGAGTGCACCTGTACACCAGTGGTGGAAAGTAACTAAGTACATTTACTCAAGTAAAGTACTTCAGTACAAGTTTGAGGTATGTTTTACTTTCTTCAGTATTTACAATTCTCATTACTTTTACTTCTACTCGACTACAGCTCAGAGCCAAATATTGTACTTTTTACTCCACTGCAATTATTTGATAGCTTTGGTTTTAGATTATTATTATCACAAAACATACATTAACCACTTCAGCCCTATATACATTTCGGCCATTTGAAAATAGCCGATCTACAAGCTCACAATTGGTCACGATGCGATGCATTGTGAGCTTGTAGATCGGCTATTTTCAAAAGATTTGTATACATTTTGAACTTGTGAAATGGAACATTCTGCACAATGACTACTTGAACGTTTTGTACTTTAAGTATATTTTGATGCCGTTACTTTTGTACTTTTACTCAAGTACATTTTGAATTCCGGACTTTTACTTGTAACAGAGTATTTTTTACATTGCAGTATTGATACTTTTACTTAAGTAAAAAATGTGAGTACTTTTTCCACCACTGGTGATGACATTGTTTCTAGGCATCAGCTGAGTGCACCTGTACACTGGCAACCTCTCTGGAAGAAGGGGCTATTTATTCAGCTCATCCACCTGAGATGGAGCAGTTGGATAAAGAGACCCAGCCAGAGAGACCAGATATGACATTTAAAAGAATTTCAGTTTCAAAGTTTCTGTGATCTTGAGAAATTGGAGATTGATTTTTGCCCGCTTGAGGTTTCATTTTGAACAAGAATATGAAATATATTGGATCTTGGAGGTATGTTGTATTGTAATAGTTAGGTAGTACAGTAATATTATTGTTGCCAGAGTGACTATCCAAATAGGTTGTGGTCTAAGGACTGAAAACAGTCTAATTACAATTATATAGGCCTATATATTACACTTCACAAGTACTATGTTTAAGCCACCTTTCATGCTTGTTTAGAAGGACCCATTTTATCTGCACCTATCATAACCGTCTTAATATTTATTGATTCTATACCGATGAAGATTATTTACACACTTATGTGCATCATGCATGTGCCTATGCAAGTATTTCTCTGTGTGGCTTTGTTCAATGTTGTGTACTGGTGCATTCATTCAGGTATTCTTTAAGGATCATTCATTATTGGTCATGAGTGAAGTTGAGAAAAAGCGCCCTATAATCGCAGGCAGAGAGAAAGGTGAGTTTACAAACGATTATTATATGGTTGATTGTCTTAATGTCTTTGTGCCAATATTAGAGGGCAAATTCTATATTCTAAGGATAAAAGTCTGCACAATAGCATTGCTCCTAAGTATTTAATTTACTTTAAAACACAGAAAAGAATCTGAAAAAAATATGTTTTTCTGTCATTTCTTTCTGATTTGCTGGTGTAACAAACTGGATGTGCGCAACCCACTGTTTTGAACAAATTCTGTATTCTGTCATAAAATGTTAAATAATAATTTATCATTTACTGTCCAATCTTGTGGTCATTGACTATATTTTTTCACCTCAGAATGTGGAACATTGACTTGCACAGGCAAGATAACTTTAACTTCTCAGCCTTCATACTTGCCTGGACTCGCTGCATTTATTGTTTGTTTTTTTTAAAGGCTTCCCGCTCCCAGTAGCTGTGCTTGTGTAATGTGTACATGCCCTTGAACACCTCTATGCTGAGGTAATGCTATTCCCCAGGTCGTGTCTCGTTGTAGTGTATTACCGCCTGCAGCAGTTTCTTATTTTTCAGCCAGGAGAACATCAGCTGCTTGTCTGACCCATCATGTCTGATATGCACCAATCAAACTTAAAATTATTCATTTGGGGTCTAATAGCTCGAGGCTTATTGGCTGCCGTTCATCAAGTCTCTCAGAGAGAGTACAATGCTGATGCCAGCCTGGGATCAGGTTTAGCCTTTCAGATCATGGTGAATGAGATGGTCAGTGACAGTGGTCAAAGTTATTCAGGGTTATACAGGGTTTACAATTTCACATTTTCCAGATCTCTATTTTTATTACTTTGATTTCAGCCTGATTATGTTACTCATATTGATGCTGGTGTACAGTCTCTGTCAAGGACTAGTAGCAACCTGCATTGTGATATTAATCCTCCTCATGGTTTTAAAGTCTTACTTTTGTAATTTACACAGAACTTATTTTTCATGAACAACATTCAAAAGCAATTCTTAAACAACTTTTACTTTCTTTCTCAACGTTCAGTTTCTGCCACACAAATATATCTCTAATGCAGTAAAATGTATATATTTTTATTGTACCGTGTCACTTCTTAATGGTTGATGAAGTTAGTATTATGATGACCTGTGCACAGGGCCTGGACCTGGACGCTATGCATTACCATCCACCATTGGGTTCATTGGCCACGACTTCACCAAGCCCACTAGCCCTGCATACAGTTTCCATGGCAGGATGAGTGACAACAGTGGGTTATTTTCTTCTTCTTACATTTCCTGAGATTATCTGTTACATATTAGGACATGTTTGTTATAGGGCCTTTTTCCACAGAGAAAAAGACCATTCATTTTTCAAGAGATTTCCGAAAATATTCATATTAATTAACCATGTTCCAGGCTCCTGATAATAAAACATTTGATTCTGTGTTGAAAAACATTTGAAAACTGCAAAAACTATATATATTTATTTATTAAATATAGCATATAATATAATGAAATATTAAAATCTTTTTGACACAGAATCTAATGTTTTATGGTCATGATTCACCATGGCTTGGTTCCAGGCTTAAGTAATGTGTGATTTGTTGCTGTATTCCACTGGGATCAATAGGTATATTATATCAACAAAACATTCACTAAAAGGCATCTAGTAGTTTCACACGCAATACCTAATTAACCCCATTGGGGGGAGACAGCTCCTTATGACAGTAAAGTATATATATATATATATATATATATATATATATATATATATATATATATATATATATATATATATATATATATATATATATATATATATATATATATATATATATATATATATATATATATATATATATATATATATATATATATATATATAAATAAATAAATAAATAAATAAAAATAAAAAAATATATATAAACAGCTCACTTCATTGAATAAATAAATAAACAATTTATTTTCAGTCCAGACATGCAGAAACATTTAGACCCTCTGGCCTGTATGCCAGTACGCAGGCTCCCCAGCCTCATCATAAGTAGAGACGAACAACACTCAGAATGATCTTAGCAAGTCTGAGTTAGAGGCAGTGTAATAGGTAAACAATATATAACCATTAAATGAAATAAACTGTAATCCTCTCACTTAAGAAATGCCATTAGCCCAAAATCCAACTCTTCATTTAGTCTTTCTGATGACATAGAATACTTATATCCGTAAGGGCCTTTGTATACAAACTCAATCCACATGTACGTACATCGGCATAACAGGAACTTCTGTTATATTATTTAATAATATTGATGGTTACTATGAATATCTTGATAAGATATTCTCTTGTTGATTTCTCATGCAGTGTACCGTGTTGACTCCAGTCCTGGGCCTCAGTATTATATTGATGCAAAGATCACTCGCTTCGGTAGAGACGGTAACCCTGCATATTCAATGCTGGGCCGAATGAAAGTGCCAAGCAAGTTCACATCTAAAACAGGTAAATACACTTCATTTTGAATTAATCTTCTTATTCCTAATCCAATTAAGCAAAATGTTAAGGTTGTAAGTGTACAATAGTTTGAATAGGTTTTATACTATTAAGTGCTGCAATGTTTATGTATTACAACTTTGTTTGGCACATCTTATGCCCTTGAGCAGTGACAGCTATGGTTTTTTGACAGCAGTTCTTGTATTGTAGTGTCAGCTGGCGCAACTGAATTTTTTAGCCACCATTTGCCCACTATTAACGACAGTTACTCTACAGATGGTGTTGAGTGGCTCGTTTTCACATGGTAACCATTCAACTCTTTTTTGGGTTTGTTTACAAGATGGGATTTTCCAGACACCAGGACCAGGCGCATACTGCCCGGAGAATGCCCCTCCATGCAACACCCAGCGCCGTCCGCCCTCTTACACCATGGGCTATCGCACACGTTACCGCACTGTAGACGCAGTGCCTGCCCCAAACAAGTACTCTCTGCCTACACTCATGGGACCGCAAATCCCAAACAAGCCGGCAAGTGCGAGCTACACCATGTCAGGACTGTACAAGACAGGCGGACCGTCAGAGGACCTGTCAAAAACACCAGGGCCTTGTCGATACAACAGCACAAACCCAAGTGTTTATTTGCCCCGGCAACCAGCGTTTTCCATGCTGGGACGTCACAGCGTACCCAGAGATGCCACTAAGAAGCCTGGCCCTGGTTCTCATAACCCAGAGAAGGTGACGGTCAACAGACCGAGAGCCCCAGCCTACTCTCTGGGCATCAGACACTCTGAATTCGTCACCCCACTGGTTGTAACTGACTGAATATCACCCACTTGTGTTGCAACAGTATTACATGAATAGCTAACATGACGACATCCACTCTTGTGTAACAATCAAAAGTTTGCATTCGTTTAGAAAAGGATTATGAGCCATTGCATATGTATAAACGCATTTTATTTGTGTATACCAGCAATAAACTACTCTAGAATAAACGGAAATTGTACTGTAAATATGTACAGTAATATTACTTACATATTTAAACAACAAAGAAAAATACAAGTTTGAATTCAAAGCACTTTTCTACATAACGTGTAGGCTTTCATTTAAAAATAAAATAAAACGCCTAAGACCCTTCAGTGAGCACAAAAAAGAAAAATCAATAACAAGATGTTATTTGATTAATGTAAAAATTGAAATAAAAGATAACAGAGAACGTCTCCATATTGATGCTTATCTCATCAATTACAGTGGAACTCATTACCATTATGTGTTGGTGCTGTGAACCATTTTCAGCTCTCCTTGGCAAACAGTTTACCAACGTAAAGACTCCCCAACGTGAGGGAGTTTATAAAAATAAAAAACTATTTAACCGGGTCCTCTATATATTATACATCAAAGCACATGTAAATATGTACACACACAGGGGAGCTATGTAGTTGAAAGACGACACAAATCAGAACAGATGGTGTCACAGTTAAGACTGTTTGATAGATGCTTCACACTCAGACTTCATTTGGCAGACGTCTTCTGAAGAGCAGTATGTGTGGCTCTAAAGAGCAAAAAACAAAACAAAAACAAGAGTCTGTCAGCACAATCTGGTTGATTCTGGACTACAGCAGAATGGCTGTAATTTACCAGTTCAACAAGACAGACTGCATTGTTAAACCCACGTTTTCCACCTGTTCTGTTCTTAAGCCGTGACATATGCGCCCGTCAGAACAACTTCCGGGTCCAAGTGTGTTTTCCCAATACGCACAGTGCTGTGTCCCTCGCTGTCGTTTTAACAGATCTGAGACTAAAATAACGACTTAAGTGTCATTCTACCGCTTTCCTGGCAACGACAAAGAGAAGAGGAATGTTTTTTTTTTATATATATATATATATATATATATATATATATATATATATATATATATATATATATATATATATATATATATATACATATATACGTATATATATATATATATATATATATATATATATATATATATATATATATATATATATATATACATACATACTGTATATAAATATATATACTTAAATATAAAAAATAAATACATTAATAAATAATAATATAAAATAAATATGTATATATATATTAGCCTACTTTTTACTGTCTATGATATTAGCATTAAGACCCTTTTTAACCCTCAATGGTTCATTTTTGAAAAAAGAGGATATTGTCAAAAGATTTGTAAAAAGTTCCGACATGTTTGTTAACAATGAAGAGTTGACGGCGCTTGGTGCCTCTTGGACCCAGAAGTACAGTCGGACTACAAAATGATGTCAGACTTAAAAACGGAATTCCTTCTATTATGTCTATTTCAGGTTTTCAAACTTTTTCATGTGAAGGACCCCCAGATTGGAATCCATCTAGGTATGGGCCCCCATTTCAAATAATTCTGTCCTTGGTACCCTGATATGAAATATGTTATTCATGTTTGATATGTTTTTTGTTTAAAATAAAGTGTGTAAAAGTCATACTTAGATCACTCAATCACATATTTTTTGTATTGTGATAATTTAAAATGGATTTAACTGTACATTTACTTTGGGACTCCTGGGTCCCTGGACTATGGATTGGTCTATGGTACCAGGGCTACTGTACCAATCCAAAGTTTGCTCACCTGGTTTGTGGACCATGTAGTGAATCCAGCCCTGGCTTTGCTGAACCCCAAGTCCCCTCCATTCGTCCTCTGTCATCAGGTGGGAAGTGGGCACCAGCTTGGACAGAGTTTTCGGGAGCACAACATGCCTATGACCAGCAGAAATATGTAAATACAAAAATGTTAAGCATAACGCAAATTTCTGTATTCTAAATGTATTATGCTCCATCACGATTGGATGGAAAATAACTGATCAAATAACTGATCAACAAGCTAATAAGCAATGTGTTGCAATGTCCTGTAAGCTTGTAGATCAGGTGAGTCGAGTTTGGACTGCATAACCTAGACGCAAGCAACTTAGATGACAGATGCATCTAAGTTGCAATACCCTCCATTGATAGTCCATTCATGAAACAGAAAAGTCCTATCTGATTGTAGTAAACAACTATAAAATCTCCACAATTGCACCTGTACGGACAGCTTGGATTATTCTATTTGTTAAGTCTTTGTTTGAAAAAATAAAAATGCAGACAGTATCAAATCACCATCATCTGGTTAAAAACAAGTCCCAGGACTTATGTGGATTTCTAACAAACAAAGCTGACAACAACCCACATGTGAGGCATCATACAACAAAATAAAACCAATTTACATAACACAAAATGATATTAAGACTTTAGTTTGTATAAAATGAAAATAAAAAAATATCTCACATATCTAACAGCAGAAGTTTATTAGATTTTTCTCAAATTTAATTATTATAGAGAAGCATCCAAAGATTATTTATCAACAAGGCTTTTGGATTTATAAACAAGCACATTTCCAAAGCTGCTGTGTTCCATGTTGTCCCTGACATACTAATAATAATAATAAAACGAGTTAAAACGCAGGGGCAATATCACCATGAAAATTCCTATCAGTGGTGTAAAGTAACTAAGTACATTTACTCAAATACTGTACTTAAGTACAGGTATTTTTTACTTTACTGAAGTATTTCCAGTTGTCAGTACTTTTACTTCTAATCTACACTACATCAGAGACATATTGTACTTTTACTCCACTACAAAAGAAAATGGGTTAGAGTTACTAGTTACTTGGTAGATTTTGATTATTATTACAAAACAACTTCAGCCATATATACATTTCGGCCATTTGAAAAGATTTGATACGATTTGATATATTTGAAAACAAAACTCGTGAAATGGGAATTCTGCATAATGAGTACTTTAAGTACATTTTGATGCCAATACTTTTGCACTTTTACTGAAGTACATTTTCAATTCCGGACTTTTACTTGTAACAGAGTATTTCTACATTGCAGTATTGATACTTTTACATAAGTAAGAAGAAATGTGAGTACTTTTTTTCCACCGCTGACCGTCATAAGACTGAGCACAAATGAGGCTTAACATGGCATAAACACAGTGTATGGTCAATATTGTTGCGGTAAAATAACGTCCTTCACTTTTCTTCAAGCTAGCCTACCGTTTATAACAACACAGATATCCTAACAGAGTTGCTAAAGTAAATGTAGCTCCTATGCTAATGCTCGCTAGCCTTCAGTTCAGTCGGTGTCGTAACAACAGAAAGACGACATTAATTAGACCCACCTGTACTCGAACTCTTCGTCCGTGTACTTATCAGAGTAGTATATCTCTTTCTTCGACATGTTGGAAGGTTGAAGTAATGCGGAGTCAGATGAGTTAGCAAGGAGCTGTTTGTTTTCGGAGGCTTGTTGTGTTCAGTGTGTTTACACTAAGGGAACAGGCTGTCTGTCATCTGCTGCGTGTTGTTGGTCAGAGGAGAGGGTTGGCGTTGGTGATTTCAAACTCAAACGGTCCGCCCGCCTAGAGGACGGAAGCCGCCAGTGTTGCCAGATTTAGCGAGAGAAATAAGCGGTCTGTGAAAACAAGTGAAGCCCAAAAGAAGCAACTAGGGCTAGGCTACGGATTTTTTGAAAATAGAAGATCTACAAGCTCACAATGCGCATTGTGAGCTTGTAGATCTTCTATTTTCAACAACAATAAAACATCTTGAGGGGGAAAAAATCATAATTTTTGGGATATTTTACCAACACAAATCTTGTATGGTAAAATGTTTTAACTAATAGCATTAATACATATAATAATCTGGGGATCCTTGTCATGAAAATGTTTGAGAACTACTGGCTTATAAACAACATTAAGAAACAAGCCCAAATAAGCAACTAAACTTTAGAAACGAGCCCCCCCCCCAGAAAAACGCAACGCGCAACCACCGAGTCCGACTTCACAGAAAAAACAAGTCCAACGTCGCTTATAATAAGCAGACATGGCAATACTGGAATACGCGCGCGGACAAAAACACACAGCACGAGCCTCCCGACGCCCCGCCCCCTGACCATGCTACAACAGCCGGTGGTTCTCAACCTGTGGGCCGGGGGGCTCCACTGGTGGGCCGTGAGGATATTGCAAGTGGGCCCCCAAATTGAGACACAGTCTTGCCCAAATTGGATACAAATGAAGATTTTAACGATTAAATAAAATTAATACATATATAAAAAAGGAAAAACATTAATAAACTAGAAAGTACTGTTCCTGAAGAAACAGTGTGGGATCGCTAAGAATGTTGATGGTATTGAGTATTGATAGAGTTAAAGGTTTGAAAGGTTCTAAAGGTTTGAAAGATGTGAAAGGTTTGAAAGGTTTGAAAGGTTTGAAAGGTTTGAATTGATGTGTGTTTGATTTGGTGCCAGGGACCATAATAGAAGAATTGTCAACATTTGTCAATATTTTTCAAAAAATAGCTCAGATCAACAAGCTCACAACGTGTAGCGATGCGATGCGTTGTGAGCTTGTAGATCTACTATTTGTAAATAAAATAGGGATCAAGTGATTAACCTGTTCCTGAGTTTGCTGGGGACCCCCTGGAACCCCCTCAAGGACTCCTGAATGGGGGTCCTCCCACCCTGGACCCGGGCACTTTGAGGACTATACCAGTGGTTCTCAAAGTGTTATTTGAACCTGAGCTTTGCTTGGAGCCCCTAACTTCTCAAATCCGCCCATCCCTGACCTAATGCATACCAAACTGGGGGTCCTTGAAATTAACGTGTGAGAACCACTGGACTACACCACCAGTGCAGCTCAATGCATCAGTGCTGTCAAAGGTCAGTAACCTGTTAGGCTGCTGTCAATTTGATGTTTTGATATTTTTATGCGCCTTTTATGGTTCAAGTCTTCTGCTATCTGTAAAAAAAAAAATAATGTGTTAGGTGCTCTCTACCTCTACCTGTACCTCATTTGTTTTTATAATTATACTTCAGATCAAATTTAAATAATTAGGTTAATTCCTTTTATCCCATGAATGAATTTGGATAATATATTCTGCTGTTTATTCAGTCCACCTTGTGTTCATGCCTATGGAGCCTTGTTTTTAAGGCCTTAGTGGTGTTGTGATACCACGAGAAGCATGCATAGTCGAAATGACAATGGATGAGGGCCCCTGCGAGAATCTTCATGGTATTCTTACTGACTAGAAAGTTGATCCTGTAATGAACTGCATCAGATGGTTTTCTGTGTGTAGTGGGGACCTCATGTATTGTGTTGTATTGTTGTTGTGTTGTGTGATATGTTGTTTTGTGTTATATGGTTATGTGTTGTTTTTTGTTGTTGTTTTTGAACAGGTGTTGCGTTAACCCCATGTTAACTGCTAACCGTTAACATGGGGTTTCCCATAGACGATGCTAAGTAGTTGTAAATGCTGTAAATGCTAGCGAACTCTGAGCTCCCAAAGACTTTAAAGGGACCCTATTATTTTATTTTCTGTATATGCTATTGATTCTGTATGTTGAAAAGAGAACTATTTCAGTATAGATCTTTAAGTTATCCTGCAATCTGCCTCTGTCTATCATTCATTGGTTTTTCATACACATATTGAGCTCCCAGCCAAACCTGGTCATTTCTGGTTTGCAGTCAATTTATCAGTCTAACTATACCAATCTTTAAAAGCTGTTATCCTTACGTACTTGCTACACACACACACACACATACACATTACTTCAGCATGGACATAAGAATACAAGAAGACTCACCTCAAGACAAACTCACCTCAACTGAAAAAGGAATACTCACCTCGGGGGTAGGAACAGTCACCCCGGGGGGTGGGTAAACTCACCTCAGGACCTGAGAACACTCACCTCGGAACACTCACCTCAGGGGTAGGAATACTCCCCCCGGGGGTAGGAAAACTCACCCAGAAAAACTCAATGGTGTAATGCCACGGTTCTCAAAGTGGGGTCCGCGGACACACACACACACAAAGAGTAAGGCATCAAAATGTACCAAAAGTAATATTTCTAAAAACTAAAGTTCTCAAACAATGCATGTGTGCAATGCAATGTTCTATACTGTTATCATTTATACCAGCAAAGTAGTAGGTAACTAAATATCCTAGGTAAAAATAGGGAAAAGTGTTTAATGCATGTTTTACAATAGTGAAATGTATATCTAATAGTAACTAAAGTTCAATAATGCTTACTATAGTGAAATGTATATCTAATAGTAACTAAAGTTCAATAATGCTTACAATAGTGAAATGTATATCTAATAGTAACTAAAGTAACTAAAGTTCAATAATGCTTAGCTAAATGTAATTTAACAACATAAATTGACATTGGAATGTTCATTTCTCTGGGTTCCTACCTTTGTTTGTTTGTTTGTTTGATGGGGGCACAGGAGTGAAGGGGAGGAGGGGGGTTGACCACTTAACACTAATATCCCACTTAATGATTCATTGTTTGATATCTAATAGGTGGATGGGGCAAGGTGTGGAGCTGGATACACATAGCAAATGACCATGCTATTTGCTATTTGCATTCCTTGTTCACTTTTCTGATGAAATCTACCTTCTTTTCTGATGAAATCTACCTTGTATTTAAAGCACTTTAATTAGCTAAATGTAATTAAACATCATTATGAAAGCATTCTGTGAAAATGGAAAGCTCACATTATGAAAGCATTCTGTGAAAATGGAAAGCTCACAAGCCGGTAGATCTACCTTTTTACCTTTTCTGATGAAATCTACCTTGTATTTAAAGCACTATTTAAAGAACTTTATTAATTCTATACCTTCAAAGAAAGAATTTAATCCAGATATGGAGTAATCCAGATATGGATTAAACATCATAGCTCACAAGCCGGTAGATCTACCTTTTTACCTTTTTTTAAACATTGGGGTGAGTATTCCTACCTCTGAGGTGAGTCTTCCGAGGTGAGTGTTCTCAGGTCATGGGGTGAGTGTTCCTACCCCCCGAAAATCTTGGGGGTGAGTATTCCTACCTCTGAGGTGAGTCTTCCGAGGTGAGTATTCCTACCTCTGAGGTGAGTTGGTTTTGAGGTGAGTCTTCTTGATACCGGACATAAAGGCATGCGATCTACCTTTTCAGAGAGATCGTATAGATCGCGATACAGCGAGTGTGTGTGCGTGAATGTGTGTGTGTGTGTGTGTGTGTGTGTGTGTGTGTGTGTGTGTGTGTGTGTGTGTCGCTTTGGACTGTATTCACTTACTGTCGCGTGTCTGTGTAATAATAGTATATAGCCAATATTGTAGGCTACTGCATGTGAGGGCCAGGCTACTAGATGTGAGGGCCGCATAGCGGTATATTTACATTCACAGTGAATGATTTGCACAAAACCTTACATTTAAACTTTCCACGAACTCAGTGAGTGAACATTTAACTTTTTTAACGTAACTTCAATCGATGTTTGAGGTCCGCGGGCTTGAAGTGTGTTGTTGTTCCAAGTTGTAATCACTGTTGTCAGGGTAATGGCTGCTAATGAGTGGTGCTGCATTCACAGCATGTCTTGTTCCACTTGTGTACAGTGGTGGAAAAAGTCCTCACGTTTTTTACTTGAGTAAAAGTATCAATAGTATCAATGTAGAAATACGCTGTTACAAGTAAGTTCGGACTTCAAAATTTACTTGAGTAAATTTACAAAAGTATTGGTGTCAAAATGTATTTAAAGTACCAAAAGTAGAAAGTACTCATTATGCAGAAAGTCCTGTTTCACAAGTTTTCAAATGTCTAAACTCTAAAATGTATACAAATCTTTTGAAAATAGCAGATCTACAAGCTCATGATGCGTCGCATCACGACACATTGTGATCTTGTAGATCGGCTATTTTCAAATGGCCGAAATGTATGTAGGGCTGAAGTGGTTAAGTACAGTACTTGAGTACATGTACTTACTTACTTTACACCACTGCACTTGTGTATGCACAGAACAGACCTCAACTCTTGTTTTATCGTTTAGTTTAGTTTTTTACCCAAAATGGAACATTGTCCTATATTCTGCATGGTGTTGGTGAAAAGGTATTGGTCATAAATTGTTGTCTTTTAAATAATCAGTTAAAAAGTTTGTTTTAGTTTGAAAATGTCATAGACTTTAGTTAGTTAGAATGCATCAGTCAACATACTGTATATTGATTGCATCTGGTTTATCAGTAACTTCTGATACTTTGCAGGAAAGACATGACATTTGATTGGCTGCTTGGAGGAGGTGGTAGTGTGTGTGTGTGTGTGTGTGTGTGTGTGTGTGTGTGTGTGTGTGTGTGTGTGTGTGTGTGTGTGTGTGTGTGTGTGTGTGTGTGTGTGTGTGTGTGTGTGTGTGCGCGCGCGCAATTTGGTGTGTTAGAGTTTGTGGCCAGTGAAATTACATTATTCCCTCATTCAGCCAAGAACTCCAGCTGCTTTGTATTATGACATTTGTCAATTGAGCCAGCTTGCCTTGTTAGTTACACATAGTTAAATCGGCTGGATCTTATATTCCATCTTCTCTTCCCTGCATGCTGAGTGCCTGGTATAGGTGAGTTTCTTGTCCTTGATGCCCTTTTGAACTGTTTTTAACACTTTTGTCATAATTTTCAATTAAAGTTATAATCAGAATCTGATATATATTCTGGGATATAGTACAAAAAATATAACATACTACATTAAGCTGTATGTTTATTCTTGTTCATTTGTAGCATAGTCTACACAACAACAAGCTACAGATAACACTTGAATAGTCAGACCAGACTTAATATAGACTAGAGCGGTGGCTGGGGATTGATTTTGTTGGATACAAAATATTCATGACTTCATACTTCTAGGGGTTCTATGGGTTCAAATCCACCGTGGTGCATCTGGCTTTGTCGAGCGCTATACAAACACAATTGGCTCACGTTCAGGGGAGGTTTGGGTGTACACGTTGCGCTGTGTACACACTATATCAGGGATTTTCACTTGGGAGCACCAGGAGAAATGTAGGAGAACCCACCAAAATGTAAGCAGCACCAAGTAATCGATGTTTTTTCATTAATAAAAACAATACAACATCATACAATGGTGAAAGTAGCCTTAAAACGCATGGTTACAACCCGCAGGCAATGGGAGCTCTAGTGGCTGGCTACACTAACTTGCTTACACCAAGCCTCCAAAACCGAGAGGGAGCAGTGAAGCGCATTGGACATGCTGGCCAATCATAGGAACTGCAGTTTATTACGGCTGGGGCCAGACCAAGGGGCCAGCTTCAGAGTTGTAAATTAAGTCTAAATATAGCTGCAAGCAGCGATAATACGGGGCCAAGGAGAGAGAAAGAGAAATGATAATTCCTTTAACAGGTCAGTTCATGAAAGTCCTTGCGGTCTTGTTTCCAGTGAGGGCCTGTGAGCAATTAGGAGTTAAGAGTCTTGCTCAGGGACAAATTTCATTTCATCGACACATTTGCTACCCGCTGGCCTGGAATCGTACCTGGGGCAACCAGAGCCTCTGGCTCCCTAACGACTCAGCTATGGCCGCCCCTCACAGAGAGAGAGAGAGAGAGAGAGAGAGAGAGAGAGAGAGAGAGAGAGAGAGATTGAAGAGACAGAGAGAGAAATGGAAACGGAATAGATTGAAGAGAAAGACATGGAAACGGAATAGATTGAAGAGAGAGAGAGAGCCATGGAAACGGAATAGGTTGAGTCATGTTTTTTGCAATTCAACTTAAATGAGTCTGCATCAAGTGAGGCTTGAACCGGCAACCTTGCGGTCATGAGGCACTCTTAGGTAGCTGCAACACTACCTATAGTGCTATAGCTTTGTCCAGGCTGATATTGTCTGTTGAGGATCACAAACTCTTGCCTTCTGTCATGACCCAAGCCCCTGTTTCACCAACACTAAGATCACTCGTTCACAAACCATTTACCAATTAAGAAATTGTACATCTCCTCAGAACTAAAACTAGTGAAAGTAGCCGATCTACAAGATCACAAACCATTAAAAGTTGTCAGATTGTACATCGGCTATTTTCACAATGAAGTATGTTATACATTGAAAAAACATACTCTCATTGCTATCTGAAAAGTTGTGAGATTGTAGATCAGCTATTTTCACAATGAAGTATGTAAAAAACACTCAATTAAGTATTTCATGTTATCTTTAACAATTGCAGATGTATTCATTGATAGTCATGTTGTGTGAAATGCAACTTAGATGAAGTCTGCACCAAGTGAGGCTTGAACCTGTGACCTTGAGGTTGTGAGACATACACTTAAGCGGGAAGCTATCTGACCAACAGACAATCCTCTGAAAAAAAGAGATCACACTGATGATACAGTTTCACGCAAATAGCTGAAAAATCCTGGGTTTAAGTGTTTTTCAAACTGCTCAAGATTGCGGACAATCTAAGGGCGGTGCTTACTGGTCAACGTGATAGATGTGTTCCTCATTAGTCAAGGCACATGTGTAAGCAGGTCTAATGGCTGTCGGCCAAACGAGGCATGACTTTTGCCTGTTTAAAGTTTGCATTTTCAAAAAATTGCTATAGCGCCCCCGTTTGACCAATTGGAGTAAGATTGGTTTCAGTGATATTTGGAATGGCCCTTTACATTTCTGCAAAGTTTCAAAGAATGGTAAGTCTGCATGTATGTGTTAGGGGCAGATGAATAATTGTCATAAAACTGCAATATTCATTGGCTCATTAAAGCTTCATTTTTTCACTTATTGAAAATATTTTGCATACGTTTGTCGGCATAGGTCCAAAGTTCATGTGTAGAACGTTTCGTGCAAATTACTCAAAAATCCCAGGAGGAGATAGGTTTTAACTGTTTTTCATATAATTCGAAATGGTGGGAGATCTAAAGGTCAGAGGTCAAAAGTCAGAGTATGAAAGTTGTTAATCATGAGGAGACGCATGTGTGTATTGAAGTTTCATGGCTGTAGGTCAAACAGGGCATGAGTTGTACCTGTTCAAAGTTGGCATTTTCAACTGAGTGCTATAGCGCCACCTTTTGACGAAAGATTGTGAGATTTATTTTTTGATCGTTTTTCATGACCATCTATCATATGGCCGAGTTTCATAAAAAGCGTATGCACGGTTCAGCCAGAACTGGCAAAAACGGCAGAAGAAGAAGAAGAAGAAGAAGAAGAAGAAGAAGAAATGGAATAATGCCAATAACAAAACGGGTCCATGCTGGAAGCCTGGCCCCGTAAATATAGCTGCAAGCAGCGATAATACAGGGCCAGGAGAGAGAAAGAGAAATGATAATTCCTTTAACAGGTCAGTTCATGAAAGTCCTTGCGGTCTTGTTTCCAATGAGGGCCTGTGAGCAATTAGGGGTTAAGAGTCTTGCTCAGGGTCAAATTTCATTTCATCAACACAGATGCTGACCTGGTCTGGAATCGTACCTGGGGCAACCAGGGCCTCTGGCTCGCTAGGCGGGCTCACTAACCACTCAGCTATGGCCGCCCCTCACAGAGAGAGAGAGAGAGAGAGAGAGAGAGAGAGAGAGAGAGAGAGAGAGAGAGAGAGAGAGAGAGAGAGAGAGAGAGAGAGAGAGAGAGAGAGAGAGAGAGAGAGAGAGAGAGAGAGAGAGAGAGAGAGAGAGAGAGAGAGAGAGAGAGATGGAAATGGAATAGATTGAAGAGAAAGACATGGAAACGGAATAGATTGAAGAGAGAGAGCCATGGAAACGGAATAGATTGAGTCATGTTTTTTGCAATTCAACTTAAATGAGTCTGCATCAAGTGAGGCTTGAACCGGCCACCTTGCGGTCGTGAGGCACTCTTAGGTAGCTGCAACACTACCTATAGTGCTATAGCTTTGTCCAGGCTGATATTGTCTGTTGAGGATCACAAACTCTTGCCTTCTGTCATGACCCAAGCCCCTGTTTCACTAACACTAAGATCACTCGTTCACAAACCATTTACCATTGAAGAAATTGTACATCTCCTCAGAACCAAAACTAGTGAAAGTAGCCGATCTACAAGCTCACAAACCATTAAAAGTTTTCAGATTGTACATCGTCTATTTTCACAATGAAGTATGTTATACATTGAAAAAACATTGCTATCTGAAAAGTTGTGAGGTTGTAGATCAGCTATTTTCACAATGAAGTATGTAAAAAACACTCAATTAAGTATTTCATGTTACCTTTAACAATTGCAGATGTATTCATTGATAGTCATGTTGTGTGAAATGCAACTTAGATGAAGTCTGCACCAAGTGAGGCTTGAACCTGTGACCTTGAGGTTGTGAGACATACACTTAAGCGGGACGCTATTGGACCAACAGACAAACCTCTGAAAAAAGAGATCACACTGATCATACAGTTTCACGCAAATAGCTGAAAAATCCTGGGTTTAAGTGTTTTTCAAACTGCTCAAGATTGCGGACAATCTAAGGGCGGTGCTTACTGGTCAACGTGATAGATGTGTTCCTCATTAGTCAAGGCACATGTGTAAGCAGGTCTAATGGCTGTCGGCCAAACGAGGCATGACTTTTGCCTGTTTAAAGTTTGCATTTTCAAAAAATTGCTATAGCGCCCCCGTTTGACCAATTGGAGTAAGATTGGTTTCAGTGATACTTGGAATGGCCCTTTACATTTCTGCAAAGTTTCAAAGAATGGTAAGTCTGCATGTATGTGTTAGGGGCAGATGAATAATTGTCATAAAACTGCAATATTCATTGGCTCATTAAAGCTTAATTTTTTCACTTATGGAAAATATTTTGCAAACGTTTGTCGGCATAGGTCCAAAGTTCATGTGTAAAAAGTTTCGTGCAGATTACTCAAAAATCCCAGGAGGAGATAGGTTTTAACTGTTTTTCATATAATTCAAAATGGTGGGAGATCTAAAGGTCAGAGGTCAAAAGTCAGGGGTGAAAGTTGTTAGGCATGAGGAGACGCATGTGTGCATCGAAGTTTCATGGCTGTAGGTCAAACAGGGCATGAGTTGTACCTGTTCAAAGTTGGCATTTTCAACTGAGTGCTATAGCGCCACCTTTTGACGAAAGATTGTGAGAATTATTTTTTTATCGTTTTTCATGACCATCTATCATATGGCCGAGTTTCGTAAAAAGCGTATGCACGGTTCAGCCAGAACTGCCAAAAGTGGCAGAAGAAGAAGAAACGGAATAATGCCAATAACAATACGGGTCCATGCTGGAAGCCTGGCCCCGTAATGAAGGTGGAAATGACAGTTCATATTAATGGTCTGTAGTTTCGCTGTTTTACCCCTGCTGGTGTCAGAAAGAATTTCTCTCCATTCAAGTGGGTGGGTTTTTGATGAACCCCCCTGACGGCACACAAATCCCATAGCTGAAACTCAGAATCTCCGGTGTTAACACAAAAACGCTTATAAACAGCTTACATTTTGGGAAAGTGAAAAACAGGCATCGTGATTGTGTGCATATGCTAACAGTCAATGCCTGTGTGCAAGTTCAGATCAATTGCTCAAGCCACTGAGGAGAACCATGCGGAACAGACAGGTTATGAGTGACTGACTGACAGAGGTTTCCTTATTACAGTATATAGTAGGATATATATAACATTTTCAAACTGTGACAGAATAGCAGATATGAGATTACTATTAACCTTGTGTTAACGAAGGTTATCTGTTCTGATGGAATATATTGTTGTTGTTGTTGTTGTATGTAGGCCAGTGAGTCTCAAACGTTTTTATGTCAGGGACCCCAAATTAATATGTATTTGGCTGTGATTTAGAAGGTTACTGGTTAAACCCTCTCTTCCTAGAAAGGTCTGAAGGACAACTGCTTAAGCCACTTACTAGAGTGTGATACTGAGACACCAGGCCGCTGACATATACAGTTCTTTATCCATTGTGGGATATGGAGACGGTTTGAGAGGGACAACAGAGATGTTAGAGAGAATGAAGGAAGGCAAAGGTGACCAGAGAAAAGGGGGAGGTGAAAGCAGAGAGAGAAAGAGAGAGAGAGAATGATTAAGAAAATATGAAAGTGATCGAGGCAAGAGAGTAAAGGAGAGAATAAAGGAAAGATGAGAATGCCCAGAGGCAGGGCAAGGGAGTAGTGGTGGAAAGTACATTTCTTCACTCAAGTACTGTACTTACAGTACATCAAGGACAATTTTAAGGTGCTTTTTTCCTTTTACTTTAAATTTCTTTCTGGACAATGTTTCTACTCCATAGATCTCCGAGGCAAATATTGTACTTTTTTTACTCCATTACAATTATTTGACAGCTTTAGTTACTAGTTATTTGCAGATTTAGATTGTTAATACTAAACATACATTAACCAATTTAGCCGTATTTTATACTTCAGATATGGGAAAAGAGCTGCTATTTTTGAATAAGTATTATTTTTTTGTATATTTCAAAGTCAATACTTTTGTACTTTTAATACAGGCCTTTTACTTGTAACAGAGTAGTTCTATATTTTGGTATTGATCCTTTAAAAAAAATCTGAGTAGCCTACTTCTTCCACCACTGCAAGGGATGGATGTAAAGTAATGAGTGAGAATGAGTGTGAGAGAGAGAGAGAGAGAGAGAGAGAGAGAGAGAGAGAGAGAGTGTGTGTGTCAGTGAGGTTGAGCGCAAGGAGCTAAAAGGATTGTGCTTTCCAGAATATGGCGGATGGCTCTCTGGGGAGCTGGCTGGGAGGCCAAGGGAGTTGGGGGGAGAGGGAGGTCAGGCAGATGGGATTGGGTGGATGTAGCCTTTTATGAGGCGTGGCTTTGCATTGCTTCTCTCTCTGGCTAGTGACGTTTTTGCCTGTTCCCCGAGCAAATGGAATTTGGGGTCACTGGTACCAGCCATGTCAGTTGGACCATAGGCCAAACACTGGTGATAACCAGCAACGCCTTCCTTCTGTCAGAGAGAGTCCCTTGTTGCAAAAACCCAGAGAAGCAGTTTCCCCTACTTGTGTATTTCACCTCTGTGACAAAAGATAGAGGCAAGATAAACCGATGATGAGTGATTTTAAACATTAACTCAATACTTGAGTGCTTTTCGATTCAAGCGGAGAATAAGGTCTTGGTTAACATAAGCCGAAGACGACTAAGTCAATGTTTTGTTCTATGATATAAAGTACACCTGTTAATATCTCACCCGTGATTTTTGAAGCTATTATGTGCATTTTTAAACTTACAGTACATTACTGTAGTTATGTGTGGTTAATTGCGCGTGGCCAATAAAAATAACTCATCCCTGTTAACTCAACCACATGCACCTAAAACGGCATCCCTATTTTGGGCATGTCATTACAGGTAAACATGAAACATTTAAAAAATAGCTAACTAGTTACAAGATGTGAGCTTGTAGATGTAGCTATTTTTGACCACTTGCAGCACAATGTGTTGAAGGTTTGACTCCACCCCAAACACCAACTGATTCAGGTAACTGAAAAACATTGTACCTCTCAATTTAAGTATTGCATTTAGAATTTAAAGATCTAACTTTTGAATCAACCTCTCACAAGCTCCATTGAGTTCTCACTGACATTATCTTCACTTCACTTCCATAAAGCTGAAATATTGCTGTTAAGGTGGCTGTTAATATGCATAATGTGCATCGACTCTGTCCACAGTTCATTATATTACCTTTATGTAAAATGCGTCCTTATTAATTTTTGTTAGGACTGTTGAAAGGGTAGTGTTCTTTACTGTCACATAGTTTGATAATGTGCAATATGTTGCAATAGGCTGCTCTGCAGTGTGTGTGTGTGCGTATCTGTGTGTGTGAGTTTGTGTGCGTGCGTGCATGTGTGCGTGAACGTGTGTCTGTGCACGCACACAATCACATGCGCGTATGTATTGATGTGAGTGCGTGTGCAAGGGTAGCTCAAGCAGATGTGTTTTAGCTAATGCTGTCTGAGAGCAGCTGGGCAGGGCAGGGCTAATAGACGAGCAATAACACAATGACATCATCCAGAGAGAGAGAGAGAGAGAGAGAGAGAGAGAGAGAGAGAGAGAGAGAGTGGGGAGGGGGGGGGCGTACTAGTGAGCCAGCCCAAGGCAGCGAACAGGAGCAGGGCAGCTCAGATGCAGAGCAGAGCGGCATGAGGGTGGGAGAGTGTGTGTGCGTGTGTGTGCGAGTGGGAGAGGACTGGACAGCGCACAGTCACCACTGACGAGGATATAGGACTCTTCCCTGAAGAATTTTGTCTCCAGACTTTGCCCCTCTTCCATTACACCCCCCCTCCCCCCTCCCCTTTCCCCTTTCCCCTTGTCCTCAGCCAGCTATCCCCCCCTCTCAGCCCCCTGCTTCAGGCGGCTCCTCCGGGCATGCTCCTTAAGCCAAAGTATGGCCGCTTTCGCAACGACTCTGTGACCTCCTCCGACGACCTGATGCAGAGCTTAGCTATGAGTGGCAAAGTGGTGGCCACACCGGTGGTCCACTCGTCCGCCCCCAGCCTGCCTCTGCCTCCCCTGCCTCCCCTGGACCCCAGCTCCAGGTCTGCATCCTCCTCTGGGGCTGCAGCCCTGGCCGACTCCCCCTGCCTGGACGGGGAGCAGGATGCCACAACCACGTTCTGCATGCTCATCCCCAAGATGCCTCAGTGGAAGTTCTCCAACTCCCTGCTCAGCCGGAGCCCCTCAAACTCCAGCTCTAGCTCCAGCTCCAGCAAGGACTCGGGCAAGGCTGCACCTCCCTCCCAGCCCTCCTCTTCATCATTATCATCATCAGTACACGGATCTGGGGGTGCAACCTCAGCCAGTGGCCCTGTGGCCAGCCTAGCTGCTGTGTTGAACTCCTGTGACCCTGTGTGTGTCACCCCCTGTTCATTACAGGCTATCCGAGGGCAGAGAGTGGCAGCAGCGGCGGCCAGTTCAGGGGGCCACGGATTTGGAGCCCCAGAGGTCACAGGGAGCCCAGGGGGCTTCTGCAGTGCCAGGTCAGGCATGAGCCGCCGGGCCAGAGTGGAGGGCATGTGGCTGGGAGGAGAGGACTTCAGTCAGAAGGGCGGCTTCATCCACAAGCCCACTCAGGGATGGCTGCACCCTGACAAGAAGATTGCAGGACCAGGGGCCTCCTATATTGTCAGGGTGAGTTATTACACACTCATACTAATTATCTGTTGATTTATCACTGTGTGGGGGTTGTTTTTTTAATTACAATTGAACATTACATTTCCTTGGGGCTAGTTTTCCTGCAGAAGTTATAATAAAGCTCAGGCCTTCGTTGTTGGCCAGCAAGTTTGGCATTCCTTTCTTGCAAACAGCCAAGCACATACTTTTGTCCAAGCTCATTGTTTACATCTGATTTAACAGAATGGGTACAATTGCCAGCTCACAGGTATCATTAGATCACATGTTATTGATAAGTCCATTGTGTCCCTGGGCTGGAAACAAAAGGACACTACAGTGTCAGGCAGTTTGTTATGCAGCACCACATGTTGATGGCTGAGGAATACATAATTCACACAGATAACTTGGTGTGGCTGGTAGAGAGACTGCACCGGGGCAGCACACAGGCTTCAGGGTGGGGATGATACAGGATGATGATTTATGCAAATACTAATAGGACAATTTCTGCTTTATAGTATACTATAGGCTTTATGGAGGGTATATATACAGTGGTATTGACAACCCCCTGTATATTGCATTTGTTGCCTAAACTGCAACTTACATCTTTATGTGTGGTGACTGTTACTGTAGCAATGGAATATAGTCCCAATATGAATAAGAGAACCAAATCGTAATGGTTGGTTAAAGGACTTGGCTGAGAAAATAATGAATGATGCATGTGGGAGTGGCATTCTTTGTGTACTGATTGTGTGTGGAAAGAGAGAGAGAAAGACCCTAAGATTATATGGCAATGGCATGGCATTTGATTTACAATGTGCAAGCACAAAATAAGTCAGTCCTCTGATTCACATTATGGTTGTATAACTGGTGTCCAAAAAATGTTTTTTTTTATTATCAAAAATGGAATCAAGCCACGTCAAGAAAAGGAAATTGTAGCCCCTTTCCCGCCAAGAAGGTGACATTGATTTTTCCCATGAAATCTATCATCATGCGTTGTGAGGATGGCTTGTACGGGGAGTGAGGACATCGCCTCATCGGTGCCTTTCTCGTGATTTAGTGCTCACAAAGGGTTACCGTCCCGAGGAGACTGCTTGACGTCAATGTCAACGATCTCCCCTCAGCAAACCCCCATTACTCCCCGCCCTCCTTCCCCCTCCCCTCTGCTCCCCTGTCCCCTCCACCCTGCCTCACCCCTCCTCCTCCTCCTCCTCAGCCTCAAGCCAACGACGTGGCTCTTGATTAGCCCGGTGCAGGGCCCAAGCACGCTTTCTAATAGCATTACACAGACACCCCATTCATTCCTATATTCAATTACATTTCAGCCACTGTCATTTGCATCATGTGATGTAGATCACTGGTTCTCAACGTCTGGTCCGGGACCCGCCTGGGGTCCAAAAGGTCCCTTACGGGTCTGTAAATCTCTTGGACCCCAATCCACACTGTAAAATTCTCAGTGTTCATTTAACTCTGAGAGTGTACAAATGGAATCGATTTGGTTCCATTTGTACACTTTTGAACACAGAGTTACAGGCCTGTACGGGTCCATTTGGACCCCCTGGTGGTCCCCGAACCCAACGTTGAGAAACAGTGATGCAGATGAGGATGGTTGGCTCAGCCAGGGCCCTGGGCGGGGAGGGGTCCATCTGTGTGAGGCCCGATTCATCGCCATACGATGGCGTATTCTTCGGCGAGCGACACCACACACCATACGGCATTATTATTATGAAGTAAGCGTGAGGCTTGGCAGGCGGTGAAAACATATTGGCTGTCAGCACCAGACTGTATGGGGATTCTCTGGGCTCATGTTAACAACCACCAGCGCCCCCCACCCCGCCTTCGCATTTAACACTGTGCCTGGATGACATCTCAGTTTGTCTTGACTGACATTCGGTCACCACTGGCGACGAGGGGATCGGATCCTCTTCTTTCCCTAGAGGAATTTTCTCCCCCAGAATTATTCTCTCGCAGTTTGCCATGCAACCTGAACCGTTGTAACTGAAATAGACATCATACCTATAATCAAGCCGCTTGGATGTTTAAGCTTGCCAACTGCAAGTGGCACTGCAGTAAGTGTGAGGATTAGCTTGGAGCTACTGTGCAAACAGGATTCCATGGGATGCGTGGGCAGAATGCAGTTTGTCTGCTATACTGTGTTTAATGCGTGTAGGGAGGAGCACCCGCTGCATGTATTAGTGTCACAATGACAGGATATTTCTGCTGCGCTCGGGCCATTTTCTCTGCACAGCTACAGTACATGCACACATGCACACATGCACAGGCACACACAGACACACACTTGCAGACACATGATCGTGCATAAATGTGTGCACACACACCCCTTCCTGGGAGGTGACAGACAGCCATTGCTGTCCTCTACCCTGACACGTCCTGTGTGCCCACGCCGCTCCACACCATGCCACGCCACGCCACGCCACGCCACGCCACTCCACACCATGCCACGCCACGCCACGCCACGCCACGACACGACCTGCTTCTGCACCTGACACCAGTGGTGGAAAGTAACGAAGTACATTTACTTAAGTACTGTACTTAAGTACAATTTTGAGATATTTGTACTTTACTTGAGTATTTCCAATTTCCAATACTTTTACTTCTACTCCACTACATCTCAGAGGCAAATATTGTACTTTTACTCCACTACAATTATTTGAAAAGTTTAGTTACTAGTTACTTTGCAATTGTAAATTATGATGTTATAGAACATACATTAACCACTTTAGCCCTATTTTATACCAAGGCTATTTGAAAATAACAGATCTACAAGCTCACAACGTGTTGTGAGCTTGTAGATCGGCTATTTTCAAATATATAGTACTTTTACTTTTGGTACTTTAAGTACATTGTGATGCCAATTTTGGATTTTTACTTGTAACAGAGTATTTTTATATTGCAGTATTGGTACTTTTACTTAAGTAAAGAATTTGAGTACTTTTTCCACCACTGCCTGACACCCACGCACAGCACCGCAATGCACCCCGCAAACGACAGGCAAAGCCCCTGCAGCCTGCCAAGCCAACCACTAGCCAGAGAGCAATAAAAAACCATGACTGCAATCATTCTGCACAATTAGGTGGCTGACATTTCATTTTAGTGCTGCACAGGAGGACGTCTCTTCAAATTATGAAAAACAGACGTAGTAAGCCATTTACTGTGGCTACAGTACACATTAGTGTTAATTTATCTATTTGTAACTCTGAGAGTACACACATGCAACCAAATGGATCCTTACGTCAATCGGGTCCATTTGGGTGCATTTGCACACTCCCTGGGGTAAGTTAACACTGGGTATCATCATCTTACAGCATAGCAGCAGTTCAGAGCATGTTTCTTCTACTGTATCTCTTGCTGTATAGGCAGAAAGAAACCTCTTATCTCCATACAGTAGTTTAGCTTTTTGTTTTTCCTCGTAAATGAATGCCCTACTTCGTCATACTACAGTGTCACACAAAAGTTGCAAAAATAGTAATAATATTTTTGCTCTTTTTGAATTTAAATTCTGAAAAAGTAACAGTTTTGGACATATGAGGTTTCCACCCGACAGCGTCGACATAATATGTGAGTGTCAGATATAATGACATGAATCTTTTTTCCATGTGTGTTAATTTCTGCTTTCTTGTGCCAATCCTCAAACTAAAATATGTTTATCATATTTGTCCAACGTCATATGATGACGTCCACCTGTTTGCCAGCCTTTATTATCCTACTTGAGTCATATTTCATTAATGTTGTATTTTCAGTAGCAGCAGAAAGCCACGCACACAAGCATGCACGCACGCACATATTTCCGCACGCACACATTCATTATTCATGCATGTCCACATAATAGCAGCTAGGAAGGGACACAAACACTGTGGTCACAAAACAACAATGCATCGACACACATCAAGTTCATGGCATCATCGTCGCAGATCTTACACGCAACTAAGAAAGGTGACTGCCAGGCCGGGTGGCTCTACCCAGGGCCGTGTGACAGATCAGACATCTCCATATTAGGGCAAGCTTCATCCCAATCCGACCTCCACTGACTTCCAGTAGAAGCGTAAACTTCTAAAAGATAAAACAACACACACACACACACACACACACACACACACACACACACACACACACATACACACACACACACACACACACACACACACACACACACACACACACACACACACACACACACACACACACACACACACACACACACACAGACCCGAAATGGTCCATTTTGGACCCCTGGTGGGCCCCCGGACCAGAGATAAACGGCCACAGGATGTCTTCTGCAGCACCGACAGCCAGGCTACATCAACTAATATGATAACCATCTCTCTCTTCCTTTAAATAAAAAAAAGGGCTAATTTCCTTGAATTTCTCGAATTAATGCTTCTTTAGAAAGCCTGTGTCCCTGATAACATGATTGGTGCGTCGGAGACTTAAGACGTCAGGGTTGAGGGGCAGTGCAGATAGGCAAATGGAAGAGGGCATGCTTCACGTCGGCGCAGGGTAGCAGTGTAACAATGGAGGCATTGACAGAAAGAACAGAGAGAGAGCGGCAAGCGCAGGAGCGACCGTTTCCATGATGGAAGGCTTCCCCATGTTTCCTAATCTGGTTAGAAGGCTCATTAAGCTCTCAGGCGGTTGCTCAGTGTGTGTGTGTGTGTGTGTGTGTGTGTGTGTGTGTGTGTGTGTGTGTGTGTGTGTGTGTGTGTGTGTGTGTGTGTGTGTGTGTGTGTGTGTGTGTGTGTGTGTGTGTGTCTGAGAACCGTTCGGCCTGTTAAAGCCTTCCCCACTGCAGTCACAACAAAAAAGTCTTGGAAACTTATACTCATGATAAGACATTGATTGAGTTTGAACCCAAATCCAAAGTGGGCAGGATGTGAACGATGTTAGCATATAGCCGCTCAAAGGTAGGGCATATCACCCTTCAAGTAAGTAAATACTCAGCATTAACTTAACTATGAATGTGACAAATGTGACAAAAGGGTCCATCTGGTCACATCATTTGCACACTCTCAGACTTGACAGAAGTGGATAAATTAACACTGAAGATTCGTGCAGTAGTCTACAAAAACGTGGGTGGCCATAGCTGGGGTGGCTACAGAATACCGAAGTCCTGACGTCACTCGCTCATCAACCTGGGTCGCAGAAGTTTTTCTCTATGAAAAATAACATTGGGTCATCTTAGAATCGTCCCATATAAGAATTGTGGTCCAAAAATAAACAAATTGTCCTGTCAGGGAGGTGGCTCTGTATCGTTTACGATAGTCAGTCACTCATAGTTGATACAGTCTGTTTCTGGCGAAGAAGAGGGGAGAGAAGTAAGCACAGAAACACTGATATCATGGTACTGTTTGTTTACCGTTGATCCATTTTTTCGGTCCTTTTTAATTAGGGTTAGGGTCATGTTTTTTTCCACTAATGTAATGTTTTGTATTGTTGTAGGACACATCATGGTGATTGTTTTGCACCTTAGAACTAAGATTATCGTCTGCACCGTTGCACCCAACTTCACGTGGGGGGGTATAGAGAGATTAAAATAGGTGTGCACACACAGCTGCAAAGTAATGTAAGACTTACTCATGTGCATGACTTGTGCAAACACGCGCGCGCGCGCACACACACACACACACACACACACACACACACACACACACACACACACACACACACACACACACACACACACACACACACACACACACACACACACACACACACACACACACACACACACACACACACACACACACACACACACACACACACACACACACACACTCGTTGAAATTTGTTATTTCCAGAAAGAGAAAGAAAAGAAGAGGGTGGGGGGGCTGGGAAACCACAATGCAAATAGGCCCTCAGGGCTTTTTGTGTTATGCTTTTAGCATTGCTGGCGTAATTGTACTTGCTGTACTGTTTGCCATTTGTTAATAAAGTATTCAATCAATCAAAAAAAAGCAAGGGGTAAAGAAAGAAAAATCAAACAAAGGTGTCTACATATATACACTTAGCATACAGTATGCATATTATATGCACACGCACGCACGCACGCACGCACGCACGCACGCACGCACGCACGCACGCACGCACGCACGCACATACACACACACGCATACATACGTATACACACACATGCACGCATGCGCACACGCATATGCACACGCACACGCACACACCTCCATCCCTCACTCAGAGCTGTGAGTGCTACTAATCTCATCACGACACCATTAGCACCTCAACCTTCTGGCCATTAAGGGGCCACTCAGTTGTCTCCTGGTCGCTGGAGTACACTTAACTGGTCCACAGGACATGTGGACCACAGCTAGATTACTACACATTATCATAAATACTGTGTGTGTCCCCCACCACACCTTCTTTCTTGGGAAGGCTTTCGACCTGAGGACAATTCTACAAAATGCCGTCTAAATCGGTATAGTTCTCACACTTTCAAGATTTTTCAAAAATGTTCAAAAATAGCAGATGTACAAGCTTGCAGCGCGGCACAAAGTGACACGGTGTGAGCTTGTATATCTGCTATTTTTGAATAGCCAAAGCCAAAATCTTAAATGACACAGATGCTTTCCCGGTATTAATGGTTTTTCGGGTTTTTCCATAAATTGCTGATATACAAGCTCTTAAACACGTCGCAACACGTCGCAAGCTTGTAGATTGGCGAGTATAGGGGGCACTAATGTAATTTCTTTATCATGTGTTAAGAAAACGGCCTGTTGGAACAAAAAATGTTGATACTCCCCACCTCCCTGTGTGTGTGTGTGTGTGTGTGTGTGTGTGTGTGTGTGTGTGTGTGTGTGTGTGTGTGTGTGTGTGTGTGTGTGTGTGTGTGTGTGTGTGTGTGTGTGTGTGTGTGTGTGTGTGTGTGTGTGTGTGTGTGTGTGTGTGTGTACGTGATCAGCAACATTCAAGGTCTTGTATACAATTATTGAGGGAATGTTGATTTTACCGTTGAATTTGCAATTTGCTGTCTCAGCTAGAAGCTGAAATGTCACGGGGCTCATCCCTGTTATTGACGCGAGGAGGTTACAAGTCTCAGCTGGTGAACAGGGGGCAAAGGCCTGATCTATATGGTAACATCCAGACTCTGCTGACAGCAAGACCCCGAACAAGGCATAGGAAATTAAGCTGCTAAAGAGGCTCTGTTGTGCAGATAACCTTGTCCTTTTGGAAACTTTTGGAGATATAGTATGTGTGTAATGTTAGATAGTATATGTATCAATATGGGTGGAATTTAAACCTGAACCATTCACCTGTACCTTGCAGAGATGGCAGATCTACAAGATCACAATGTGCCGTGATGCGACACACTGTGAGCTTGTAGATTGGCTATTTCCACTCACTAATCTTACAATATAGCCAAAAGGTAAATCTATAATAATAAATCAAACTAATAAATATAACAATACATCTTAATTGAAACCACATTATAACTTTGTGTCTGTTCTGTCTCTCTCCATGCAGTATATGGGCTGCATTGAGGTGCTGAAGTCGATGCGCTCGCTGGACTTCAACACGCGAACTCAGGTGACGAGGTAAGCTGGGCTGGGGTTTAACTATCTCTCCTGGTAGTACTGGTACAGTATTAATGGTGAGTCGGGAGAATCTGATGGGATTAGCAGAGGGATCAGCCACCATGAAACCAAATCACTGTCATCACGGGGCCCTCGGCCTGATCTTGCCTGGCACACAGCAAAATCCTGAATGTGAATGTTTTAATTTTTTAAGTTAAATGAATACTCAGGTTTTTAATGTGTTTACCAAGTACCTCATTTTAGGAGTGGTTATTTGAAGCAAACATGAAAAAAATATATTTTCATGAACAAAAAACCCTGCCTCTTTTATTCAAATTGACAGATGTTTCGGTCCCACTGGACCTTCATCAAGAGTGTCCTTGATGAAGGTCCAGTGGGGCCGAAAAATCTGTCATTCAGTGGGGCCGAAAAATCTGTCATCCGAATGAAGTGGATGTGCGAATACTTCTCTTACAAGGAGTGGTTATTTACCAATATGTTTGAAGTTTGTTACTGGATTCCAAACAATATTTTCAGATTGACATCCATTTGATGAGATCATTTTAGCATTTTCTAGGTTTTGAAGTGGTTACATGGGTTCTATTTTCCTTGACTTATAATGGGCCATAAATCATAATAATCGAAAAATAATTACTGTATAATGACTGTTAGTTATATTTTTCCATGAAGCAGTAATTCATAGCTGTGACATACCATGGCATGTAAGAGATATCAGTATATCACTACTGCAGATTTTATGTGTGCGTCAAGATGTGTGCCTTAAGTCTGTGTGTTTATGCTCCACATGTGATGTTATTGTTATGAAAGCAGCAGCACCACTCAATCTCTCTCTCTCGCTCTCTCCTAATCTCTCTCCATCTTTCTCTTTACCTCACTCTCACTGTCTCTCACCCTTCTCTCTCCTCCATAATCGATTGGTAGTAATCAGAGCCCCCCCTGTGCACCCAAGGTATAAGTGCAGAGGGTGGGGGATGGGGGGTGCGGGGGGGCAGAGATGGAGGGAGGAATAGAGACAGATCTATTATTGATGATGTTGGCTAATGACTGTGGAAAGCTGCAGTGATCCTCAATGCCCCCCCCCCATACACACACACACACACACACACACACACACACACACACACACACACACACACACACACACACACACACACACACACACACACACACACACACACACACACACACACACACACACACACACACACACACACACACAGGATAATGTCTGGTGTGACTCATATTGGATGAGAGGGGGTGGGGGGTGGTTCAAAACAAAACAACGGAAGGACAGAAGAAACAGACAGAGAGATGTCTTGTATTAAAGCTGCGTAAATCAGCTTAAGTTCCACTGTGACTGATTTCATGACACAACAAGGCTGGATGTGCCCGTTTTTGAGGACTTGCTTTGTTTTGGATGACATGCTTGCATGATCCGTTTGGTTGTTTATGATTGTTCATTTGTGTAGCTCTGTCTTTGTGAAGATCTTTATTTCTATAACATTGTCCCCATTTCAAGTTAGGCTTGCATTTTCCCCACTAAGATTTTTGGAGGTCATATTAGAGAGACACTTTTGATTGATTGACTCCTGAGGAAGGTCCAGAGGGGCCAAAACGTCTGTCAATTTGAATAAAAGCTAATGCTGCTGAGCAAGAGCAGTGTGTGGGAGTTTTGTTCATGAAATATTTTTTTCATGTTTGCTTCAGAGGTCATATTAAAAAAAAATGACCTGGTGACTTCAATAGAGACAACCCAACTAAAATACTGGTTGTATTTGGGTAGTTTCGTTTGAATTGCCCATTTTTCTTTAAAAAAAAAAAAGTGTTCCACTGTGGAGCACAGAGCCCATACCCACAACTTGGCTGAAGCCTGTTGGACTTCTCTTTATGATCTTTAGAGGCCATTTTGTCACAGTGGCTACTTTACAAAAGACCTCCAAATTCCCTAGTGACACAGAGGGCATGGGACCTGAGGCCCCAAACCCTCAAGAGAGCCCATCTGTCCAACTGGGCAGTTAGGATGACTGATCGGCTCAATAAATCAAACTCTTCATTTGTAGCACTTAACATAATATGAATCTATGCAAAACAGAAAGAACCTTTTTAACCACTTAAACCCTATACACATATATATACATATAGGGTTCTATACTTGGTCCGCTCCCTTTTGCCCTCTATATACCAAAATATAACCGTTACCAAACTCATACCACATAGCAAAGCAACCCATTGTGATCTTGTAAATCTGCTATAGAGGATATGCGTGTGACATCATCATCAAACCCAGAAGTTATGCAGGAATGCCTACTGAGTGTCAAAAAAATACTTTCTGGCCTTGACAGCCCATGCATCCAAACAGAAAAGTCATATCTGATTGCATTAAACAACATTAAACAATGTTAAACTCACTTTGCATGTTGCTTTGCCACTCGCTTTGCCACTCGATGTGCCATTCACTTTAAGCATGCGTATATCCTCTATTTTTGCCATATGTTCACCCCCAGAATAGGGACACTATTCATGTGGTTAAGTCAATTATACTGTATTGTAGGTCTGTATGGGTAAAATACTAGTATACAACCCCTGTTACTGTAGGTGAAAGAGACATGGAGTGATGAAATCCAAACAAAACGGATGCAATAAAGGACAACACAGCCAGCAGACACATCCACATCCTGAATGTCAGAAAAATACCAGTCAACCTGAAAATCTAATTTCCACAAGCTGCAGTGTCCTCAACAACACAAGCCTATTTAGCAGCTGTAGCTGTGTCACAGTATGAAGCCATTAAGCAATAAGAGCAGGCAGCAAGAGGCACTGGATTTAGTCCTAGGAGAGAGAGCCCAAGCCTGCACATCATCAACAACAACAGCAACAAAAACAACACCATGATCGTCTCCTCCCACTGTCCTCCCGTCACCACGAGTCACATGAGCATTGTGGCGTTTTTCAAAAATCCCTGAGAAGACCTTTAGTCGAGATGGGGACGCTGCTTTTTAAATATTTACGAGCCACCTGATAGGGGCAGGGTTCTTCACTCCCCCCCCCCTCCTCACTGTCCCCTGACAGTCTAGAACACAACAGCTCCAGCCTCATCATCAGTGTGAGTGTGTGTGTGTGTGTGTGTGTGTGTGTGTGTGTGTGTGTGTGTGTGTGTGTGTGTGTGTGTGTGTGTGTGTGTGTGTGTGTGTGTGTGCGCGCGCGCGTGCGTGTGTGTGAATGCTGGCATTCGTGCCTGTGAGCATGTGTCATCATTGCATCATTGTCTCACGACAACACTATATGTGACGGCTCCATATTCTCAATATGAATAACAGCGGTGGTCGGACGGGCGACAGTGAGTCAGGGGGTAGGGTAGCCGTCTGGGAGCCGTAAGGTTTCTGGTTCGATTCCCTGTGGCTCCTCATGTCTGCAACTTGAAGTGTCCATGAGCAAGACACTGTGAAACCCTATAACTGCTCCCAATGAGCAGGCTGGTGCTGGTTGTTGCCTAGCATGGTTGCCTCTGCCATCGGTGTGTATATGTATCTCATTAGCAGGAACAGCAATTGATTGATTGATTGATTGATTGATTGGTTGATTCATCGATAACAAGCATATGCACAAAACAAATGATTGCACATTTTGGTCAAAAGGATAACACAAAAAAGCCTGAAGCCCGAAACAATACATTTACATGTACAAATTCAGTTTAAAATCAGAACCATGTGGAATTTAGAAAACCCTTTAAGGAGGACTTAAAGCTAGTAATAGTCCCAGTCAACGTATTGACTGTAGGAAGAAAGTCATTTCCAATACTGCTTTTTACTCTGCTCTACAAAGTTAGTGCAGGTACCTCTAGTGGAGTAGCTATGTACATCATAAACTCTATAAAAGTCATTGCATAAATATTTGGGTGCCTCATCGTTTACAATCATGTGGACTATAATGCATCATAGACATGGGATGCATAGTAAGTGTTACCAAACTCTCTCCTCCACTCTAAGTCAACCAAGGCTAATGAGTCGGTAGGAGATGAGTTCTGGGGTGGAGCTTGTAGATCTAGATTTTTGTAGATGTAGATTTTTACTTAATACATGTATATTGTGTGTGTGAAAGGAGTGAATGTGAAGTACATTGTAAAGCAGGTTGGCCAAGAAATGGTAAATGGTGCATTTATAAAGCACCTTAGCACACTTTAACCCATTAAAACCAGGAAAGTAAATGTCATTTTAGATGTTTACGTTGGCTATTCAAAAATAGCAGATATACAAGACAGCGCATCACGTTGTGCCGCAAGCTTGTACATCTGCTATTGTTTTTACATTTTTGGAAAATCTTTAAAGTGTGAGAAATACTAATGGCATTTGTAGAATCGGCCTCGGGTCTTCTTAATGGGTTAAAATGTGCATTATATTGACCCTTTTGCACACACTTTCTTTCACCATTGGTGGAGGAAACCATGCAAGGCATCAAACTGCTCATCGCTCTGAGTGGCCGGAAAGACTAGAAAGGCACTATATATGTATGCAGTGCATTTACCATGATAATTAATTAGAACATTTCCACTTTATGTTTGTCACGTAGGCTCTGAGCACGACTATAATCCCCGCCCAGCCCCACTCTACTAGGCCACATTATCTCCAGCTCGCACAGACATACTATGTTGGAACATCTCACAGACAAAACCCATCAACACCCATTAGCAAGCCATCTTCTCCCCGGGGCTATAGCAGCCTAATCGCACAGATGTACAGTAAAACACAGAACATTCCAGCAGCTGAGAGAATTGGTTTGAGGGTTATCGTTGAGCTATGAGGTTTGGGGGGCACTGCATACTGTACAGTATGTGCAAGAGAAATGGGATTGTAATTGTGGACCCTGAATCACGCGACAATTTCTGTGGTGTCCTGTGGTGAACATGAGGTGAAAATAGCAGATCTACAAGCTAACAATACTGCACATTGTGAGCTTGTAGATCAGCTATTTTTGTGAAGACTACACAAAATCGCTTTCCAGAAAATAGCAGATTGTTGTCCCTCTACAGTCTACTCTACACTGTAGAAGAGGACCAAGTATATAGACCCCTGTGGGACCACCAGCCAGCTAAGTATATAGGGTTGAAGTGGTCGTTAAGGAGAGATGTGATTTCTTGAAGCCACTTAAGTGTGATATTGATTAACTAGGCATAGTTACAGTACAGTCATGGTTACATCAGGTATGTGTCTCTAAGCTGTAGCCAGAGAAAGTCATGCCTGTTAAAGGTTGACCTGCTGGCAACCTTGTCTTGACCTTTGAACTGTGATGTGATCTGTGACCTGCGACCTTACCTTGAGGGAGGAACACAGAGCATGTTCATTTTGGGTTGTGTAACGCGTTTATCCTCAGGGCGGACACTGTGTGGTCCTAAACCACTGAAGTGTGATCATGGTCCCCTCAATAGATAGACAGATACCTTTATTGATCCCGTGGGGGGAAATCAGTTGTCCAGAGGTAGCACAGCAGTTAAGTTACAGAGTTACAGGTAAAGAGGTAAAGAGGTAAAGAGTAAGGAAAAGTACTGTCGTATCCACCTGTTTCCTAGGCTTTTCACTGTGTTCCACTTCCTGTCTTTTGATCCAATGAAATCCAATGAAACCGGTCAGATGACTAGTGATATCCAATGAAATCCGACAGGTAGTGGAAAACACACAGCCAAGAAACAGCAATACAAGGCAAGAAAAAGAAAAGAAGAAGTGCTGTCAAGGACTTTGTTGTACTGCTGTATAATTTCAATAAACTATTCTATTCTAAATCTGCTAAAATGTGATCGTCGTCATATTGTTTAAAAAAAACAAAAGAACATTTCATATACAAACATAATCAATGAATTCATCATTTCTCCATTGTCCATGGATCCTTTGTAGCCTGTTGATCAATAGCCACACAGTAAAATCCTCAGTGTTCACTGATCCATTTGTAATTAGAGCAGTGGTTCTCAAAGCGGGGTTCCAGGGGGTCCCTTCCCTATGGCATCACAATCAGTTTAACCATTTTAACTCTATATCTGTACATCGGCTAGATCTGCTAATGTCTCAGATGGGGGTCCGTGACCAAATACATATTAATTTAGGGGTCCTTGACATGAAAAAGTTTAAGTAACACTGATTTAGAGAGGTTATAACCAAATGGACCCTTATGGGTCCATTTGGTTCTATTTGTAACCTCTCTAAGGAGATATTTGTACACTGTGAGAGTTAAATGAACACTGTTGATTTTAGCAGCCTATTGACCAATATTGTGTCCTACCATTGTGTCAATCTAACGTGTGACCCTTCCTAACCAGGGAAGCCATCAACAGGCTGTGTGAAGCGGTGCCTGGGGGAAAGGGAGCCTGGCGGAAGAAGGTCAGTGGTAAAGATGTAATCCTTGTGTGACTGTGCACACGTGCGCACGTGTGTGTGTGTGTGTGTGTGTGTGTGTGCGCGTGCGTGCGTGCGTGCGTGCGTGCGTGCGTGCGTGCGTGCGTGTGTGTGTGTGTGTGTGTGTGTGTGTGTGTGTGTGTGTGTGTGTGTGTGTGTGTGTGTGTGTGTGTGTGTGTGTGTGTGTGTGTGTGTGACACACGCGCGTGCGTGTGCATCACACATGGTTCAAAGAGCAGCTTCAAATTATTATTTAAACTGACATGCAAAAAAAAAGTTTTAACTGGCCTTGGAGCACTAGACGTGTGGGGCTAAGTTGTCATACTAGACCATTGGTTCTCAACGTGGGGTCCGGGGGGGGTTCTTGTGGGGGGTCCCAGGGGGTCCCCAGCTAAAACGATTGATAGTTAGGACCCAAATAGACCTTACAGGTTAAATTAACACTGAGGGTTTTACAGTGTGGATTGGGGTCCCAGAGATAAAAAAGCATATGAAATGGGAGTCCTTGAATTTAAAAAGGTTGAGAATGACTGAACTAGACAGTGGAAAGTGTCCTGGGGCAGTAAAGGCACAAAAATATTAGATCGTCAGCAGTGGTTCTTTTGGGTGGTTTACAGTACTCTCCATCGAGAACTGTAGTATCAGCTATAATAACAATCTAATGCAGATCACGAAGCTCCCGGTTGTAAAACGATGCTATATGTTCCTGTAGAAGCTACAAGCCTGCATGCAATCAATCTAGTTTTAAGAAAAACATGTTTAATTTACAATGTCATGGAGTCATGTCATCAAATACTTCACTACCCACAATCCTGATGTGCAGCAGAGACATCTCTGACTGATATGCCATGGACACTATGGACATAGTGTACGAGGCAAAGAGCCCCTTTTAGAACTATTCTATTTTATTATACAGTAGGTAAATGTTTGTTTAGAACAATTTTGGATTTTGAAACATTTTGCAAGTAGTATTCCTTAACTAGTCTTGTGCATTTGTATGTGTGGGTATATCACTATTGTTTCATAGCAGCAAACTATTTTCCCAGTGCATGTACATGTAGAGTATTACTGTAACTACATTAACCCTGGTGTCCCTAATATGGACATTGTCATAGGTCACGATTGTCAACCGTTTCCAAAACCTTTCATATTTCCAATCAATTTGTCAAAGATTCGAAGTCTAACATAGGGCTCAAGTGGTTAATAAACAGATACGCAGTTGATGATGTATTCTGTGTCTCTGTGTTGTAGGCCTTTAACAAGGCTCTCCAGTCCATCATGGGTAAAAGTAACTTGCGTTTTGCTGGCATGAGTATTGCGGTCAACATCTCCATAGAGGGCCTCAGCCTCCTCATCCCAACCACTCGACAGGTCAGACACCGCTCCGCTACAAGTAGATGTATTTACATCTGATACAAAATATTTTTATATGACCAAAAATGTCAGTTTGCTCACTGGTGATATGATTATATCCAGAATTAAAAGTATTATTGTTATTATTGTTATTGATATAGTTGCACTGAGACAGAGAGAAACATACACAAACATATACAAGGTAAAATCAGGAATGTTAACATCACAGAGTGTTGAAAATGAACTCTCAGATGTAAATGAATGCTCCTGATTTTCCGGCATAGGGACAGTGACAAACAATAACAGTACCAAACGTAAGAGTTGCATTGTAATCCCAGTGATTCTATCTTTTGTTTCTGTACTGTACTTTCCCCGTCTCCATCTCTCAGGTGATAGCGCACCATCCGATGCAGTCCATCTCCTTTGCCTCTGGGGGAGACACTGTGAGTGCAATGCGTTATTCCCCACTGCCTTCTGTTTGGTTGGAATGGACTTTTTGGCAGACGGCAAGTCTGACCGGGTTGCATTTGACTGCGTTCCAATCTCATGGCCTGAGAATCAATAAGGGCTTTAATTCAATTATATCCCACCCCTAATTCATCTGGTCTTATTGAGTTTTTCCTCCCGTCTTTTGCAGGACACGCCCGACTACGTTGCATATGTGGCCAAAGACCCAGTTAATCAGAGAGGTATCTACTCCAAGGAGCTTCTCTTTGCATTCCCTTTTGAGTGCACAACACATACATGCAGCATCGTGTGTATGTTTGTGTGTGTGTTTGTGTGTGTGTGCGCGTTAAATATGGATTAGATTCCATCCAGAGGGAGGTGCATTATGACTCACTGCCACTTGTTTATCAAGATGCTGCTATCGATTTTTCTGACTCTCTCAAAAAGACAAAGACAAAATGAAGAAGTTCATTCTAAAATGAGTTATCTGCTGGTTGGAAAACACTCCTTGATTGCTCCTTTAAACTCATTACTGAGGTGAAAATACATCTCTGTGTGGGCTAATACAAATGTAATTTGCTCTCATGACCACTTAAACCGTATCTATATACTTCATTGACCGGGATCCCCCCAGGGGTCTATACTCGGTCCCCTAGTTTTTTTCCTCGACACCAAATCTCTTTGCCAAAGATAGCCAATCTGCAAGCTCACAACACGTTGCAATACAACGCGTTGTGAGCTTGTAGATCTATCATGTCATGTCCTGCTGGTCATTATTATGACATGACCAAAATAGGGATGCTAGGGTGCTAAAGAAGATTCAGGATCAAGATGGCAACTGAATTTCCCCCGCGGGATCAATAAATGTCTATCTCAGGATTGGGTCATGATTATTTTTATGATACATGCACACAGCAAAGTTATTATTGTTTTGAAATATTCATTTGTTTCTTTTAATTTTAGGAATTGACCATTTTTAATTTATTTGCGTTTTAGTCTTAAGGTTGTTACACACCGGCGATTATACGCAAAATTCGGACTCGTTCCGAATAATTAAAAGACGCTTTTTTGCTCCATGGAAGCTTGCATTGACTTTATAAGTTTTTTAAAAAAAAAACGTATTATTCGCATGAAAAAATCGCCCCCGGTGTGTAAGGAGCTTTATCATTATGAAAGCCTTGTTTATACAGTATAAGCTGAAAAAGATAGGATGAAAGAATGCATGACATCAGATTTTATTTACAAAGCGTATTATTATTTATCAAAGGCCCATATTGAGCTAGGCCACTCAGTGCAAATTGAGGGGAAAATCTAGGATGATTTTTACATAGACCTACATACTTTTTCGTATTGTTCATTTTTGTCTTTATTGATATTCAAAACACATTTCCCCTTTAGTTTTACTTTTAAGGCAGCACTATGTAACATTTTAACAACTATATCGCCTATTATGTCCCACAAAATGATAAAGTTACACGTTTAAGCAATAACAATCATCCTTCCATAAATGTATAGACTCAGGGGGGGGCCCGGCTAGGGGCTTGACCGTATTACTATGTATAGGGGAGACAATGAGTTTCATCCTGATATTTGCCAAGGCACCACGGCAGAACTGCCAGTAAAAGCGAAGACTGGCCAATCACAGCGCGTCCTCGCCGGACATGCTTGCAGAGACTCTTGGGTAATGAAGTCAAAGACGTTGGCTGCCATGTCATTTGTGTCCAAAGTGGCCGCTGATATCCCAAACTACATAGTGCTGCTTTAATCTTAGATTTACTTAACTATAATAACCCTGGTACACAGTAAAAAATGTTAATTTATCCCTTTGTAACTCTGAGAGTGTAGAAAATGTAACCGAAATTGGCCACATTTGGTTACACTCTCGAGTCAAATTAACACGTTTTACAGTGTACGTTCTATATCTCTGGGCTCACTACTAACATGGCTCTCTGTCTCTGTCAGCGTGTCATATTCTGGAGTGCTCAGACGGTTTAGCCCAGAGTGTCATCAGTACTATTGGCCAAGCCTTCGAGCTGCAGTTCAAACAGTACCTTCACAGCCCGCCCAAGACCATGGCCTCCACGGAGAGGTGAGCTCACTTTTCTGAGGATTCTTTCCCTGCTTCACTGGAGAGCACTGGAACGAAGAAAGAAAATACAGATAATGGAGGGAGAGGTGTGTGTGGGGGGGGTGAAACATGGTTTGGGACTCGTAGGCCAGATTTGATTAAGTCAGTGTAGTCTCTGGACTCGGGATAGACTTCTTGTCTCACACAATTTCCAATACCATGACTTCCATCATTTTACATACGTTCACTGTAGCTGCTTTGCAGCCAGTTGACAAAAGAGGATGATGCAATGGACAAACAGGCTTCATCAATCAGTGTGGTTATCACACTTTGGCACTGCCCCTGGGCCTGGCATCCTACAGAAAGTGCTGAGTTGTGCCTTTCTAGAGACAGTAAAAACCTGATATCAAAAGCTCTTCCTTTCTTGTGCATGAGAAGGAGATGTGATACTTTCCTCAATCTCATATTCCCACAAAGTCCATCATTCAGTTTTGATCATAACACATATCAACGCCTGTTATTCAGCGCTCAGGGGCCTCGCTCTCAGCTTGTCACCAGACCTCAGGTGTTGCTGGGGCCACTGGGGACACGGGGCAAACACCAGAAAAAAATCTATTCTACTGGTTTCAAATGAACTCTATCCTGCAGCCAACAATAGCAGCAACGGGCCACATGTGGATTTATATAGACACACTTCTGATATGGAGATGTCATCTGATCTGAAGCTCCATTCTGCTCAAGAATCCATTCCAAATAGCCTTTTTCTTTTTTTCATTTCATTTGCTTATGTCTTCAACAATTTGCAGTTACAAAACATAGTCATGAGAAGAGGTAAACAAAGGAATAAGTCAGATAACTGGACAACAATATGTACATATAAAGGTGTGCGCTTCACATTACTTAGCAGCAGATATAATACATATATAAATATATGTGTATACATACAGTAAGTTATAGTGCCAGTGCTACAGCAATGGAGTATATTCATATTCATATCTATACAATACAATACACATAAAGTAATAATGCCTGTGATGTCGCCAAGACTGACATGGCGACAGGGCTCACTGACATGGCGACGGGGCTCAGTGATTCAATAAAGAGCTGATATCTTCTCAGGCCTCATGTGACAGAAACAAATCCTGTCCAAAATGACTTCTCTTGCACACGTACACTGTCTAATAAAAACAAAATTACTGAAGCCTGTTAGCTGACATCGTTTTTTTTTTGTATCTATTTTGAAACCTCGAATCTGCACAAAATGTCTGCTTAGCATCCCTTATTTTCCCTTCACAACCCCACCTCATGGTCGTTGTCACTCGTTCTCAAAGTCCTTGAGTTCCCAAGAAGGCAAAAAGTCCAAGGCAAAAAAACAATAGAGGAGGAAGCCCACTGTATAATACAAAAATATATATTTGTAATACCTTCAAACAGCTATTTTCCAACTTTTTTGTTTAGGCAAAAGAACAAACTTGGCTTAAAACATACAAGACTACTCAGCGACGCATTTGAAGTATGATAACTCTACCTCGGGCAGCAGCAATGTTCTCACTCTATGCCTTTATTAGGACTTTCAGGACAGAGGAGCCCGTGTGGGGGGACGAGGAAGACTCCTCAGAGCATGACTACTACAACAGCATCCCAGGGAAGGAGCCCCCAGTGGGAGGAGTGGTGGACTCCCGGCTCAGGCCTGGCGGGGCCATGCTGGGTCACATCCACACCCAGCCACAGAGCAAGGTATAGCGGCCCATGGTGGCATTATAGGAGAATTGTATCTAATGCATGTAATCAACTCGGTAGATCAGTAGTTCTCAAACTTTTTCATGTCAAGGACCTCTAAATTAATGTGTATTTGGCCGTGGACCCCCACCAAGGACCCCATACAAGATTTGTGGTGTTAAAAATGTCAAAATTCAAACATTTTCAAAGAATGTCAAGATCGTTTTAAAAATGTTTATAGAGCCATGGGGGTCCCCGAACCCCACTTTGAGAACCCCTGCATTAGACCACGGACCACCATAACTCTGAGAGTGTACAAATGGAACCAAATGGACCCGTAAGGGTCCATTTGGTTCCATTTGTACACTCTCAGAGTTAAAGCCACACAAGGGTCCATTTGGTCCATTTGGTCCATTTGGTTCCTAACTATCCATCATTTATCTGGGGACCCCCCTGGAACTCCCCTGAAGGACACCAGGGGGTCCCCGGACCCTACTTTGAGAGAACCACATGGCTTTCTGGTACCGCTGCTGTTTGCTATTTACTTTGCATAATGTTGAGAGGAATTAATGTCATAGCTCCTATAGCATGTCATTTTCGACCCCGATCTAAATGTATCTCAGACACTGTAATTGGGGGCTGCAGCTGCTCAGAATCAAGCAGTGTGCATGTCCAGCCTCAGCCCATAATTGACAGCCAGGGTTCAGGCAACACTCTTTCATCTCCTTAGTCCATAAACCAATGACGAATGAGCCTTCATGCTCTTTGCTGCTATTGTTTGCAATGGGGTATCAACTCAAGCCCTGGGAGCATGGCAGTGCACTCCATAAACGTCTTCTCTATGGTGCACTGCACCGTGATTGCCGGAGAAAGATATGATTACAGGTTGAACCCAGGCCCCTGTGAGAGGAATCATTCCCTTTTCCCAGCAGCCTTATTCGAGTGGCACGCGCTGTACTGTAGCTAGGGTTTCAGACTGAGTGCCTCCAAACGACATTATGCAGGGACAAGAGATGTATGTTGTACCAATCAGGTAGTGAAACAAATATGTTTACAAGTCATTTGAGTGTGTCTTTGTGGCGTGTGTGTGTGTGTGTGTGTGTGTGTGTGTGTGTGTGTGTGTGTGTGTGTGTGTGTGTGTGTGTGTGTGTGTGTGTGTGTGTGTGTGTGTGTGTGTGTGTGCGTGTGTGTGTTGTGGTTGTCTGCAGATGGGCTCCCCAGCGAGAACTGTGTCTTACCCCTCTGGTCAGCTGTGCTACGAACTTCACTGGGACACAGAAACCAGCAGTGGCTCAGGTAAGACCTCTTGTGGCAAAACAAAAGTACTGCAATTAGAAAATGTTAGCTGAATAGCTAATTCTTTATGTTTAATATCTTATTAAACATGATGGTCTTAATTGCTTTCTCTCTCAGGCCTGACATCAGATGGGTACCTGCGTGCAGACGGTCAGCCTCCCAGCAGCAGAGACTATGAGGAGCACTTGTACGTCAACACCCAGAGTCTGGAAGACTCCCTGGCACAGGGGTCAGAGACACACAGAGGACCCAGGGGACCTGAGAGTCCCAAGAAAGACATCTTTGACATGAGTAAGTGTGGCAGGTTTGCTTTGTCAAGTAGCCTACTGTACTTAACACATATATTAAAATGTTGTTACTAGTTACTTTGTAGATTTTGATTATTATTACAAAACACACTAACCACTTCAGCCGTGCATATATCATTGCGGACATTTGAAAATAGCAGATCTACGATCTCTACAAGCTTGTAGATCAACTTAGTTGCAGTCATCAAAGCAAAACACTAGCAGCACTGTCAGACTAAACGCAGACAGGAGGACGCACAAGGCTTTAATTAAAGTTGAGCAGTTGAGCAGTTTGAAACGGGTTTAAAGACCCTATAAATCCGTCCCCGCCCCAAGCTCACAATGCGTTGCAATAAGACGCATTGTGAGCTTGTAGATCGGCTATTTTCAAAATATTTTTTATACATTTTGAACTTGTGAAATGGGACATGCTGCACAATGAGTACTTTTACTTTTGGTATACTGTAAGTATATTTTGATGCCGATACTTTTGTACTTTTATGTGCATTTTGAATATGGTACTTCTACTTGTAACAGAGTATTATCTACATTGCAGTATTGATACTTTTACCTAAGTAAAACACATGAATACTTCTTCCATCACTGGTAGCAACCCGCAAACATGCACTAAGTGCAGACAGTGGTGTAAGTGTATCGCTGTGCTCTTTGCTTCGTGGTCTCTCCCCCCCCCCAGGGCCCTTTGAAGATGCTCTGAAGCTCCACGAGACCACCAGAGGAGGCGGAGGCCCCGGTATGTCCGCCGCAGCCGGGGCGTGTGCCACTCAGGGCGTGGTGGTCTTGGAGGACCAGTGGCCCAGCCCCCCGCGCCGCCGAGCCCCCGTGGCGCCCACCGAGGAGCAGCTCCGCAGGGAGGCCTGGTACCACGGCCGCATGAGCCGCCGAGACGCAGAGAAGATCCTGGTCCGAGACGGAGACTTCCTGGTCAGGGAGAGCACCACCAACCCGGGACAGTACGTCCTGACGGGCATGCACTGTGGCCTGCCCAAACACCTGCTGCTGGTCGACCCCGAGGGAGTGGTGAGTGTGGGGAAAATGGAATAGGCTCTATTCACAGCAGCCATATTATCACTTCCTTCACAGGTGTTACCAATGATACTAATGAAGGCTCTGTTCCATTTAGTCTAGCACAGTGGTTTCCACGACCCCCATAACTCTGAGAGTGTACAAATGGAACCAAATGGACCCGGGTTCCATTTGTACACTCTCAGAGTTACACACCTGTAAGGGGCCATTTGGAAGCCCATGACCCCAACTGTAGACCCACTGGTGTAACAGAGTGTTTCCAGTGGGCCAACATGCACACTATCAGCACCCTGACTCTGTTTGACCAGAATGGAACAGAGCCTTCATTAGTATCATTGGTAACACCTGTGAATGCTATAATATGGCTGCTGTGAATAGAGCCTATTAGTTCAAGAAACAGGCATGAACCACTGTTTCTCTACGTCGGGTCCAAATGCACTCTCAGAGTTACGGGTCTCTAACTCTGAGTATACAATGTTTTATCCGGAGGGTGCAAAATCCATAGGGTGTCTAAGTATCAGGTCTTATGATTTAACTTACGACCTGGAGGCGTGGCCAATGCTGTTTGGTACTTAAGACACGCAAAATAGGGCCCTTGAGTGTACAAATGGAACCAAATGGACCCCGTGAGTCACTGATCTATATGGGTCCATTTGGACCCCTGGTGGTCAGTGGTGGAAAGTAATTAAGTACATGTACTCAGTTACTGTACTTAAGTACATTTCTGAGGTATTTTTTTACTGTACTTGAGTATTTCCAATTCTCAATACTTTTACTTCTACTCCACCACATCTCAGAGGCAAATATTGTACTTTTTACTCCACTACAATTATTTGAAAACTCGAGTTATAGTTACTTTGTAAATTTGGATTATTAGAAAACATGCATTAACCTTCATTAAACTTCAGTCCTATATATACTTTGGCTATATGAAAATAGCAGATCTACAAGCTCACAACGTGTCACGATGCAACGTGTTGTGAGCTTGTAGATCTGCTATTTCCAAAAGATTTGGAAATGGGAGTACTTTTACTTACTACGTTTTGATGCCAGTACTTTTGTACTTTTACTCTAGTACATTCTGAATACCAGACTTTTACTTGCAACAGAGTATTTCTCCATTGTGGAATTGATACTTTTACTTAAAGTAAAACATCTCAGTACTTCTTCCACCACTGCTGGTGGTCCCCGAACCTGACATTGAGAAACAGTGGCATGATGAACTGCTTAACTCTTATTCCCTTGCATCTCTGCCTCTGCTTACATGCAGGTGCGGACCAAAGACATGCTGTTTGAGAGCATCAGCCACCTGATCGCCTACCACCTTAAGAATGAGCTGCCTATTGTGGCAGCAGAAAGTGAACTCCACCTTAAACAGGTGGTCAGGAGGAAACAGTGACCCCTGCAGGCCTGCCTCATTGAGGGTGCACTGCCTGAATGGGTAAGCAGGATACCGAGAAGAAGGACTGCATAAAAAAACATATACCAGGGGTCTTCAAGGTTTTTCAGGCCAAGGACCCCTTAGCTGAGAGAGAGATGAAGCAGGGACCCCCCATCTACATATTGTATTCATGTCAAATGTGTATTTTCAGACAATTAACCACTTAAACTCTCAATACTTTGTAAACTTGACCTTTGGCTCGGTACTTTGTCTGCTCTTTTTTCCCCTCTACACCAAACCTCTTTGCCGAAAACAGCCGATCTACAAGCTCACAACAAGCTCAGAACAAGCTCAGAACAAGGTCACAACGCCTCGTGCTGTGAGGCGTTGTGAGAAGAAAAAAAAAGGTTCCTATCACACAAAGATTTGGTGGCCCTCCTATAGTAAATCTGAGGACCCCCTGTTGAAGACCTCTGATATATACTGTATATATACATGCATATATGTATGATATTTGTAAGGACGTTTGACAAACAGAGAGCATGTCAAGGAGTTTTATTGGCATAGGTCTTTGAATGTTTAGGTTTGGTAATTCATGGATGTATTCGAGAATAAGCTCATCCAACTCAGTACTGTATTCTCAGTTTTGCATTGCTTACCTAATCTAGTTTATATGAATCTTCATTAGGATTATTATTACTATCAATTCATAGTCTACAGAAATAAATGAGAGTGAATTCATTGTTTTAAATATAATTGCTCATTGTTGTTCATTCCCACCTCTTGATTTACCACTACACTGCTATGCACTGTAAATGACTTTCAAATGAATGCAAATACAGTTCTCTGTCTTTCTCTCCCAGGATCCAGAGGTGAACGCCCTCATGTCCATGCAAAAAAAAACGGCTAAAACCTTTAGCCTTGTTGCATCGCCGACTCCCCTATTCCAGTGGACATCGCTACCAAGGACTTAAGAGGTTGTCTGATGTCTCCTTGTACTTTCTGTCTCTGTGGGCTTTCAGGCTCAAAAGGAACTGTCCTGTCATCCGTGCTCAACTCCTCAGCATGCAGTCATTAAGCTACAAACCGCTCGGTCTGAACCTGTCATGGTCCAGCCCACTGAGCCCATAGTCCAGCCAATGACATGGCGTGAACACTTGGCAGCTGATGACAAGAGGTCCAATAAGGTCAAAGAGAGAGTTGACACACTGGGCCAGAAATCATCCAGTACGTCCCCCCACGGGGGTTGGAAGCACACAGAAGTGAAGTGTTCCAACAGACCCGCTGCACTTCTTGTCCCCCACTGCTGTTTGGACCGGGCCAGTCACAAAGAGTCGTGAACCGTGGGCCTTGTGTCATTCAGTAAACCAGTCACGAACCTGACTAGAGCTATAACGCTCCGAAGGACTTTTTTTGGCGCACATAATGGAACCTGAGAGATGTTGTGTTCGGTATTCCTCAGTTCTCGTTTCAGTACCAAATGCAAGAATTGGGTCATATTTTACTATGACAATGGGAGACATCAACCCCATCTCCTCCCAATGTCAGTTTTGCAGAAATGTAAGGACACGTTTGAAATATTTGTTCCTCATGCTTGTAGGCATATCATAAATGGCTTGAAGATGGCACAACTGGAAAATGATGCAGTGCTGTTCCTTGCCTCAATATTACCATTGCTTTACATCCACTTCGGTCTAGCACATTTTTTATTTCATCCTAATAATCTCAGGTCCAAATTAAGCCATGCGTCTGTGTAATTTGTACTAAAGAAGGAGGCCGATCTTTGCAGAGGAAAAGATGTCAACTTGGGTTGTTTAATTTTCACATTATTATACACACATGTAGACAGTCTATACATAAGCAGTTTATGGATGTACTGTATTATATCTTGGAATGTGGGCAGTTCAGATTTGACACTATCAGTTTGTGTTGTGCTGGTATGGGTAAATCATGTCTTGGTACAGCTACACCTGCTATGTAAGCCTGTGATGATTACTGCTCAGAGAGACTGTACTCTGTAGTTAAATTATTTCTGTCTTCTGTTATAAAAAAACAGCCATTGCTAAAGATGCATACAAACTCAGTAGATCCTGATCTGTATTTTGTCCTCGATGTTCAGTGCCTTAAGAACTACAGAAACAAGCATTTCTGTCTGCTTTTCCCACACGGAGAGGACAACAAAGAGTGTGTATAATATAAGGTGTATTAATGTCCCAACTGCAAAGGACTTGTTTTTTTGCATTGCCAATGAATGGATGATCAAGATGTCAGGTTAATTGTAAGCTGTTATCATTGTGACTCTGAAGTAAGCTGCTGATGTGCAAACAATATTTAAAATACTGACTTGGTGTATTATGATTGATCGTCACTGCCCCTATACTGTATGCGTCCTTCAGAAGAGCGAGAGTATTTTTGCCCTTCAAACTATGTTTTTTCTTAGAAGCAAGCCATAGCATCAACCCAAAAAAAGAAAGAAAGATAGAAAGAAATCCCTTCATGAGTTTATTACGAGAGAAGAGAAGAGAAACTCACTTTGACATTGCTGGAAATGAGGGCAACCTCAGTGACTTTTCAAGTTTAAATAAAGATTTGAATTTAACTGAATTTAAGCCATGTTGTATACAGCCATAATACTTGCATATCCCTGTGATGCACCAGAGGGCTAAGGTTGCAGAAAATAACCGATATTTTCGGCACGCAACACAGTCGTACGACGGAGCATAAATTAAGCATTAGTCATTAGGCTACATGCCATGAACACATCTTACTCTTCTCGTCCCAGACTGCAGTGAAGCCTTGTGTGGTGTGGGTGAATCTAGTGAATCTAATCTAAGAGGTTGGGTGTAGGGGTTTGTGTTGGCATGATAAGTGATATCAAATGTATTGTTGTCTCATCCCACTGACTACATACAGTATCTAATCAATCAGATCCCATTAAACAATAAATATATAGTTCTGAAAGCGGTTTTATTCTCATCTCTCAACAGTGTTGGCCAACGAATTATGGACTTTCAACTGAAAAAGCTGTTGGCTGTTTTTCATCAGCTCAGTTGTGTGATGATAACATCTTTAGTTGCACAGAATGAAGAGAGGAAAAGGGCTTTTCCTCGCCTGTATGCAACCTTTTCCCAAATTGCCCCCTTTGCTTTCTCGGGACTTTAGTGTACTTTAGTTCGTTCTTTGATTAGCCTAAAGGTAATGCATTTTTATCAATAAAATGAATTTAAATCGAGGTTAAAGGCCATTTTGTTTATTTTGTCACAACAGTGTGCATCAATTGATCAAAGGTACAACATAGAAGAGATGTAGGTAAAATAACAGCTCTGTTCAGGTCTACAGTATGCACGTACAGTACACATGCTACTGCCAAAACACCCACCCACACACCCACACACACACACACACACACACACACACACACACACACACACACACACACACACACACACACACACACACACACACACACACACACACACACACACACACACACACACACACACACACACACACACACACACACACTAATATATATATATATACACAGGGGGTAACAGCAGTATAATTACAGCAGCCTGGAACAGAAGCACAGAGTGAGAGAAGTGAACAATATTAAAGCAGAATAGTGGTGAGATGTTGCACAACAGTGACATAAGCAGATACGCAATTAGCATTGAGTCATGAGTGAGTGTGGCTGCCACAGTCCAGTTACTTTTCTTACACACCTTATATATATATATATATATATATATATATATATATATATAGATATAGATATAGATATAGATAGATATAGATAGATATGTTCTGTTAACCACTGACTGTCTCTTTAAACACCTACAGTAAAAGGTTACCACCTACCCCCTGCTGATGTCACTATATAAAGCATGGATTATTCTTTCCTATGACACTGCCAAGACCTGTATACTGTTGGTGTTTTTTCTTGTACCTGATTGTTAATTAATTATGTGTGATATTTGTTCCACTAATACTGATCTTCTTTGGACAAGTGACCACAGATATTTCATTAAACTGCATATTTATTTTCTATGCAGGGATATCCAACCTTTGTTTGGCCCCCCAAAAATAGAAAAAAAAAGTATATACTATACTATGGTACACCACAGTGTTGTTAAAAGAAAAAAGTCAGCTATACCATAATATAGTACAGTATTGAGTATTATTTGACCATATTATCGTCAAATAATTCCAAAATCATCACGATATACTATGTCATTGAAGAATGATACTGTATAGTCTACTACTAGCTTGTCAAAAAATATGTAAAAGTCATACTATTCTGTAACATATGACAATGTGTAAAAGCTACAAATGGAGAATTATCTCTAAGTTTGATATGATGGACAAACTGCACTCAAAGTCATCTGTAAGCCATTTTATGTTGATGTGCCACTGAAGATTTAGTGTCTGTTAAGCTACCCAGCAGCTACATGGTGAAAATGTGCAGACAGAATGACAGGCAAACAGATTAGTAAGCTATGTTAACACTGTATTGCTGCTATCTTGGACAGGGCTCCCTCTCAACATAAACATCAACAGGATTTACCTGGATAAAGGTATCAGGGGAAAGGAGCACTCAGTGCTCTCAGCCAGGCTGGATGATGGCCTACCTAAAGCTTGTCCAAACATGGAGTTACATGCGGCTCCAGACATATTTATGACATCCCTCTGGCCCAAATATGGAGCCCCACAGTTCGGTGGATCAGCGGGATGGTGGATCTGAGATTGTGAATTTACATAACTAGACCGGCACCGGCGATGCAAGTTGGAAATGCATGCCAACCAGGCAAAGAATTGTGCAAAGCAGTGCAGCATGCCACAATATTTTGAGTGTGTCCTCACTCAGAGGACACAAAGCTAGTCCTGCTGAGGTGGTCTGTGTATGTAGTGTATGTAGCTTAGCAATGACTCTGACTCATATGATATCACAACACAAGGCCATGAAACTTCATACGTCAACGTTTGTGTATGTGCATACATTTTTATCTAGTATGAAACATTTAGCAAACATGATGAGCCCTTCCCGTCCCCAATTCTCACCCCTTTTTATCCAAACAATGGTACTCAGAGTCAGACACGTTTACTGGGCCCTGCACTGCTGAAGAACTGCTGCAAATGTGTCCAGGCTGTATCTTGTATCTCATCAGTAAGAAAATAAATATTTAATCCATAAACACACAATGACAAACGCTTTGTCATACGATACGAATAATACTGTTTGTAATGTAAGAGCAGCTTTAGCAAGAGGGAGTATTGTGTATTTGACTGCCAATAAAGGGGTCCACGGTTCAGCTCTGTGTGCCCCTAAAACCATTACAGCAATGATGTGACTAAAATATTTTCCAGACATTTTCTGTGTGTGTGTGACCATTTCAATAGTCTCTCAAATTATTTAGCCCAATTCATCATTAAAAATAGAATAATAACAGAGGTGAAATTCTAAAATAATAGCAGCACTTTGATTATTTGAATACGTGTTATTCTTTAGTTTAAACTGTATCACTCTTTCTGATATTTCAATATGCATGGACATTAAGAAGCCTATTTAACAAAGAGCCATCATCAACAAAAAAAATAATGGATTAAAGTGAAAAGAGGACCTTTGGAGTCGCTAACACAAGTACACAATAACTCAGGACAGCTGATGCTTGGAACCCTTGACAGGGACTGGTACTGTATATGTTCCCACTGAACAATCCAAGGTTCACAGTGCAGCTCATGCACAGCTGACAAGGTTTCTGTTGATGAATGGCAAGGTCTTGTTGGAGGAAACACTTTCACCATATTGTCTGTGGCCTAAATTATCACCTTGCAAACAGTAAAATCCTCAGTGTTCATTTAACGCTGAGAGTGTACCAAGATGTAACCACGTTTGTCGTTGGGCGGAAAATCACAGCTTTACTGTGATTTCACACCCCTATCCTATATTAAAATGTAACAAACCACGGCCACTTCAATATGACAACATAAACAAACCACGGCCACGTCACTATGACAACATAACCATAAACAAACCACGTTTATGCCCATATATGGGCATGTACTGATGACATCAGGAATCTCCATATATGGGAATAAAAGGACCAGGACTGACAGATACAGAGATCTCCATATGTGGGCATAAAGGGACACGGACTGAGAGATACAGAGATCTCCTTATATGGGCATATGCATGCCCATATATGGGCATATACTGATGACATCATGGATCTCCATATATGGGCATAAAAGGGACAAGGACAGATGGGTACAACGGGTACGACACTATGACTCAGACATATGGTCGGATCGACAGTGTGACGTCGGTGTGAGGGCTGCATAGCGGCCCGAACCTCTAGTTTAATCAAAAACATGATCAAAGGGAACACTAAAATCACTGGATAAAATGGGTATAGATATTAACTGTTAGAGGGTCTTATGCATTGTGTATTTAGAGTCTAACAGCTGGTATTACATTGTTCAATTGTTCAATTAATGAGCGAAAATATAGGCTACTTTCTGTGTGAACTGAGAAGGATATATATAGGTTTTAATATAAAGATTTTAATTAAAATTTGATTTCTTTAAAAATATGTTTTTAAGAATGTGTTGTAGAATGTGTTTTAACGTGGTACAGAGGTAACATAGATAAAGGTTGGCAGTTAAGTAAGTTACGGTCAATTTGTTCAAGTACATCACATAAAGACTCAAATTATCCATGCACTCAAGATGACTCCTGGAACCCTTGGCAAGGACTGATAACCCTATGTTCTGCTGAAGAATCCAAGGTCGAAGGTGTAAGGCACTGCACAGTGTCAAAATATAGAGCTTTAACTTTTTAACATTTTGTTTGTTTATTTTAACAAAAGAATATTATGTTCAGCACCTTTAACAATTATATTTGAAATAAATACAGACTAAGATCGGTACAAGATCGGATAATGTAAAATGTGCCATATACAGTACTAATAATGATGGGATTTTTTAAATATATAATTATACCTGACCATAATGACTTGAGTTGATTCCTTATTCTTCATTGCTGAAAGGAGCGGGCATATGCTAAAAGTGTACAGAGAGAAGACTTTGAAGTATGCTTCACTAGAAGTATTATGTTATCTTTGTCCTCAAGGATAGGGAAGAGGAAACAATACCACGCCAACACATTGATGGGGTGTGTGAGCTGTGGTGACTTTTAGCTGGGGATGAACAATGGATCAGACAGCTGCAGCTGTCTGCATCTTTAAGAACTGAATTCATACTTCATTGTATGAAGCATAAGCATTAGAATGACCACTGATTCACACATTTGATCAAAAGCCCAAACAAAGGAAACACTAAAATGGATAAAATGAGTAAACGTAAATATAATACATGGAAACTAGCTTTTAACTTGTTTGTGACCACAGTTTTCATATAGATAAAAAGAAATCACCACCATAGGAAGGTGTTCTATGTTTTAAATGTATGCAACTGGTATTTATAGGCATTATCTTTAACAGTAGGGTAACTATGAGTGGAATACATAAAAAAAAGATCCTCCAACAGCTATTGCAGTATACATTGTTCAATGAATCCTGAGCAAAATATATACAGTGAGGTGGGATTTGACAGGGAAATATATATTATGTTAAGGTGTTAATATACGTATATGAACTTAAATGAGATTACCGTAAAAATGTACTATATGAGGTTTGGAACAAAGGTTGTGCTCTGAAATGTCTAAGAGCATCACAAAACCATCTTATAGGAGACTTCCTTTTCTTATAGGAGAATAGGAAGCAGAACACCGGGTGATGTTCTAATTTCCACTTGCTGCCCTCCTGTCCTTAACCATAGGTCATTGTATCTAGCCATACTGGTCAAAGATGTACCCACACCTCCACCATCCAAAACAGAAGTGTGAGTGGATTTATGACCCCGCTCCAAATATGGTCCAATGCTAGCCTTTATATACAGACAGCAACAGAGCTGGGGGGACACAGAGCACCAGGGCACCTGAAGGTAAGAGGACACAGGTAGTTGGACTGGAGAGACAAGTTGACCAATTGTGAATAGCAAATGTATTGTATTGTATTGCATTGTATTGTACTACTTAATTTCTTTATATCCATGTTCACAGTTCTTTCCAGAGACCTCGTATCCAAGTAATCTGGGGTCGCAAAACAAGGCAAGTCACTTTTTGTGTGACATAGTAACTTTCTGTCCAGCCATCTTTAATACTTTTATCTCCAGAGTGATTTATTGAAACAAAGCTTTCAGAGGATACTGTGTTACATCTGTGTTCATGGAGATTTAGCCTACTGTACCATGGCTAGGGAATGTTGGAACCACCCTGTGAGGCTGCACATGAAACAGCTCTTTAAATGTCCAATATGTTGAGCAGTGTGAGAGTGATACCACTTGGCTTGACTATCCGGCTATACAGAATAATGGACTCAATAGAAGTCCAGTGTATGTTTCGTAAATGGAACACTTCATGTTGTATGTAGGCAGTAGCCCTATATTTTGGCTATTTGAAAATAGCCGATCTACAAGCTTGTGAGCCTGTAGAGCTGCTATTTTCAAAAGCTTTTTTTTATACATATTGAACTTGTGAAATGGAACATTCTGCATAATGAGTACTTTTACTTTTGGTACTTTAAGTATATTCTGATATCAATACTTTTGTACTTTTACTCAAGTAAATGTGGAATACCGGACTTTTACTTGTAACAGTCTACATTGTGGTATTACTTAAGTAAAACATTTGAGTACTTCCTCCACCACTGTGTTTTAGGTGTTGTCTCTTTGGAAGGTAAACACCTAAAAGTCTCAGAGATGAATGGGGACGCTGTCATGAAGGAGTTCGGGGCCGCGGCTCAGTTTCTGCGAAAGTCAGTCAAGGAGCGCCTGGAGGCCCAGACCCGGGTCTTCGACATGAAGAAGGAGTGTTTTGTGCCCGACCCGGATGTGGAGTACGTCAAGGCTTCTATCACCAGCAAAGACAGTTTCAAAGTCACCGTGGATACCGAGTTTGGGAAAGTGAGTGTGCCAAACGTACTGTATAAATCAGTGGTTCTCAACCTGTGGGTCGGGACATCCAGGGGGTTCCCACATGATTTTGGGGGGGTACCCAGATGACAGTGAAGTGACAATTTAAAGACTTTTACGACCTTTTTAATGCCTAAAATAAAAGACCATTATTGCATCAAAAGTAATCAACAAACTATGCTATAAAACTGGTCAAACATTGGTCAAATTGTCAAATAATATAAGAAATAGGCAAAAAAAAAAAAAAATAGCCCATCTACAAGCTTGCGAGGCTTGTAGATCTGCTATTTTCACAATATTTATCTGTGGAACTGAGTCAAACAACATGTAAGTTCAAATATGATTATTTTGGGGGGTCACGGCCTGAAAAGGTTAAGAACCACTGGTATAAATGAGGGCAGCTGCCCATTGTGGGAGGCAATTGCTAAAATTTCCCAGACTGACAAAATGGATTTTTAATAATGTTTTCTCTTTACATTGTAACCATACAGAAGTCACTCTAATATCTTATTTTAATATCTTAAGATGAAAAGTATGACCATAAGAAATGTTAATATACCATAATGTCTTTTTTTCCCCCAGACAGTCACCCATAGGTTGGAAGATATCCATCCCCAGAACCCACCAAAGTATGATAAAATTGAAGACATGGCGATGTTCACCTTCCTCCATGAGCCTGCCGTGCTGTTTAACCTCAAAGAGCGTTACGCAGCCTGGATGATCTATGTGAGTCATTGCAACCTAAACGTGAACATCATCTAGTTCAGTAGTTCGGGACCCCCGGGGGAGGTCCCCACATGACAGTGAAGTGGCAATTTAAGGGCTTTTAAGACCTTTTTAATATCTAAAAAATGAGTGCATCAAAAGTAATCAACAAACTACATAAAAACTGTCAAATAATATAAGAAAGAGGCCAAAAATAATAATAGCTGATCTACAACCTCACGTTATGAGCTTGTTGATCGGCTATTTTCACAATATCCGTGGAACCGAGTCAAACTTGATGTAATGCCTCAACTCCTACAATTGCAAGTGCTTGTTAGCATGGGGGGTCCCCAGTTCGAATATGATTACTTTGGGGGTCCCCAGTTCAAATATGATTCTTTTCAAGGTTGAGAACCACTGATCTAGTTTATGTACCTTTCTAATGTCATTAATGTAACACTGACTTCATCCACAGACCTACTCAGGGCTGTTCCTTGTGACTGTCAACCCCTACAAGTGGCTGCCAGTGTACGACCAGTCAGTGGTGGACGCCTACAGAGGCAAGAAGAGGAGTGAAGCTCCTCCTCACGTCTTCTCCATCTCTGACAATGCCTACCAATACATGCTGAAAGGTACTGTAAACTTGATATTCACCTTATTAGAAAACGTGACACTGTGTAGACCACTGGTTCCCAAACATTTTAGCTCAAGACCCAAAACAGAAATTTGGTGTCTCCCCAGGACCCAAGCTAGAGAAAATAGCAGATCTACAAGCTCACAACGCATCTACGCATCTATTTGAAACAGTGGACACTTTTAAATATTTAGGAATCACCCTGGACAATAAACTCTCCTTTGATCAGCACACCACGGACATTCAAAAAAGAAGTCAACAACGCCTGTCAGCCATCCGTAAACTTAAAGGACTATATGTTGCCCCACACCTCCTGCTATTCTTTCTGTCACAAACCAGGCCAAACTCACACGCATCACAAAAACAGCTGCTAAAATTCTCTCCCTACACCCAACCTCACAGAACTGAACAATAGATCCATCACACGCATATCCAACTCCATAGTTCAAGACACCACCCACCCACTCAACAAATTCATCAATCTCCTACCCTCAGGGCGCAGGTACAGAACACTCTCATTTAACAGGGCCCGCTTTAGGAAAAGCCTGGTTCCTGCAGCCATCGAGGTCCTGAACAAAAGGCCCCGCTGAAAAAATCTGTCCTATTAACACCAGTTGTCTTGTTGCTTGTTGTCTGTCTTGTGTGATGTGAAACTGTCCTTTATGTAATGTACAGTCAGTGAAGACGAATTTCCCCACGGGGACCAATAAATCTAATCTAATCTATTAAACGTTTTTCTAAAAAAAAAAAATCTAATTTATGGATTTTTTTCATTATTTATTCTTGAAATTATTTTGAAAATAATCATTGCATTTGTTTTTAATTCAGGAAAATGTGTTTTTTTTTATGTTTTGAAATAATAATTTAAAACAAAATGTAGGAAAGTGCCTATTATGTGGGGGCCCACTTCAATATCCTCACAGGCCACCAGAGGGCCCCAGCCCACAAGTTGAGAACTACTGGACAACAAAACACTGTTTATAGATTAATGTGACTCCCCAAAATTAGTACCACAAATCATATTAACCTTCTCTTTAACTTTTGCAGACAGGGAGAATCAGTCTGTCTTGATCACGTGAGTAAAGCATTACACTAACATGGTTACCTTGATCTGCTAAACACACAAACAAAGGTTCTTCTTGTTAACAAAAAAAACAACAACAACAAAAACTTTGTTCTTCTATCTCCAGTGGAGAATCTGGTGCAGGAAAGACTGTGAACACCAAAAGAGTCATCCAGTATTTTGCCAGCATAGCAGCCGTTTCTGGAAAGAAGGATGCTGCAGCAGAGAAAAAGGTTTCTTTTGTCAAATCTAGCACATGGGTCTTCGACAGGGGGTCCGGGACCCCTAGGGGGTCCTCAGAGTTAATACAACATCTTTGTGTGATAGGAACCTTTTTTCTTTTTTTACATCCTAGCATGAGCCCTATTCTGGGGGGAACATTAAGATAGCAGATCTACAAGGTCACAACGCGTCGCTTGGTGACAGGTTGTGAGCTTGTAGATCGGCTATTTTCGGCAAAGAGATTTGGTGTGGAGGGGAAAAAAGAGCAGACCAAGTACAGGGCCAAAGGTCAAGTTTACTAAGTATTGAGGGTTTAAAAAAAAGCTCATTAATTTACACAACCCTGATAAGAGCTGTGAGTGTCTAACAAGTTTAATCTACAACACAATTTTTCACTATGACTCAGCTATAACCATATAAGGAGTTCCCAATGCAGCTACGCCCAAATATGGAGTGTGTTGTTTAACCTCAATGTGTCTTCATGGCATCAGGTGCAAACAAATCAGTCAGCTCCATATATGGGCACAAAAGGGGGCATGCCCACATGGGAATATACTGATGACATCATCGATCTCCATAATATATGGACATAAGGGGGACAAGGACTGAGAGATACAGAGACTCCATATATGGGCATATTGGTCGGATCAGCTGTGAGACGTAGGTGTGAGGGACTCGTAGTGGCCCTCACACCGAACCTGTAGTGACTTAAAAACAGCTTTTGATAAGAAATCTGTTCATCTCTAGGGAACCCTTGAAGATCAAATCATTCAGGCTAACCCTGCTCTGGAGGCTTTTGGGAATGCCAAGACCCTCAGGAATGATAACTCTTCCAGATTTGTACGTTTATACACACACACACACACACACACACACACACACACACACACACACACACACACACACACACACACACACACACACACACACACACACACACACAATATGTGCTTTTGTGTCAATAACTAGCAGCAATTCATGCTCCAGAGTCCAGATGTTCTGTCCTCAAAAAGACCAAACCAAACTGTCTGTATTTCTTAGGGTAAATTCATCAGGATTCACTTTGGCATTACTGGCAAGTTGTCATCTGCTGATGTTGAGACATGTAAGTATAAAGGCCATTTGTATCAATTTGATGCATTTAAACAGTAAAAATAATAATCAAGTTAAAATGTCCATGTCTTTCAGACCTGCTAGAGAAGTCCCGTGTCACTTATCAGCTCAAAGCTGAGAGAGACTACCACATCTTCTACCAGATTCTGTCCCAGAGGAAACCAGAACTGCTGGGTGAATATTGAAACATAAAACCATATCATTCTGATGAATACTCACTATAGGATAAACATTAACAATGTATTCTGGATACTCCACAGAGATGCTCCTCGTCACCAGCAACCCCTATGACTATGGCTACATCTCCCAAGGAGTGATAACTGTAACGTCAATCAATGATGCTGACGAGCTGATGGCTACTGATGTAGGTGACTTTGTGGATAAAAACTATAATATATAATAATAATAATAATAATAATAATAATAATAATATAACATTTACCACTGTCATTTATTTGTATAGCCCTTAATCACAATGACAGTCTCAAAGAGATTGATACAAAAGAGACAACATGACCCTTAGATTCGAAAATCTCTCAATTGGACAATCAACAATGCCCAAGAAAATAGGAAAATTAAAGAGGGGACACATTTCCTGGGCAGACAGGTGTGCGATAACGAGCAATATCCGTATGCAAAAGAACAACAGTGCAAAACTATTGAAGATAATAAAAAAGTTTAAAATAAATAATAAAAAAGTACTATAATAGTACGTAATAAATAAAACACATGTGGGACATGAGGGATATCAATGGGGCAATAGAGTCCAAAACCAACTTAACCAATAAAACAATTAATCTCCCGTTTTAGGAAGCTTTTGATGTGCTGGGCTTCACCCAAGAGGAGAAGAATGGCATTTACAAGATGACTGGTGCCATCATGCACTATAGCAACATGAAGTTCAAGACGAAGCAGAGAGAGGAACAGGCAGAGGCTGATGGCACTGAGGGTAAGATTTCATGATTTAAAACCTGAATATGGGTCTTTAAGATAATGTGCATATGTGATTGAAATGTCTCAACAATTTGCTGATCCAGATGCTGACAAAGTCGCATTTTTGATGGGTTTAAACTCCGCTGACCTTATAAAGGGCCTGTGCCACCCAAGGGTCAAAGTAGGAAATGAATGGGTCACCAAAGGTCAAGGTGTCAATCAAGTGAGTGTCAGTTATTGTACTATGTATTTACAGTAACACAGCAATATATATACTGTATATATGTTAATGAAGGTAAATTCATTTTGTGAGGCTTAATTACTACGTGACTTTTGGCAGGTCTACTACTCTATTGGTGCACTGGCCAAGTCAGTGTATGAGAAGATGTTCCTGTGGATGGTGGTGAGAATCAACCAGTCTCTGGACACCAAGAATGCTCGTCAGTTCTTCATTGGTGTGCTGGACATCGCAGGCTTTGAGATCTTTGATGTGAGTATTTCTTTAACAATTAAAATGTCATGAGATGGTTATAATATTATATAATCCATACTAGTATTGTTGTCTGTGAAAATATCACAAAGCAAGAACATTTTGAGAACAGAATACAATAGAAAAAGGCCAATTATGGGTAATGTCGTATGTATTTAGGGATGCGCGATTAATCGGTCACCATATCAGTATAAATTTCGGTATCAAACCGATATCAAAATAATATCTAATAATCTATTTTAGTGAATATTTTATTTTATCATATTTATGTTAATTGTGAAGCTGAAAAAGCCTTTTGTGATGATGGTTACAGAAGAAAAAGTAGCGTCTACATCACTCAATAGTAAAAGCAAATGAGCGTCGCGCTTATTGGTACAGACATGCGCAGAGCAAGTTCTGTCAGTGCAGTTGCTGCTGGCCGACCATTGGTCGGTCTCAGCTCCATGCTTCTATTCTCAACCAATCACATACTCACTTCATAATAGAAGATTTAAATGGGGAAGTTGCATTGCTCATTCCTTGCTTGCCTTTTGCTGCTGCCTACTGCTGTCTGTGCTGCTGATGCCTGCTGCTGTTGCTTTAAAACTTGCTGCTCACCCTCCACCACCCCAGCTACCACCTGTCGTTTTGAATTTACCTTTATGTCCTGGGGATTCGGAGTCCCTATTGGTAGGGAGATGTACTGTAATGTGCTTTCTCAGAGTACATACAAAGCAGATCCAATTCATCGTCAAAACCAAAATCAATATATTGCTAATTTTATATTCAACAAAAATATTTTATCCATTCATGAGTTGTCCTAACATAAATAACTATAGCTTCCATCAATGGACCAATTTGCTGCAATTCTAATTTCTTATGCATACCTCCTACAAACCATAGTTTCAACTTTCAAGTTCTTCTAATGTGATGTGTTCCCTTTCAGTTCAACACCTTTGAACAATTGTGCATCAACTTCACTAATGAGAAGCTGCAGCAGTTCTTCAACCACCACATGTTTGTGTTGGAACAAGAAGAGTACAAGAAAGAGGGCATAGTGTGGGTGTTCATTGACTTTGGCATGGACCTGGCTGCCTGCATTGAACTCATTGAGAAGGTTGGATACTTAGTAATAAAGCATATCCCAGATATACTTTTTTAATAATTACATTTTCAATACAGTTATATTTAACATATTAAAGGTCTTTAATGGGTTAAGCTCTGGTTTCTTATGAATATATTGGCATCTCTTTCCCCACGTTTCTCTAGCCCATGGGTATCATGTCAATCCTCGAAGAGGAGTGCATGTTCCCCAAGGCCAGCGATGAAACATTCAAGGCCAAGCTGTATGACAACCACCTGGGCAAACATCCCAACTTCCAGAAGCCCAAGCCTATGAAGGGCAAAGCCGAGGCCCACTTCTCCCTGGTCCACTATGCCGGCACGGTGGATTACAACATCTCCAACTGGTTAGTGAAGAATAAAGACCCTCTCAACGAGACGGTGGTCGGTCTCTTCCAGAAGTCAAACCTCAAGCTGCTGGGTGTGCTGTTTGCAGGCTACGCTGGCTCAGACGCAGGTATGTGTGAGTACTAGATGGAGTTCAGTAAATATTCAAGGAGTTGGTCAATACGTTTCATGTCATCTAAACTCCTCACAAAAAATTCGGAAACTTAATTTTGGTCGATTATTTCTCCCCTTGAGTAATACCAATTGGTATTGTATTTTATATATTTTGTATCGTTGATTAGTCACCTTTACAACGAGGTATAACTTGTAAGGATCGTTCAATCATGGAATGATTAACACAGCTAAACGTGTGGGTAGCGCCCCCCCCCCCCCCCCCCCCCCAAAAAAAAACAGCCACAATCCCCCAATATGCTTCTGTTGGTAATCGTTCTCGTTTTGAGCAAACTGCCAGCACATACGTTCTGGCAGGTGTGTGACTGGTACCTGAGCATGGGTCCTGCAACTTTGTTGAGAATGTATGTATTATCCAAGCAGCAACACTGCCCCCATGGAAAGATGCCATGTTTGTCCCCTCAGCATAAGTTAAGTTTCCAAACATTTTGTGAGGAGTTTATATAACAAGATGTTACTGATAACCCATAACGGTCTATCCTTTTCATGTCATCTATAGAGGACAAGAGTTCTGTTGGAAAAAAGAAGAAGGGGTCTTCATTCCAGACGGTGTCTGCCTTGCACAGGGTGAACATTTGCTGGACAAAATCTTTAACTTTTGAACCTCTACACAGAATAAAATCGATAAGATAGTGTATGACACATTGATTCTTCGTTAAACTCACAGGAGAACCTGAATAAGCTCATGACCAACTTGAGGTCTACCCATCCCCACTTTGTACGCTGCCTGATCCCCAACGAGTCCAAGACTCCCGGGGCCATGGACAATCCTCTGGTCATGCACCAGCTACGCTGCAACGGTGTGCTGGAAGGCATCAGGATCTGCAGGAAGGGCTTCCCCAACAGGGTCCAGTATGCAGACTTCAAACAAAGGTTGAACATGAGCTTTTACCTACAACTGCTCCTCTAAATATATGTTCTATTCTATGCAGTGGTGTAAAGTAACAAAGTACATTTTTACTATTACTATTGAGTATTTAAATGTTCAATACTTTTACTCCACTACATCTCAAAAGCAAATTTGTACTTTTTGCTCCACTACAATTATATGAAACCTTAATATATACTTCGTAGATTTTGATTATTATTACAAAACACACTAACCACTTCAGCCCTATATATATTTCGGCCATTTGAAAATAGCAGATCTACAAGCTCACAATGCGACACATTGTGAGCTTGTAGATCGACTATTTTCTAAAGATTTTTCCTACAATTTGAACTTAAACTGAAATGGGACATTCTGCACAATGAGTACTTTTACTTTTGGTACTTTAAGTATATTTTGATGCCGATACTTTAGCAGTTTTACTCAAGTAAATTTTGAATATGGGACTTCTACTTGTAACAGATTATATCTACATTACAGTATTGATACTTTTACTTAAGTAAAACTTGCAAGTACTTCTTCCATCACTGGATTTTAAATATGTGTTTACCATGTTTGATTCAGATACCGTATTCTCAATCCAAATGCTATCCCTGACGGACAGTTCATGGATAACAAGAAGGCTTCAGAAAAACTGCTGGCCTCCATAGATATTGATCATCAGCAGTATAAGTTTGGATACACCAAGGTTGGTGTTATTATGTTTCTAAACACTTAATAAGAAAGTAAAAGTAAAGAAAGAGGTTGGGTTCTTTGCATATAGCCTCGATCAGGACTTTCCGAGACAGAATTACAGGGCTCAAGGCTGTATTAAATGACTATTAAATTTCCCATATTTTTGAATTTTGTGTCATGTTTGGATCTTTCCTGAATATCGTTTAAATACATATGTACCGATATTTACACTGGAAATATCCAATTGTTTTTATCTTTCTGTTTGCATATTGTCCTCTATCCATAATAGGTGTTCTTCAAAGCTGGTCTCCTGGGTGTTCTTGAGGAGATGAGAGACGACCGTCTCGCTCTCATCATCACTGGAATGCAGGCCAGAGCCAGAGGAATACTCGCCAGGCTGGACTACAAGGAACTTTTAGAACGCAAGTACGGTATAAAACTCAAAGCAAACAGCTCAGGGGTCATCAATATGTCTGTACACTGACAAATGTGTCTTGTTTTTACACACCATTTATGTTCTTATTCTGATCATAAGACCCAGTTACTGAATGTCAGTCTGCAGGATTCTATTCTTCAGAATATGTATGACACTGATTAACTATGACACTATGTATGGCACATTAGGACTCCACTAGGACAGTGGTTCTAAAATCAGCAAAAGGACCCCAATAATTCTGCGAGTGTACAAATGTAACCAAATGGAACCTACTGGTCAATTTGGTTCCATTTGTACACTTTCAGAGTTACAGACCAGTAATGGTCATTATAGGGCTAGTGTTTGTCTACTCATTTTGTATGTCCATGGCAAAAATAGAATTTTGACAAAATTGTCCACCACCAGCCAGCATGGCGGTGACCCCTGCAACAGCTCATACCGTAATAGAAGGGGAATTACTGAAAATCAACTGTTGTTATCAAAAGGGATGCCTTAACGGTGATCAAGTGGAATATACGTTCCTTCCTGGGTGTCAAGAATTGGCCCTGGATGACGATGTACTTCAAGATCAAGCCTCTGCTGAAAACAGCCGAGACTGAGAAGATGATGGCAAACATGAAGGACGAATTCATCAAGCTAAAGGAGACTTTTGCTAAAACTGAAGCCAGAAAGAAGGAACTGGAGGAAAGAATGGTCACGCTTCTCCAAGAGAAGAATGACCTGCAGCTCCACGTCCAGTCTGTGAGTCAAATCGTCAAATCAACAAACGTCACATACGTAAATGTTCAATAAATCATTGTTTACAAAAACCTTTACACAATAAAATATTTAAATGAATAGTTTATTAACCCATAAAGACCTGAGGCCGATTCTATCAATGTCTTTTAACTCCTAAGAGTTTTCTGGAAAATGTATGTTTCTGTGTCAGTGGTTCTATTTCAGTGGTTCTTATAAGACATCACCATTTTACGCTTACAACATGTTTATATTCACATAAACATTCCATTACAGCTCAGAATTATAGTGTTCTGTCGTCTCTCCCAAGCTTGACATATAAAATGTGCCAAAACAAAAGCTCCTTTCCTGAAACGTATCTCAAGTTTTTCATAATCATCTCACTCAAGGAAATCCCCAAATACATTGTTTTTTATAAAATAGGAACTAGACAATCTCTCAGATGCCGAAGAGCGCTGTGAGCGTCTGATCAAGAGCCATGTCCAGTTTGAGGCCAAAACCAAAGAGCTGACGGAGAGACTGGAAGACGAGGAGGAGGTGAACGCAGAGATAACCGCTAAGAAGAGGAGGCTGGAGGACGACTGCTCAGAGCTCAAGAAGGACATTGATGATCTGGAGCTCACTCTGGCTAAAGTGGAGAGGGAGAAGAACGCCACCGAGAACAAGGTAATGTTTAAGACAATGGTTCTCAAACATTTTCATGTCAAAGACCCCCAAATTGATGTGTACTATTTGGCCGCGGACCCCCATCTGAAAAGAGTTTGTGCCAGGGACCCCCAGAAGAGAAGAATTATTATTATTATTATCATTATTATTATTATTATTATTTTAAGTCTATGTTATTCAAAGACATTCTAAAATAGCTGCTATTTTTGAATAGCCAACTTAAATTATCTAAACGGATAAAGTGGTTAAAATGATTCTGATGCTATATTAACTACTTTTGCTGGGGACCCCCGGAACCCCCTCCATATAAGGACCCCTGGGGGTCTCCGGACGGACCCCACTTTGAGAACCAATGTTGTATGACTCAAGCAACTGAAATACACTAACAAAATATATATATTTTTAAAACAACAACATTAGGTTAAATGCATGACTGAAGAGATGTCAGCGTTGGATGAAACCATCGCCAAGGATACCAAGGAGAAGAAGGCTCTTCACGAGGCTCACCAGCAAACGCTGGACGACCTGCAGAGTGAGGAGGACAAGGTCAACACTCTGACCAAGTTCAAGGCCAAGCTGGAGCAGCAGGTTGACGATGTGAGTGTTTTATTACGCACTCTTATTGTCCCAGTCAATAATAACGAATTGTCATAGCAATAGAGTTACTAGAATCAGAATCAGCTTATTGTCACATCACAGGTTTACAGAAGTAAAAAAGTGGGTGAAATTCGTTCTTGTACAAGTACTAGCGTTTTTGTTATTTCCATAGAAGAAGAGAAGGGAAGAAGAAGAAGGGGGGGCTAGGGGGAAGAGAGATCAATCAAATTAAATGAAACAAATGATCTACATATTTACACATAGTGCCTGAGGTAAGTAGCCTGGTAAACCCTCCCTCCGGAAATCTCATTTCCAATGAGATTTCCGGAGGGAGGGTTTACCAGGCTATGAGGTAAGATATAAAGGTGCGTGAGCATAGCAGCAGATTTATACTGTACTTGATACTATCTTCCTGACTTTGTTTCATTATTTGTTTTTTTTAGCTTGAAGGATCACTGGAACAAGAGAAAAAAGTCAGGATGGATCTTGAGAGATCAAAGAGAAAGCTGGAAGGAGACTTGAAGGTGACCCAGGAGAACCTAATGGACCTGGAGAACGACAAGCAGCAACTCGAGGAGAGGCTGAAGAAGTAAATGATTTTATATGACAATCACGCAAAACATTACAAATCTAATCTACAATAGTTTTTTACCAAACGCAGAGGCCCTAAATGTCTGTTTTATTTTACATGAAATGTATCAACACATTTTTCTTTCTAATAGGAAGGAATTTGAGATTAGCCAGCTAAACAGCAAAATTGAGGATGAAAAGGCTTTGGGAGCTCAACTTCAGAAGAAACTTAAGGAGTTGCAGGTAACTATGAATGCAATATGAAATGCCATGATTGCATGTGCTAGAAAATAAAAATTGCCCAGTGAAGCACAGAACTCTGCCAAGGTAGCATTTTTCTTTAAAGTGTTGAGGTGCTACTGGTGCCATATCCATCCAGTTTGAGCCAATATGAATTAAGGAAGCATTAGCATAAGAGGGTACTGACACTCAGTGGCCTGTGGAGGTTGTCGACAAAACGATGTGATCAGTACTGTGACAAGTATTATGTTAATCTGTTCAGAAGTTGTGTGCATTTTATGACAGGCCACATCTAGCCTTGCGTAGCCAGAATATATCATTGCGTTGATATGAGTCTGGTGCTTCTATGAGGAAGTTCTTTTTCCCAAGGGGTGGGATCAAAAGAATGGCTCTGGATGCAATTGGTTAGACCTACAACCAACTACCAATTACAGTCTACCATATTTGAATACTGGGCCCTGATTGGTCACCCCAGACTTCGGGAGCAGGAAATGGATTCCCAATGGAGCGGTGCCAGAACCAAATTGCCGAGTGCAATTTTTTTTGCACTGGCAGATTCGTCTGGTCCCAGGCTAGGCCACATCCACTGTCACACCCAGATGTTTGACTTATCTGCATGAAAGGTTAATCAGGTCCTCCTTGGCCCAGGCCTATAACCTCTGCACCACGTTTAGTGCAAATCTTTCTGTATCTAGTTGAGATAAACAGAGAAACGGGGGTGAAAATATTACCTCCGCCGAGGTAATAACAAAGTGTTGGGATAAATATGTACATTTTATTTTCAGGCCCGTATTGAAGAGTTAGAGGAAGAACTTGAGGCTGAGAGAGCTGCCAGAGCCATGGTGGCGAAACAGAGAGCAGACTTGTCCAGAGAGCTGGAGGAGATCAGTGAGAGCCTGCAGGAGGCCGGCGGAGCCACCACCGCCCAGATCGAGATGAACAAGAAGAGAGAGGCTGAGTTCCAGAAGGTGCGCAGAGACCTCGAAGAGTCCACTCTGCAACACGAGGCCACTACAGCTACTCTGAGAAAGAAGAACGCAGACAGCGTGGCTGACCTGGGAGAGCAGATCGACAGCCTTCAGAGAGTCAGGCAGAAGCTGGAGAAAGAGAAGAGCGAGCTCAGGATGGAGCTCGAGGATGTGGTCTCCAACGCAAATCAAACTGTGAAGACCAAAGTGAGTCAAAGTTCTAAGTCATGTAGCATCATTTCATATTAAATTTCCTGTTGATTCATAATACATTTGTGTAAATATTGTTTTCAGACAAGCTTGGAAAAAATGTGCCGTACTCTGGAGGATCAGATGGCTGAATACAGAACAAAAGCTGAGGAAGGTCAACGCTCCATTACCGACCTTACCATGCAGAAAGCAAAGCTTCAAACTGAGAATGGTATGACACTGTTAAAATGGTAATGACAAAACAAATATATTCCCATCCAGCTCATTCAGGAGGTTGAGTTTGATTTCAGCCACATACTGTATTATATGTTACACAGTAAAACAATTGAAAGGCATTTGGTTGCAGGTGAGCTCATCAGGCAGATGGAGGAGAAGGACGCTCTTATCACCCAGTTGACCAGAGGGAAGCAATCATGCACACAGCTGAATGAGGACTTCAAGAGACAACTGGAGGAGGAAGTCAAGGTAGAATATATATATTGATGTAACTACCACAAACTCATTCATAAGAGGGTTGTGGGCCAAAATAAATTAATATATTGTTGCTGTCTTGCAGAAACCTTGTATCTCCATATTACAACGTTTTATGTTTTTTCTTTTTTTTTTAAATATGCTCTACTTCTTCATTTTACAGTCTCACACACAATTTTCAAAAATAGTCGGTCCACAGGCTCACAACGCATTGCTACTCATTGTGAGCTTGTAGATCTGCTATTTTTGCTATTTTTTAGTCGTTAAGTGTGTCTGTGGATTTTATAAATATTGGAACAGCTTGTAACTAAATATTAACTACATTTTATCCATTGGAAATACAGGTTCAATTTCCTGAAAAGTAACATAATAATATAATATGGACTTTTATTATTTCATTTGTGGATTCTACATCTAGTCCTTTTTGCGGCGGCTAAGTGTATTCATAAACCATTTACGTATTTCTTTTCCCACAAAAGGCAAAGAATGCGCTTGCCCATGCGGCACAGTCTGCTCGCCATGACTGTGACCTGCTGAGGGAGCAGTATGAGGGGGAGCAGGAGGCCAAGTCGGAGCTGCAACGGGGTATGTCTTCTAGAAGGATGGGACGATAATCGTTATCATCGTTTATCGTGATAAAAAAACGTTCACAATAATCGCATCGCAGAGATTTTAATTTATCGTGAAGCTCCTTCATACACTAGGATGAATATATCTTTTGTTGAGCTGCAAATTCAGTACCACTTAAACCCTCTATAATTGATATAAACGGACCTATAAAGAGTGCATTTGGTACGCTCTTACATAATGTATTTCACTCTATACAAATTGATTCGCCAAAATTAGCTGAGCTTGTAGATCGGCAATCTTTGGCAAATGTTGCCCCCAAAATAGGGATGCTGGGGGTTCAAGTGGTTAACAAAAGTGTCATTGTAAGTTTTAAGCATATTTTGATTCTCGCGATAATATCGTTGATCGCAATTATTTTTGCCACAATGATAGTGACATATAATTTTCATATTGTCCCATCCCTAGGTATGTCTAAGGCTAACTCTGAGGTGGCTCAGTGGAGAGCCAAGTATGAGACTGATGCCATCCAGAGGACTGAGGAGCTGGAGGACGCAAAGTAAGTAAAGCCCAGTGGTGGAAAAGGTATACTCAAATATTTTTTACTTAGTAAAAGTATCATACATCAATGTAGCAATACTCTGTTATAAGTAAAAGTCCGGAATAAAAAATGTACTTGAATACAAAAGTATTGGTATGAAAATGTACTTAAAGGGACCAAAAGTAGAAAGTCCTCATTGTGCAGAATGTTTCACAAGTTTTCAAATGAAATCTTTTGAAAATCGGTTATTTTCAAATGGCTTACATTTATATAGGGCTGAAGTGGGTAATGTATGTTTTGTAATAATAATCAAAATCTACTAAGTAACTAGTAACTACATTTCTCAAATAGTAAAAGAAAATTGGAAATATTCAAATAAAGTAAAAAATACGTACAGTAATTGAGTAAATGTACTTAGTTTTCCGCATCTCATCTTGATTGCTTCTGGTCCCTGTAAATATAGGAAGAAGTTAGCCCAGCGTTTGCAGGATGCAGAGGAAGCCGTGGAGGCTGTTAATGCTAAATGCTCCTCTATGGGGAAAACCAAACATAGGCTCGAGAACGAGATTGAAGATCTCATGGCAGATGTGGAGAGATCTAATGCTGCTGCCGCAGCTCTGGACAAGAAGCAAAGAAACTTTGACAGGGTAATATAATACATAAGGCAAATAACATGTAGTTACTTCTTAAAATGTTGAATTTTCTGATCTAATGTGACACATTGTTTAACCAGGTCCTGGCTGAGTGCAAGCAGAAGTATGAAGAATCTCAGACTGAGCTGGAGAGCACCCAGAGAGAGGCCAGGTCTCTCAGCAGCGAGCTCTTCAAACTGAAGAACTCATATGAAGAGTGTCTGGACCATCTGGAGACCATGAAGAGAGAGAACAAGAACCTTCAAGGTACTATGATTTCATTAACCTTTAATATCTATACATGTTTTGGGATGGAGCACTTCCTGGTCTAAAATATGGAGAGTATGTTGGAGGTGCTCTTTGGAAAGAGACACAAATATACAGAATATACAAAAAGATTTCAAGGCTCTCTTCTTGACTATGGTTCAAATGCTTTTAATATATCGAATGGATATTAAGGATACCTTTGCACGGCCGGAACCAATTTAAAATGATTTGAATTACTTTAAAAAAATAGAGGAAATTTCTGACCTGATTGAGCAACTTGCTGAGGGAGGAAAGAGCATCCATGAGTTGGAGAAGGCACGGAAACAGTTGGAGCAGGAGAAAGTCGAGACAAAGGCTGCTCTGGAGGAAGCTGAGGTGAGGAATAAGCTCTAAAGATATCATAAGTTCATCGGCTCAATGTCAGACACATTTCTCATGGTGTGATGTATCATCAGGGGTCCCTCGAGCAAGAGGAATCCAAGATCCTCAGGGCTCAACTAGAGTTCTTCCAGGTCAAGGCTGATATGGAGCGTAAACTGGTTGAGAAGGATGAGGAGATGGAGTTGGCCAAGAGGAACCAGCAGAGAGTGGTAGACACCCTGCAAGGGCACTTGGATGCCGAGAATCGGAGCAGAAACGAGGCTCTCAGGCTGAAGAAGAAGATGGAGGGAGATCTCAATGAGATGGAGTTCCAGCTCAGCCATGCCAACAGGCAGGCAGCAGAAGCTCAGAAACAGCTCAAGCAACTCCAATCCCATCTGAAGGTATAGTACTGTTGTGAAAACAGAAATATTGCTCACTATAAATCAAGTCAATACCTTTCATTGTGTAACTCAGTGGTTCTCAACCTTTTCAGGCTGCGACCCCCAAAAATAATCATATTTGAACTGGGGACCCCCACCCTGACAAGCACTTGGAATTGTAGGAATTGAGACATTACATTTAGTTTCACTGAGTTCCCACAGATAAACATTGGCTATTTTCATTTTTCTTATATTATTTGACAATTTGGACCGTTTTTATAGTATAGTTTGTTGATTACTTTTGATGCAGTAATGGTCTTTTTTCATTTCATTTTTTTTAGGTATTAAAAAGGTCTTAAAGGTCCTTAAATTGTCACTTTACTGTCATCTGGCCCCTGGGGGTCCCGACCCACAGGTTGAGAACCACTGATGTAACTTAGTGACAGACAAGCAAGAGACAAAAAAGATGCCATTTTGTTTAATGGTTATTCATATTTTTTAACAGGACTCCCAGCTGCAGTTGGACGATGCTCTTCGTGCCAATGATGACCTGAAGGACAACATGGCCACTGTGGAGAGACGCAACAACCTGATGCAGGTTGAAGTGGATGAGCTGAGGGCCATGGGGGAGCAGACTGACAGAGGCCGAAGGCTGGCTGAGCAGGAACTGCGTGATGTCTCTGAAAGAGTTCAACTGCTGCACTCTCAGGTAAGCCATTCAAATGGATGCATCACTACTCAGAAAGACTAATGACAGAACTTACGCTGAATTGATTCTCATAAAACATGTTACTGTATATCTGTTCTTTTCTCGCTCTCTCTCTCTCTTGCCCTCCACTCTCTAGTTTGAAAATTAGACTACTAAACTGTCTCTGTACTTCTTATCAGAGTCAGATATACAGTATGTGGTATTTATTTAGTTTATTATTTTGGTGACAGCATGTTGGCACTGGAAATACTGTGTTCTTTAAAAAGTGATAATCCTGTAATGGAAGTGTTGAGGCAGCCAGACACAAAAATAAAATGATTCATTCATTCTAAAATTATTTTACAAATCACAATGTTTTGTTTTGTTCTGATTTCAGAACACCAGTCTACTGAACCAGAAGAAGAAGCTGGAGGGAGACACGTCCCAGCTTCAGAACGAAGTGGAGGAGGCCGTGCAGGAGTGTAGAAGTGCAGAGGAAAAGGCCAGGAAGGCCATTACCGATGCCGCCATGATGGCTGAGGAGCTGAGGAAGGAGCAGGACACCAGCTCTCACCTGGAGCACATGAAGAGGAACATGGAGCAGACCATCAAGGACCTGCAGCACCGTCTGGATGAGGCGGAGCAGATCGCCTTGAAAGGTGGCAAGAAGCAGGTCCAGAAACTGGAGGCCAGGGTGAGCGACTCAACTTGATTCATAAAACTATATGTTATGTGCTGTAAGGCACTGGTTCTCAAACATTTTCGTGTCAAGGACCCCCCAAATGTATATGTATTTGGCCTACTTATGCCTTCTTTTTAAGGTAAGGGAGCTGGAAGCGGAATTGGAAATGGAGCAAAGAAAGGCTACTGAGTTGGTAAAAGGAGTTCGCAAATATGAAAGACGCATCAAGGAGCTAACCTATCAGGTACAATCTTATATTTTCAGCTGACTTAAATACACCTTTGGTCTTATGAATGCATACCTGAATTAAAATGTTAATTGTTTTCTTAATGAAGACAGAGGAGGATCGTAAAAATGTGAACCGCCTCCAGGAACTGGTGGATAAATTGCAGCTTAAAGTCAAATCCTACAAGAGAAGTGCAGAAGACGCTGTGAGTATTTCAGCTATTCAGTCACTATAGGAATATTAGGAACTATCTACACACTTAAAGAGGCACTATGTCACTTTTTATAGATTGGACATAATTTTGTCCAATCTGTATGGTAGAGTATGTTAATCAAACCCAAAGGAGGGCGCGCACACCTGTGTTGATGAGGTGCTGACCACGGCAGGTTATAATGTTGAAAAGCATGAGGCTGCACAGCTCTTAGCCACTATGCAAAAATGTAGCCTATTAAAAAGGTACAGGAAACCAATGTTTCGACAATATAGTGGCTTAGGGTTTGGAAGGTTTATATTGTAGAAACATTGGTTTCCTGTACCTTTTAATACATTTTTGCATCGTGGCTAAGAGCTGTGTGGTCACATCCTTTTCACCAGAGTATGTTAATACAATATAACTTATACAATTGGGGTGGTTGTATTTTGTCCTGATGGTCAAGATTCAATTTATCCCCTGAGCAAGCAGGCAGGCTCTATTAGCCCAGTGGTAAAAATGTCAGGACTTGCATAGGAAACCGGGTTCAAATCTGGGATAGAAGAGAACACACACACACACACACACACACACACACACACACACACACACACACACACACACACACACACACACACACACACACACACACACACACACACACACACACACACACACACACACACACACACACACACACACACACACACACACACACACACACACACACACAGGTGTTTCATTTGACGAAGGTCTAAAACGTAAGATTGACCCTTTAATAACGCGCAGTGATTTCTTTGCAGTGTGCTGTTATGGAGCATCTAAAATATTTTCATATAAGCTACTCAAGTCAGTGACACAGAGCAGTGGTCCAGTTAACTAAAACCTGTGAAGGCAAGACCAAAATGGATTCATCGTCCTGATAAGAAAAAGTAAATAACTCATCTTGAATAATTCTCCATATAATATTTTAGGAGGAACAAGCCACCTCCCATCTTGGAAAGTTCCGTAAGCAGCAGCATGAACTGGACGAGGCAGAAGAAAGGGCTGACATGGCAGAATCCCAGATCAACAAACTCAGAACCAAGGGTCGCGATACGGGCAAGGTAAGCACCTATACATACTGACAAATGCAGTGGTAAAAGATTTTCATTCATGAAAAAGAGGAGGGATCCAAGCACTCAAAAAATAACGGAGGAGAGGGCGTAAAAAAGGAAATTTAATCATGTCTACATAAAGTTTTAAAAGTCAACATGTTTCGACCAGCAACTGGTCTTCATAAGGGCAAGTACATATTGAGCTTGTGAAATGGATAATGCATAATGAGTAAAAGTAAATGTTGAATACTAGACTTTTACTTGTAACAGAGTATTTTTACATTGTGGTATTGCTACTTTTACTTAAGTAAAAACTTTGAGTACTTCTTCCACCACTGCACAAATGTCACAATTTGACTAGAAAGTGAGTTTACTATTTTCATATATGTATATCTTTCCCCATACAGAAAAGTAAAGATGAAGAGTGAAGCCATCTCACTGAATGACATCCTTTTTCTCTATGCAACATAGCAAAAATAATCACGCAATCTAAAATCTTTGTGTTTGTTTTAAGTGTGGAGAGAGTAAACCATTACTGTTACAATTGAGTCTATACACCTTGCCTTACATTACTGTTCCCAAAAAGTATTCAATCTACAGCAAATCCATGAATGTATTTATTTCCAAAACTGTATTGTCTAGCAATGTATGGATTGTGTGTGCAGCTCTTGAGTAATGCAAAGCCATGTATTGTAAGCAAGCAATGTAAGATTACAGAAATGACAGACATTTCAAAAGAAAGCCTTTTTTGGCATGTAACAGCTGAAAAAAGAATAAAGCAATCTAAAAGCATTTTGTTTGTTTTAAATGTGTCTTTCATTTCCATTGTATTCAACATTTGGAGAACGTAAATCATTGTTAAAAGTGAGTTCGTAGCCTTTCCTTACACTAGTATTTCAAAAAAGTGGTATAGTGCTTTATATTAAGATCCTTGTAATTGGCTGGTAGTATGGCACTTATGAGTTGTTACAAATGAGATGCTTATTGACATTATTTGCTAATAAGACTATATAAATGTTAATAATAGTATCATTAACATGTTTATTAGATTATATAATAGCACTTTTAAGAAACTGGTTGAACAGATTATAGACTGCTGAAGCGTGTTAAAAGCTTTATGAGTTTTTTATAATTGTTTATAATACCATTACAAACCTTTGTTAATAATGGCATCATAAACATGTTTATTATTGGATTATAACAATCTAAATATATTATAATAGCTCTTATCCAGAGTGATTTAGAGATCAGAATAAGCAGAGCAAGCATGAAAACTCAGTCAACAAACAAGATAAATAGTCACATAGCCTAAGTAGAGTGCATAAAGAACAATGTAGCGCCACAAAGATACTAGGATACCAGGTAAACAATGAACCCGCTAGAACCTCTCGAATTTCTTAAGTTGTAAACATTGGCTAGCCTAGGCTACTCGCATGTTTTTTTTTACTGAGATATGTGGTCTAGCACAGTGATTACCCTTGCAATGCCACTTAACCTCAAACATTTTCTAAATATTTGTTTTAAATAACAGATCTACCAGCTCACAACGTGTTGCATAAATTATAGTCTCCAGGACAGTCTGTGTGTCTTTCCTATTTATTTTCCCCTGCTGACCTGACATAGCAATACCACCAATACCCACTAGATGGCAACATAGCATTCTATAATCTTATGACTTTGGAGAAAATATTAACAAAAGATATGAATGTGAAATGTGGCTGTTTATGTTAGATAAACAAAGACAATGTAATGACTGATGCTAGTTGGGAAAGTTGTAATACTTTTAAAAATATGAAATCCACCACCTGTTAAGAGAGGAAACATTATACTGGTGACTCACATAAGCGCAGGCTCCACAGTGATGCCTCCATCTTGTCAGAGCTGTCTCTTTACTACCTTGTTGTCACCCATCCAATGAGGAGCACGTGTCCCCAGCTCCGCCTTCTGTTGGAACAAACACAAGATAAGAGTAAAATAAGAGTGACTTAGTTGTCATACCCTGTATATAGAGTGAATGAGCATACAACACTAACTGTAAGTTGAAAGTGGAATTCAAAGATTATAGATTATAGCTGTGATTTTGAATTGAAACCTATAGATAATACCTCTCAGATGCAGACTTGAATGTCTGATGTTTCTGCTGAAAGATCTCAATGGTCTCCTGGAAATCCTGAAGGACATATACACATCAAGTCAGCAGGCCTCACCCCAAGCCGCTACATAACCCCACATATAACAACAACTAATGTACTTTTATCCAGTCTACCTCAAGTAGTTGTAAGAATGAACATTGGTTAACATTAAGATAACAGTAAATCATTTGTTATTAGTACTATTGTTCCGTACGTGGGCGTGACTGGATGGCTTCTGGGAGGCTGTAATGATCAAGTGAACAGTGCCTACTGTCTCATGCGTTTCCTTGATCATGGATCTGCTCAGCCTGGTAAATCATGTCGTCGTGTGAATTCACATTATCATGTGTCTTCTGCAGACTGGTCTGACTCTGGCCCCAAGCGCTGGGTGGGCGTTTTGCAGAAACCAAAAAGTGGAAGAGAAAAACAGCGTCTGTCAATCACAGGGCCCTGAGCGCAGACGCTGATTGGATCTTCCACGTTTTGGTTTCTGCAAAATGCCCACCCAGCAGTCTGTAGAAGAAGACACATGATAATGTGAAATCACACCAGGGTTGGTTTACCAGGCTAGGGTCTGCTCACAAGTTGCACACCGTTCAACACATGATCTAGGCCCTAGATCATGTGTTGAACGGTGTGCTCCCCCTAGATTCTAGGGGGAGCATTCCTAAGAACATTATGGAAAACACATTTAAATGTATTATGCCGTTCCCCGTGGTTTGGCCTAATCACCTAAAAAGTAAGTTAATTACAGTGGTCTTGAAGCTGAAACCATGTTCCCACATACTGTTTTTTAGGCAGCTAAATTGTCTGCTCTTAGAGGTAAGAGTGACACAGCAATACATTTCCAGCAGAGAATCACAGACGTCCCTTTGCCGGGCCACAAGAGCTACTTCTACTGGGGGATCCCAGGGCCTTAAGGCCAGTGCGGAGATTGGAGAATAGATAAAGTATAATGACCCTATCTGGTCCTTGGTCTGCCCCGTGCTCTCTTTCCAGCTGATGTGCATGGAAAAAACACAAATCAGCTGGAGCCCAAACCACCTCTGGTTCTAAATTTGTAGTCGTCTTGTTTTAAATTTGACTAATGATGGCCGACATTGACTATATAAAAGCAAATATCTGACAAACTTAACTCCAGATTATAAGTAAAAATTCTATTATAGGGTATTATTACTGGAGGTTACCAACATATTAGCAGCCGTGACATCAAGTACTTCCTGAATGAAAACTCAGGTGCCGGGTCCTCCAGTCCACGGGTCACATTTAAGCATTTTATTTGAACACAGCCACTATAGATGTTCTTTCAATACAAATGGTTTGAGTGGCTATACAAATTAAATTAACTAGACCATACCCGGTCGGCGCAGCGCATCCGTGGGGGGATATGCGCACATGATCTGGCAACCCGGGAGGCAGTTCGTCCCATAGCTGGGCAGCCGCAGCTATGGGACGACATTCTTTGACACAAAAACGCTAATAAGAAGCTGAGATTTGATTAAATTGAAAAACGGGCTCCACAGTTCAGTTCAGATGGTAATGGTCAATGGCTGTGTGCAAAATCAGAGCAATTGGTCCAGCCAGTGGGGAGAACCGGGTAGCTTCACCACCACCACCACTACAAACGCACAGAGGTTACTAGAATTATAGTAGGATAGTAGGATACTAACATGTTCCACAAGGTGGCACAATACAAAACACATACAGGCTTAAACTAATAATGCACAATAAGTCACAGAGTGAGAAAGAGGCAGCAGGATTTATAAAAAATACTGGCTGTAGCAGTGGTGTAAAGTAATTAAGAAGGCTACATTTACTCAAGTACTGTACTTAAGTACAATTGAGGTATTTTTACTTTCTTCACTATTTACAATCTTCAATACTTTTACTTCTACCCCACTACATCTCAAAAGAAAATATTGTACTTTTTACTCCACTACAACTAGTTGCTAGTTACTTTGTAGATTTTAATAATTATTACAAAACACACTAACCACTTCACTTATATATATGTATCTATGGACCTTGAGTCTGCAATAAAGACATTCATTCATTCATTCATTCATATATTTCAGCCATTTGTAGCAGATCTACAAGCTCATGCATCACATTGTGAGCTTGTAGATCTGCTATTTTCAAAAGATGTTGTATACATTTTCAACTTGTGAAAGGGGACATTCTGCTCTATCCGTAACAGTTGGTACTTTAAGTATATTTTGATGCCAATACTTTCATACTTTTACTCAAGTACATTTTTTATAATAATACGATACTTTTACTTGTAATGGAGTATTTCTATATTGCGGTATTGATAGTTTTACATACGGTAAGTAAAAAATGTGAGTGCCGGTACTTTTGGGCTGTAGTCTGTCCAATATTGCACACATAACATAACCGCCAATTAACGAGATCAACCACACAATGAGGCAACTCACTCTAACAAGGTAAATGACACAGAAATACAGCAGCAACACTATATTCAATAGCTGTAGAATATGAACTCTCGTAGACGTATTTATGATTCTGACGTTTTCAATCTAACGTCAGAATCATAAATACGTCTACGAGAGTTGTATTCTACAGCTGGTTACATTTTCAACACTACATCATGGAATTATACTTACTTCAAGCAGACCAGAAGTGCGAACTCACATGCTGGGCTCTATTCAACAGGTGAAAATGATTGCAATCAAAGAACTGTGATTGTAACACAAGCTTTATTGAATGTTTACCTAATTTGATAATTTCCTGAGTTTCCATAACCACTGGTTAGCCGTTAGCATAGCAAAGCAATATATATGCAGTCCACCCCAATGCAACTACTTGCAACCATAGATATATATAAAGGCTAGATGGCTCAAGGGGGCGGCGCAAGCGTAGCTCAACCGCGGCCATCTTGCGACGGTCACTCATAACATTATGTCTATGGTGCATATACTTTGAAATAACCATAGCGTGCTCAATTTTCATCCGATTTTCAAACGGTTTGGTGTTTTGTAAACACCAAAGATGTAGTTATGATACTGCATACTTATAATTATAATCATGTTTTTTTTTTTAATACAATAATATCATAACTACATCTTTGGTGTTTACAAAACACCAAACCGTTTGAAAATCGGATGAAAATTGAGCACGCTATGGTTATTTCAAAGTATATGCACCGTAGACATAATGTTATGAATGACCGTCCCAAGATGGCCGCCATGTGGCGACGTCGTACTCCATTGGCCAGCAGCGCGGGTGAGTCATCTAGCCTTTATATATATCTATGCTTGCAACTACTTGCAACCATTATCCCCAGTGGCAGTTTCAAGGAGTTACATTGGTGTGGACTGGCCTTGAAACTGTTTTGTTGCAAGGAGTTGCGACTAGTTGCATTTGTGCAGTCTGGCCTTTAATACATGCATACAGTGCATGATACATAATGGCCTACTACTTTAAAATGTTTCCAATTAAAAAAAATCCTTTAGCTAAAAATAAAAAAATTCAGAGGAGACATTTTAAAACATTTTTAAACCCAGTCAACATACCATGCTATTATCCCATAGAAACAGCCAGGGTGTGATTTAATGTGGAGATTTTCCATGCATCCCACCCTCTTCTTTTTATCTTACGCAAATTGTACCCTGCTTAGAAATGCAACATAGCATACAAGAATATTCTAGATCTGGTCATGTAAAACTTAATATAGTCCTTGTCTCACAACTTTTAAATAGATCCTCATCCTTCTGTTTCATATCAAGCAGAATATCGACGATACGCATTTAGATAATTGATGAAGTTCTGCCTCTTATTCTCTAGATGACAGTAGAATATAATCAAAGAATTGGGTTCAGCATCATATCATAGTATGAGTGAGTTGTAGTTTCTTACTTTGTGTCAGATTGGGTGTAACTGAGACAGAATAAGGAAGAGAAATAAGAGACTCAACAACAATGAGAGACTGGTGAAACAGGAAACACTTCAGCTGAGATACACAACAGAATAATATTGCCAAAGCCTCAACCTGTATTTCTTTATAAACAAATGCACAGCTTTTTCTTTAATATTGCCAAAGCCTCAAACTGTATTTCCTATAAACAAAGGCACCGCTTTTTCGTTATTAAACCTGACATGGTTTTACTTTGCTTTGCTTTGCCTTTTGTATTTTATTCACAGTGGAATAGATTGCAGAGATGTCCTCATTCACAGTGGAATAGATTGCAGAGATGTCCTCCTTCACAGAGGAATAGATGACAGAGATGTCTTCATTTCCTGCTTCACCGGACCTGAGAAGAACAATTAAACGTCCATTCAAAATAATGTAGAGAAGAACTAACCCTCTAATGGCTCTCCAGCAGCGCATCTGTCTTCTATGGTATCTATTTAAAATATTGGAATTTAATCTGGATTTGTGCATTTCTTTTTTTGTGCATTTTCATTGTGTGTTTATTTGTATAACTTACAATGTGTGTTGAAGGGCTGTGTTGATGTGATCTGATTGGGTCCTGGTCTCTGGTTTGAATGTCACTGAACAATAGTTAACATCCTGTTCACACTGAGCATATACAAGATAAAAAGAAATGACAAAATTGTAATGAGTGAAATGAAATAGTGAAACTTCAACATGGAGTAAAGAGGAATCTCCTCAGACGGAGCAAGAGGAGAGGACAGAGAGTGGTGCTTGACTGTGGAGCAGAACAGTGGTTCTCAACCTTTTCAGGCCGTGACCCTCCAAAATAATCCTATTTGAACTGGGGACCCCCCACCCTGACAAGCACTTGGAATGTAGGAGTTGAGGCATTACATTTAGTTTGACTCTGTGTTCTGAGCTTGTAGATTGGCTATTTTCAAAATGTTTGCCTCTTTCTTATATTATTTAACAATTTAGTCAATGTTTGACCAGTTTGTATAGTATAGTTTGTGGTGTTGATCAATATGGTCGTAGACCATATTGATCTGAGAGGTGGGACAATGAGAGGAAGAGTCTTATTGTACCTGCAATACTGAAGAGTCTGAGCCCCTCCCATTGAGCACAGGAACAGATGTCAAGCCCCTCCCATTGACCACAGGGACACACGCAGTCTGGTGTGGGACACAACAGGAAGAAAACAGATAGCTGTCTGGTTTCACACCCCCTCCCCTGCATCACATTACCCATATGCCCATAATAGATTGTGCACTCTGTCAGTTATAGCTATTACAGACTTAATATGTATATTATATGAGTGTTAACACTGAAGATACAGAAACACTTTTTGCTAAAACATTGTCTGCAAATTTTCATTTGTTATATAAAATTAATTATAGAGGAGATATATATACAAAATATAAATACCTCTTGCTCTGCATTTATCTTTTTCTTCCTGTCAAATAAAAAATACTTAACTTATTATTTACACAATTTAATGATCAATTACGTCGAATTTGATATATGAGTGCATACGTTTAGAATGACACACATGTACACGCATGCACGCACGCACGCACGCACGCACGCACGCACGCACACAACACACTCACCTGACCCAGAAGACAATGACGAAAAGTAGAATGAGCACTAACACTAGAACTCCAACTCCAGATATTAAAGCAACACTGTAGGCTTTGGAGAAACACAATAGGAGGGCAGAAGTTAAAATATGCAGTTCAGATGTTGTTTTATAAAGTTATTTTGATTTGTGAATAATATACAAGTATTTACTGAAGCCAGAGTTTCATCATCAAGGCATGATCTGATAATGTCATCAGAGAATGCTGAAATAAAATACATGGAGACATTACCTACTGGTAGATATTATGAATTTATAACTAGAAAAGCTGCCATCCCTAGAAATTGTTATATGGATGGATACAGTACTGTATAGTACAGTGTATGTATAGTGTATGGAATGTAGATATATGTTATGAATTCAGTTCAACATTGAAATTACTGTAGATTCAACAAATAATCAGTTAGCAATTCTGAAGTTAGAATACAGCAGTAGCACCAACAGTAACAATAATTAATACTTTGAATATGTGGTGTGTAACAAAACAAAAGCTTTTGTATAATATTTCAAACTCTTTCTACACTGGACACAAAAGTCATAACATTCAAAAGGAAATAAATCAACATTGTTTTCCGTGTGATTTTATTGTGCTTTACACATTTTTAAATAACTATACACTTTAGTAGATTACTCACAGAGAACATGAAGAGTGACTTCAGGTGAATTGACTGTTGTAAAGTTGTTCTTTGCCTGACAGGAGTATGTTCCACTGTGACTGGGTTGGATGTTAGAGATGGTCAGTATCTCCTGCTGTGTCGCTTCAGTGTTGTCTTTGAGAAGGATGTAGCTCTGGATTGCTGGATATGAACCACTGCTGCTGCAGGTCAACGTGACTGAGCTTCCCATGACAACATCTCCTGGTGGATGTACTGACAAAACAACATCCTTGGGACCATCTGTTGGAGAACAACAGATCTTTACAACGAGTAAAACTAGAAACTAACAACTTTGTCTGTAAATAGAACAAACAAAACACAAATCCAACCACATATTCTGTGTACTATGAGGGTTGTGTGGGAGTTTATAAACAGATTTTGGAAATGGTTTTGCTGTTGCTCATCTTGGACTCCTATTCTTTTCACTCTTTAGAAAACAACAAACATGACCATACTCACATTGAACTTCAAGTGGTACTGGAGCAGACGTGGTTGTGTTGATGTCATTGTGAGCCTGACAGCTGTACTCGTGTACTGTCCTCTGTGCTGTTTCTGGATGTTAGAGATGGTGTGATTCTGTGCTGATGACACAATGCTCTGATCTCTGAACAGTTTGTATTGTTCTGGTTTTACTTTGGGGTTGGCATCGCTATTGCAGGTGAAAGTGACTGAACCTCCTTCAAGAACATATGATGGACTGATGAACAAAGCAACATTCTTTGGACCATCTGCAGGAGGAAAATGGAGTTGTGATGTCAATGGAATACAAGAGAATGAAACAGAGAAAAGATTCAGACAAAGAGAGAGAAAGACCTCACATTAACTCATATAAACTCACACTGCACATCCAACACCACAGGTTCAGACTTCCATGTCTCTTGTCCTTCAATAGCACACTGGTAACTCCAAGCATCCTCTATTTTAGCCTGGAATTCTGGGTTGGATACTCGCTGTCCATTTTTAAACCAGACGATGTTGGGCCTTGGTTTACAAGATGTTTCACAGGTGAGTGTCAACCATGTCCCCTCAGACACAGTGGGAGGGGTCATGCGTGCAGACAGCTCTGATCAGAAGAATAAAAACAATACGGAGATTGTCAAGAAAGATTTGACTTTCATTAAAGAATTGTTCTTAAAAAGTACTTGTTTACCTGTTATAGACAAAGATATATTTTGTGTTGTCCACCAAACTTGTTTTGTCTCCAAATTGAAGTGATAATTTCCCTCATCACTGTCTCCTATATTTGTGATCCTCAGGGTACAATCATGGTCTTTATTACCTATGTATTTAATACGACCTTGATAATAACGTTCTTTAACTTGAGTGTTCCCTGAGTAGAAGGACCAGTATGCATCAGTGACAGTGTGACCCTCTGGGTGATATGAACAACCAATATCTACTGATGATCCTCTCATGACACATGGAGATGGATTGGCGATGGTCACGCTAGGATTATCACTACAAACACCTGTAAAAGACAACAAAATAAACACATTCTAATTATGATTACATAGCATGATGTCAAATAGTTGAAGGTACTGTAGTATATTTTTCCTCAATCTGATTATATAATAGAATGTATAGAATAGGAAAAAAAAGTTTAAGAAAAATACATTTTTAATTGTTCTTTTTCATATTCACCTCAATATTTATACATTTATCTGTACATCACCCACAATATTTAATTAGGTGTTTGACACAGTATTTGACTTGTACTTTACAGTTTGGAAGTCATTTTGTAAATCTATGAGGGGTGAACACACTGTGAATATGAAAACCATTTCAAACTCTCCTTACCAGGTACCAAGATCAGAATGTCCAGGATGAAATTGATTGTCTTTAGAAACCTCATAGTATCTTGAAAACTGACCCCAGCATCAAGTAACTGCAATGAAAGACACATTTCACAACCAACACATGTACTGTACTCTCTGTGCTGCAATACGCTGTAAATAAATATACGATTATACTGAGTCTGACCAATTCTTACATTTTCGTACGATTCATATTTTGAATATTCAACATTTATAGTTACATACATATGCAATAGTCAAATTCTTTGGTTTTGGTAATTGTTTGTGGAAACAATTAGCAAAAAATGTAAAATATTAATATTACTACTATTACTACACTCCTTCACTTTTCACATCTCTGAATGGTTTGAAGTGAAAGTGACCTTGTCAATCTTGTATCAGCATAAGGTACAATCCTGTCAATGAATGAAGTGTCATACTCACATACTCACTTGTCTCTAAAGATCGTCTGTTCAGTCCGTCTACATTAACAGTCATCTAGACTGATAACCAGAACAACCCCAGCCAAAACTAGAAAGGAAGGAAGGTTAAAACCACTAGAATGTTTCTTCATTACTACAGGGGGTGGCAGAGGAAACCATGCAAAGCACCAACCTGCTCATCGGGGGAAGTTAGTGGTTTTGCACAGGACACATCAACACTAACCCAGGGGTAGTCACGGATTGAATCTGGTACCTTCCGATTCACAAGTGGCCACTTCTTGAGCTAATGATGCTGTAATGTATATTCAAGTGCAAATGGAACATGCGTGGTCTGCGTGTGTGTCTGCGTGTGTGTGTGTGTGTGTGTGTGTGTGTGTGTGTGTGTGTGTGTGTGTGTGTGTGTGTGTGTGTGTGTGTGTGTGCCTTTAGACCGAGAAAATGTGCATGACCAGAAACATTTGTAGTTTGTTTATTGAAGAAATATCCATTTATTTTTAACCACTTACACCGTATTTTATAGTTCATCATACGATGGTGTCGCACAGTGGAAAATGGCAGATCTACAAGCACACAATGCATCACATCACAACGCATTAATTGTAGATCAGCCACTGTTTTTGAAAATGTTTGAAACTCTTTGGCTATAATGACATGTCAGGTTGAAAGTTATAATTTCCTTTATCCGAACATCTCAAGGCACACTCTGAACTGTCTAAATGAAAGTCAATCAAAGAACAAGATTTTTGGGCAGGATTTCCTCATTTGTCAACAAAAGTGCTCTCGAGACTGGAGCTGAATGCCATTTTAACTAGGCTTGCATCTCTTGGTTCTCCGTCACTAAAAACTAAGCTTCAGACCTCCCAAAACAAACTGATACTACTTCTAGGCCTTACGCCCATGACCCACCTAATTTCAACACACTTTGCAAGTTTGGGATGGCTCAGGGCAGAAGAGAGGGTTAAGCAAATACAAATGGGACTGGTATTTAAGATAATCAAAGGGACTGTGGCCTCAATACCCTCATAACTGACTAACTACTTCTCCAAAGTGAGTGACACCCACAGCCACAATACTAGAGGGAACGACTATGATCTGGTGCTACCCAAATTTAGAATTTCTACTACTGAAAATTCTCATTCTACTACTCTGACGCCAAAATGTGGAATGACCACAAGGGGAGGTAAATATAAATTCCCATAGAAAGGAGGTGTTATTCACTGCCGGCATTTTTCCCTTTTCTCATTTGTACATACATACAGTAATGTTTTGTATTTGCTGATGACATGTATTATTTTGTAATTTTTTTATGCTATGTTGTATAAAAGGTAATTTAAAAATAAAAGGTAATTTCAGAAAAAAATAGTGGGTTGCAAAAATAGTTATATGGTTGTAGGCAAGACATCATGGGCCCTATCTTGGGACGGCGCCTTACCCCTTATCCCTAAAGTTTTTTTTTTGTGGCTTTTTTATAGCTTTATTGGGAGAGGGATAGTGAAAGTAGGCTGACAGGAAATGGGGAGAGAGATGGGGGAAGACACGCAGCAAAGGCCGTCGGGAACGGGACGCGAACCTGCGGCACGCTGTCTGTTAAGGGATTTCAACCAGGGTGCCTGGACCGCGACGCCACGGCCCAGGCCAACATATTTTACTATTTTGAAAAATATTTTTAAATAGTTCAACTAGCCGATCTACATCGACACGTGCTTGTAGATTGTAGATAATAATAAATACAATAAAAAGATTTTCAAATTTTTGCTTTTATTTTATTCCTGTGATATCTAGTATCAGTGTTATTGCATGTTTACCTAATTTGATCCTTTCCTGAGCTTCCATAATTAGCCGTTAGCATATAGCAAAGCAATATATATGCAGTCCACACCAATGCCACTACTTGCAACTAATTGCAACCATTATCCCCAATGGCAGTTTCTAGGAGTTGCATTGGTGTGGACTGGCCTTTGCGTTTTGTTGCAAGGAGTTGCGACTATAGTTGAATTTGTGCAGTCTGACCTTTAATACATGCAATGATACATCTATAGCCTTAAATATATCGATATACCTTAAAATGTTTCCAATTAAAAACAAAATTCTTTAGCTAGAAATAAAACATTTCAGAGGAGACACTTTAAACCCATTTTTAAACCCAGTCAACATACAATGCTATTATCCCATAGAAGCAGCGTTTGATTTATGGGGGGATTTTCCATGCATCCCACCTTCTTCTTTTTATCTTACCCAAATTGTTTACCCTGCTTAGAAATGCAACATAGCTTATGTACAAAAATATTCTAGATCTGGTCATGTAAAAGTTAGTCATTGTCTCACAACTTTTAAATAGATCCTCCTGTTTCATATCAAGCAGAATATCGATGATAAACATCCTACTATAATTCTAGTAACCTGACGGTGGGTGGATGGGGTCCTGGGTCTCCGATCAAACTGCGCATGCGTCGTGTTGCCAGGTTTCGCGAGAGAAAGAGAAACAAGCAACGAGGTCTATGAAAACGAGGCCAAACCAAACGAACCCTATACCACCAACATTGGCCCTACAGCGCTTACAGTACGCCGACATGGCAACACCGAGACCCGGCCCACTCTCTGACTGTCTACAATTCCAAGCAACGAGGTCTATGAAAACGAGGCCAAACCAAACGAACCCTATACCACCAACATTGGCCCTACAGCGCTTACAGTACGCCGACATGGCAACACCGAGACCCCGCCCACTCTCTGACTGTCTACAATTCCACACGCCGCGGCCGCCATTGAAATCAGCAGCTCGCTCGCTTCACACAGCTCACGCACAGTTACCTCCTAAATGCTGAAATAGGCACACATTTCGAACCAATGTGGTAATATTCTCACACAAACAAGCCCAACTTACATTTCTGTCCATTACAAATGTCACAAGACACGAAGGAGACGAGGCAGCGGCCACCCGCGACGTCCCGCGCCATGTAAACAAACTACCGGTTGTTGCTAATACTGTCTAAAGCATGTATGTGAATGCTTATGTCCAATACTGTGTTGCCGTTAGTTGGGTTTAAGCCAACAGCTGCCTATAATGGGCCGTCAGTGTGGAGCTAAGCCACGGGTAGCGTTAGCATGCGGCTAACGTTAATGTTACACAACGCAGCTGTCGTCACTCAAACGGCTACGTTAAACATCTTATCAACAACCTGTATGAACGTTAGTGTGGTCAATGTCATCAATGCTAACTAATTAGCCCGTTGAACAGTGTTATTTTGGGGACTTTGGTGGGTTTCTGCAATTGAATAGCTTAGCACTTCCGGTCGTTCCTTCACAATAAAGGTTGCAATCAATTGAAAATAGCCCATCTACAAGCTCTCAATGCGTCGCGATGCGTTGTGAAAATAGGGAGATGGGGAGAGAGAGAGAGAGAGGAACGGAGAGAATACTCAAATACCTTGAGCAAAAATACTTCAGAGTACTCAACATGAGTAAAAATACTTAAAAGTACTGAAAAGTTGAAAAAAAAGAGTAAAAATACTTAAAGATTGATGAAAACACTACAAATACCTAAAAGTTGATAAAAACACTACAAATACCTAAAAGTTGATAAAAACAGTAAAAATACTTAAAAATCTGTAAAAAAAACTTTAAAGCTAATAAAGTCATTAAAAACACTTTCAAGTAAATACATTGAGTAACAATACTTACTTAACTACTACTACAAATACTCTTTTAGTACCGCCTCTTTTAGTACCGCCTCAATACCAGCTTCAATGCATTACTGAAATTACATTTATATGAAATACATCACAACACCCTCCTATAATATTAAAACAAACAGCCGAAGGGGTCCGCCATGTTCCACAGGGGTGCGCGGGCCCCCAGGGGGTCCGGGGACACCCAGGAAAATAAAAAAGAAATATTGAATCTTTTTCTTTTTTCTTTTTCACTTTTGGAATTTTTTGTCCCACGCTTTTGGTACCCCAAAATAGGGGGGCGCCACGACGGGGCGCGCGCGGGGGAGAAACCGCGCGACAGGACGTGCATTAACCCCAACTTTGCAACTACTTTCGCCTGCGCCCTTCACCGGGTATGGTCTAGTTTAGATAATTTATGAAGTTCTGCCTCTTATACTCTAGATGACAGTAGAATGTTATCCAAGAATTAGGTTCAGCATCACATCATTATTGTTGCAGTTTCTTACTTTGTGTCAGATTGGGTGTAACTGCGAAAAAAGAGACTCTCAACAACAATGAGAGACTGGTGAAACAAGAAACACTTCAGCTGAGATACACAACAGATTAATATTGCCAAAGCCTCAAACTGTATTTCCTAAACAAATGCACAGCTTTTCTTCATTAAACATGACATGGTTTTACTTTGCTTTGCTTTGCCTTTGTGTTTTATTCACAGTGGAATAGATTGCAGAGCTGTCTTCCTTCACCACAGAGGAATAGATGACAGAGATGTCTTCATTTCCTGCTTCACCGGACCTGAGAAGAACAATACTCGTCCATTCAAACTAATGTAGAGAAGAACTACACATCCAACCCTAATGGCTCTCCAGCAGCACAGGAAATCTACTTCTGTAAAGCACAATTTCTCAATATCTATTTAAAATATTGGAATTGAATCTGGATTTGTGCATTTCTTTTCATGACTTTCATTGTTTTCAATGCTTTGAAGTTTGAGCTGTTGTAATTAAATTGTAATCACAATCAATGTGTGTTTTTTTTATATAACTTACAGTGTATGTTGCAGGGCTGTGTTGTTGTGATCTGCTTGGGTCCTGGCCTCTGGTTTGAATGTCACTGAACAATAGTCAACATCCTGTTCATGCTGAGCATATACAAGATAAAAAGATATGAAAAAAGTGTAATGAGTAATGCAGTGAAATGAAATAGTGAAACTTCAACATGGAGTAAAGAGGGATTTCTTCAGAAGGAGGAAGAGGAGGGGACAGAGAGTGGTGTGGGACTGTGGAGTAGAACAGTGGTTCTCAACCTTTTCAGGCCGTGACCCCCCCCAAATAATCATATTTGAACTGGGACCCCCCCCTGACAAGCACTTGGAATGTAGGAGTTGAGGCATTAAATTTAGTTTGACTCAGTTCCACAGATAGATATTGTGAAACTAGTAGATCTGCTATTTTCTAAATTTCTGCCTCTTTCTTATATTATTTAACAATTTAGTCAATGTTTGACCAGGTTTTATAGTATAGTTTGTTGATTATTTTGATGCAGTAATGGTCTTTCTTTTCTTTTCTTTTTTTAGGTATTACAAAGGTCTTAAAAGTCCTTAAATTGTCACTTCACTGTCATCTAGGGACATAATCATGTGGGGACCCACAGGTTGAGAACCACTGGAGTAGACAGTGTTGATCTGAGAGGTGGGACAATCAGAATTATGAAACAGCTCAATTCAAAATAAAAACCACAAAAATAAATACCTCTTGCTCTGCATTTGTCTTTTTCTTCCTGTAAAATAAAAACTTATTATAACTTATTATTTACACAATTTAATGATCAATGACATGACAGTAGTCAGAAGGAATGTGATATTTGAGTGCATGAGAGGATGAGTTCATGTTTAGAATGACACACACACACACACACACACACACGCGTACATGCACGCACGCGCACGCACGCACGCACGCACGCACGCACACACACACACACACACACACACACACACACACACACACACACACACACACACACACACACACACACACACACACACACACACACACACACACACACACACACACACACACACACACACACACACACACACACACACACACACACACACACACCTGACCCAGAAGACAATGACGAAAAACAGAATCAGCACTAACACTGGAACTCCAACTCCAACTCCAGATATTAAAGCAACACTGTTGGCTTTGGAGAAACACAATAGAGGGGAGAAGTTAAAATATGCAGTTCAGATGTTATTTTGATTTGTGAATAATATGCAAATATTTACTGAAGTTAGAAATTACATCATCAAGACATGCTCTGATAATGTCATCAGAAAATGCTGAAATAAAACTCATGGAAACGTTTCCATGTAAATCCTACTGGTAGATATTATGAATTTATTAGAAAAGCTGCCATCCCTAGAAAATGTTAATATGCATACAGTACTGTATATAGTTTGTTATAGGAATTTACATACATGTTATGAATTCAGTTTAACACTTTAGTAGATTACTCACAGAAAACATGAAGAGTGACTTCAGGTGAATTGACTGTTGTAAAGTTGTTCTTTGCCTGACAGGAGTATGTTCCACTGTGACTGGGTTGGAAGTTAGAGATGGTCAGTATCTCGTTCTGTGTCACTTCAGTGTTGTTTTTGAGAAGGCTGTAGCTCTCGATTGGTGGATATGAACCACTGCTGCTGCAGGTCAAAGTGACTGAGCTTCCCATGACAACATCTCCTGGTGGACTTACTGACAAAACAACATCCTTGGGACCATCTATTGGAGAAAAACAGATCTTTAAATAACTTTGCCTCTAAAAAAAGGAATAAAAAGAATACATCCAAACACATATTCTGTGTACTATGAGAGTTGTGTGGGAGTTTATAAACAGATTTTGGAAATGGTTTTGCTGTTGCTCATCTTGGACTCCCATTTTCTTCACTTCATCAAGTATTCTCTTCGTTTGGATTGGAGTAATTGATAGAAATATTTGATTTTGAGGGTGAAGTATTCCTTTTTAACCAAACAAGTGTAAATATGTCAATAACTTGTTTTTTATTTTTCTGTTCTCTTGTTTGATCTCCTTTCCCACTTGCCCCCCCCCCCTTCTTCTTCCCCTTCTTTTTTCTATGGAAATAACGATACGATGGGAACTATGCACAAAAACTAATTTCACTCACTTTTTTACTTCTGTAAACCTGTGATGTGACAATAAAGCTTTTGATTCTGATTCTGATTCTTTAACTATTCTAAATAATACAACAATCATTTTATATGAATACACGGTGTGGTGTAAACATTTTAAAATCCTTTGGACAACACTTGAAACAAAAGTCAAACATTTCATGCATTCTGTACAATTCTAAGTTTAGAAAACAACAAAAGTGACCATACTCACATTGAACTTCAAGTGGTACTGGAGCAGACGTGGTTGTGTTGATGTCATTGTGAGCCTGACAATTGTACTGTCCTCTGTGTTGTTTCTGGATGTTAGAGATGGTGTGACTCTGTGATAACCCTGTCACAATCCTCTGATCTCTGTACAGTTTGTATTGTTCTGGTTTTACTTTGGGGTTGGCATCACTATTGCAGGTGAAAGTGACTGAACCTCCTTCAAGAACATATGATGGACTGATGAACAAAGCAACATTCTTTGGACCATCTGCATGAGCAAAATGGAGTTGTGATGTCAATGGAATACAAGAGAATGAAACAGAGAGAAAAGATTCAGACAGATAAAGACCTCAGATTAACTCAGATATAAACTCACACTGCACATCCAACATCACAGGTTCAGACTTCCATGTCTCTTGTCCTTCAATAGCACACTGGTAACTCCCACCATCCTCTATTTTAGCCTGGAATTCTGGTTTGGATACTCGCTGTTCATTTTTAAACCAGACAATGTTGGGCCTTGATTTACAAGATGTTTCACAGGTGAGTGTCACCCATGTCCCCTCTGACACAGTGGGAGGGGTCATGCGTGCAGACAGTTCTGATCAGAAGAATAAAAACAAGACAGACGTCAGTTGGTGAGATTGTCAGGAAAGATTTGACTTTGATTACATAAAAGGTAAAAAATAAAAATACTTGTTTACCTGTTACAGACAAATGTATTGTATTAGTCTTGCGCCACTCATCTTTTTGCCTTTTATTACCTTTTGTTCTAAACCCGAAGTGATAAACTCTCTCATCACTGTTTTTTATATCTTTGATCATCAGGGTACAATCATGGTCTTTATTACCAATGTATTCAATACGACCTTGATATGGAAGTTGTTCAGAGACAAAAGCTCGAGTTTTCCCTGAGTAGTAGAAGTACCAGTATGCCTCAGTGACAGTGTGACCCACTGGGTATTCATATGAACAACCAATGTCTACTGATGACCCTCTCATGACACATGGAGGTGGATTGGTGAAGGTCACTCCATACTCATCACTACACACACCTGTAAAAGACAACATCAATAAATAAACAGCTGTCAACTAAAATGATGAATCTTCAGATCATTCTTATCCTTTATTTTTTATTATGTGAAAATAATTCTGATCTTCTGGCCACGCTTTCTTTATCAAGTTGATTGGGGTTACGGCATGATGTCAAAGTGAAAGAAGTTTATCATTTTTCTTCATGTTACTTTCCAACCCAGCACCTCAACCAAGTGATGTGCATATTCTATTAGTTTCGTGTCAAATAGACAGATGAAAAGTAGGTGTTTTCCTCAATATGATCATATAATTGAATACATTAGAAAATATATATTCTTTGTTCTTTTTCATATTTACATATTTGTATATATTTATATGTTACTCATAGCGTGTAAATAGGTGTTTGACACGTATTTGATTTGTGCTTTGCCGTTTGGAAGTCATTTTGTAAATCTACAGTATGACGAACACAATGAATATGAAAGCCAATTCAAACTCTCCTTACCAGGTACCAAGATAAAAAATGTCAGGATCACTCTGATTGTCTTTAGAAACCTCATAGTATCTTGAGGTGAAAACTGACCCCAGCATCAAATAACTGCAATGAAAGACACACTTTACAACCAACAACATGAATGTAGCTACTATACTCTCTGTTCTGCAATAAGCTGTCAATAGATCTATGGCTATACAGAGTCTTCTTACCAATGTTAATATTACATTTCATATTTACACTGTATTTGATATAATATCACATGGTTTCATGCTTGCTAAGTTTGTAAGTTTTATATTTGGACAACTTCTTCCCTCACATCTCTGAATGGTTTGCATTGAAAGTTACCTCATGCTACCTTGTCAAACATGTATCAGTATAAGATACAATCCTGTCAATGAATACATATAAAGTATCATTGTTACTAATGTTACAGTGAGGTAATTCAGACATACTCTACTCACCCATCTCGAAAGCTTATCTGTCCAGCACTTCTACATTGACAGTCATGTCTAGTTTAGACATACTTATAACCAAAACCATACACACCCACAACTAAAAAGGAAGCGGTTAAAACCACTAGAATGTGTTGCTTCATCTCTTCACACAGTATTGCATAGACATAAGACCAAATTGTAGCATTATGTACAGGATGCAATTTGCATACAGATGTGAGGAGATTTAATTTAATTGACTACATTTTTGACAACATTTTAGTGTAAAGTAAAAATCCTCTCACACTTATGCCAGTGTGCCAGTGATCTGTGATCACCCTCCCTGGGCCCTGTGCCAATGTTGGCACCTGTGCCTAAGGTTGCCTACCCCTGCTCTAGACCCTCTAGAGGGTATCCTCTACTCTGTAGAAGAGACGTTTTTAATCCTTTGATTAAAAATAAACACAATAGTCTGCATCTCAGCACTGGCGTTTTGACGTTGTCTGAAATCAGATACACTGATGATGACCGTATTGTTTAATTGCTATTATCCATCAAAATAGTTCAATTATTAGAAAATGCTCAATTTAATTTTTACTTTTGGTACTTTAAGTATATTTTGATGCCACTACTTTTGTACTTTTACTCAAGTCAATTTTGATTACCGGACTTTTACTTGTAACAGAGTGTTTCTACATTGCAGTACTGATACTTTTACTTAAGTAAGAAATGTGAGTACTTTTTCCACCACTGGTTCTATTAGATTAACCTGCAAAAACATTCACAGACGGAAGAAAATAACATATTTTATGGTTAAATGTGAACGCTAGGGGGCAGCAAATCCCATCCCTTGGCTGGGACCCCAAATGAAGCACCTGGTGGAGGGGATGATGATTCACTTATTTATCGAACTTTCCTCAACACGTCCTCCACTCCACACACACCTCATGATGAAGAAGACTTTCAGGCACTAACTGATTGACGACAGACAGAAATAGCATCGGGCAAAAAAATAAAACCCACCAGATTCTCGCAGTCGATGCACGAATATAAAGAATAGCTCCGTTACTTTATGGAGCTCCTCCTCGACGCACGGAGCGCACAGCTGTTTGTGAACCACACAGTTCCACCATCCATCAGTTATCTGAAATACCACAAACATGTATATCAGTATCACTTGACAACAATTAGTCGATCTCTAGGCTATTATTGAAAAGTCACATTTCATTTAGCCAGCCTAATCTCTAATGGCAAATGTTTCCAATTGGTTGATAGTCTAATAGGCTAATTGGCTACACAATTAAATAGCTACGCATTGTTAATTTACCCATTTGTAACTCTGAAAGTGCGCAAATGTTGCAATTGCTTGGTTAAAATAAGTGTATGGTAAATTTTATTACAACATTTTTCTCCCCCTAAATTAATAATGGAATGGATCGGAGTAGCTTACAATACTGGGGTGGACTCCCCCCTCCAGCGGTGTGTGTGTGTGTGTGTGTGTGTGTGTGTGTGTGTGTGTGTGTGTGTGTGTGTGTCACACAGCAGGGAGCCAATCCGTGGCACCAGACTGTCTAAGTGGAACCATCAACCATCTCTCTGACCGCTGCCCTGGCCAGCAGTCGTGACAGAGCGCAGGGACCGTGCGTCACATCCATCCAGGGGAACCTCTCCTTCTCTCATTTGATGCACGGACACCTCCGGACAGAGAAGCCGCCCGCGGGGAGAGTGAGTCTACCCTCCGTTGCGCCATGGAGAACTCCGGTATGGACGGCTTAATGGCATTTTACATTAACGACACTTTCCAGGGACATGCTTTGGATAATAACTCTGTGATGGAGACACTCCGGGTAGCAGCCGGTGGTGCTGAGCCCTTCTTCGTGGACTCCAACACGGTCAGGACTGCTGCGCTCATGGCCGCTCCGCCGTCGGACGCGACTCACCTGATGCCTGCCTTCTGGGACTCCCCGCTGAGCCACGGCATCAACGTGTTCGTGGGCCTGGTGCTGTGCTTCACCATGCTGGGCCTGGGCTGCACGGTGGAGCTCAGCCAGCTGGGCGAGCAGATCAGGAGACCCATCGGGGTGCTGCTGGCGCTGGTGTGTCAGTTCGTCGTCATGCCCTTAGTGGCCTTCCTGCTGGCCCTGGCCTTCTCTCTGGACGACGTGGCGGCCATGGCCGTCCTGCTGTGTGGATGTTGTCCAGGGGGGAACCTGTCAAACATCATGTCCCTGCTGGTGCACGGAGAGATGAATCTGAGGTAAGCAACGCGCACCTCCAACTTTGGAAATGTGTTGTTTTACTAGGCCTATAAATGGGCTACACAAAACTAAAGTATTCAATAGGCCACAATATGTCCTATAGTCACATACAGTAATATGTCCTCCTAGTGTTATGGTCTTTTATTACTATTTATTAGAAATACGCACGATTGTCGTATCGTTTTTACGCAAAAGTTACATTACGCACGGCTCCAAAGTTCATAATTGCATTTTCTGTACAACCAACTGTGATTAAACGTGATTAAAAGTGAATCACATCAAGATAATATGAAACGCTGAGTTTTATTGCTGATTAATATCATATATTATGATCATATTCGAGACTCATCTGTCCCCTTGTCTCCCCATCAGCATCATCATGACCATATCGTCCACGCTGCTGGCTCTGGTGCTCATGCCGCTGTGTCTGTGGATCTACAGCCGGGCGTGGATCAACACGCCCGTGGTCAACCTGATGCCCTTCGGGGCCATCATCCTGACCCTGTGCAGCACTCTCATCCCCATAGGCCTGGGGGTAGCGCTGAGGTACCGCTACACACGGATAGCTGACATCGTTTTAAAGGTGGGTGTGTTTGTTTATTTGATTGATTGATTGATTGATTGATTGATTCACAAAACAAGAATATTAGACATAAATAATATGCAGTACCAGGTGCCATCTCTGTACAATCATTGGAGAATGTTACTTTTCTGAACAGCATTTCTCTAATCATAGTTTTTTTTTAAACATATATAATAATGACACAACAGGGGGATAATAAATACATGTGCTGATTGTGAAAAATAAATCCCAGGGGCATAGATATTTCCATGTCCTGTGAGCAACCTCAGAAAGCTCCTGTGTGTCCGCTTTAAGGAAGAAAAAAATATTCAGAACTTGGATGCTTTAGAATTACGATCACACTTTGTGCGCAACGGCGCATTGCGTAATTCCCCATGAGACTGACAGCAGGGCACAGTGACATCAGAGGCACTTTGTTAAGTAAGCCTCCTCCCTCTGAACTGAACATGATAATAGAGGCTCTCAGGAGGAGGGGGGTGGGCGCCTGCTTCACATCTCTGAGACACGGTGCAGGCGCGCTGATGATGCATTCCAGGCTCTCACTGCTTGCATGCATGCAGGGCTGCTACTATCGATTATATTATAACGAATCCATGCAGGAATAATACAATTTTCTTCATTATAGGCCTAACTGACTAACCAACTTTTTTGTATAACCGACTAAAACAATGACTATTCCTACTTGAGCCTTATTTTATTCTTGGTCATACAACAGTGTTGCACAAGAATAGGGACATTTCAGCCCGACCCAAATCGATTAATATAAAAAGAAATATTTTTCATAATCGATTAAGTTGATTAGTTTGATTAACCGTTGCCTCCCTCCTCCATGCAGGTGTCCCTGTGGTCTCTGCTGGTCACCCTGGTGCTGCTGTTCATCCTGACCGGGGCTCTGCTGGGTCCGGACCTCCTGTCCACCATCCCTCCCTCTGTCTACGTGGTGGCCATACTGATGCCCGCGTGTGGCTACGCCGCCGGCTATGGCCTGGCCGTGGCCTTTGACCTGCCTCCCAGCAGCTGCAGGGCCGTCTCGATGGAGACGGGCTGTCAGAACGTGCAGCTGTGCACGGCCATCCTGAAGCTGGCCTTCCCCCCTCAGCTGATGGGGGGGATGTACATCTTCCCGCTGCTCTACGCTCTGTTCCAGGCGGCCGAGGCCGGCATCTTCATCCTGGGTTATAGGATGTACAGGAAGGAGGTCCTGCACAAGCCTGACCTCACGGGGCCAGGAGAAGGCGGGGACATTGGGTATCAGAGGTTCGAAGACGACGACGGTGACTTTGAGTCGTCCTATGGAGCGGTGACAGTGAGCGACGCAAACTCCATCACGTTGGATCCCTGTCCTCCGGGGTCCACTCCTGTTTAATGTCCCTGGCTGGCTGTGTGACTCTGCGTTGTTATCATATCACGATGATGAATCATCCTTCTGTTCATTGTTATGAACCAGAGAGAGAGAGAGCCCAGGAGAAGAATTAAGAGCTGTGCTTCATACGTCATAATATGGAAGGCTGCAGGGGACTAGGCAACTTGAAAATGTATAATGCCACAATAGCATTATCATTTTTACACAAATGATTGAGTAAACATTAACATGTAAAATGCAATAATTCAACTTTCACATACTTCAATGATGACCATATGAAAATGATTCTAAGCTGTTCATGTTGAAATAGCCTATACTGTCCACTGTACAGTGGGCTACAGTCAAATGTTAATTCAAATTGACGATTTAAAATGCAATCTAAATAATGTAACCTGATATTCTATTTATGCAAGCAATATTTAAGTCACTGTTAAAATTAATACATTTTCTAGACAAGATGAAAATTAAAACAGCCTTTGACTTTTCATGTTCAAAGACTTCAGGTTACATTGTTAATCTTAAATTGAAAATCTTGTTTTAACATTAAGCTATGGTCTACAGTGCTACAGATTAAGTCTGAAAATGAAATGTCATTTCATTTTCATTTTAAATTAAATGATTGCATTTTCATTTGTACTAAAATAACATAATATATGTGGGAAATGATAATGATCTTATGGAAATACATTAATTTTCATTTCAAGTGTCATTTAGTCCCCCATTGCTCCCATAGGCTACATAAGCTTTCAATGTTTCTAAAGAAACGCTGCCAATTCAGACAGGTTCAGATATAATAATGAACTCAGAACAAACTGTGTAAGCACTCGATCACTTTCCATCATGTCTATGGGAAAGTGGCATTTGTCAACAAAAAAAAAACATTTTACATTCATGGGGCACTTGTCAACATGCTGTGCACAGCACAAGGACACACTCACCAAAGTTTACCCCATAGTCCTGTCGTGCCATATACAGTACACTGGTCTGTTGCTATAAATCAGTGGTTCTCAACCCTTTCAGGCTGTGACCCCCCAACATAATCATATTTGAACTGGGGACCCGACACCCTGACAAGCACTTGGCATTTTAGGAGTTGAAGCATAACATGTTGTTTGACTCAGTTCCACAGATAAATATTGTGTAACTAGCAGATCTACAAGCTCACAACGCCTCATGCTCATGCTCTCAACACTCATGTTGTGAGCTTGTAGATCGGCTATTTTCACATTTTTTGCCTCTTTCTATATTGGCCATTGTTTGACAGGTTTTTATAGTATAGTTAGTTGATTACTTTTGATGCAGTAATGGTCTTTTTTTTAAATGAAAAATCCTTAAATTGTCACTTAACTGCCATCTGGGGACCCCCTGGGTGTCCCGATCCACAGGTTGAGAACCACTGCTATATAAATCACCCTGTGTGTGTGTGTGTGTGTGTGCGTGTGTGTGTGTGTGTGTGTGTGTGTGTGTGTGTTTGTGTGTGTGTGTGTTTGTGCGTGCGTGCGTGCGCGCGTGCGTGCGTGAATGTATGTACGACTCCCTGGAGTAACTGGGTAACAAAAGGTGTCTTCTGCTGCGTTGCAATTGGAATCACGCTGTGCCAATCCATCAACCACTCTCAATGAATAGGACTCTACTAATGACCAGGACTAACAGTCTGAAGACAATGTACAATTGTGTATAATATAACCATGTGTATATCGAGAAAATATATCGACCAAATAAAAGTTCTAAATATATGGCAACCGTTTTGTCGTGGCTCTCTTGCAACATGCTGGTAGCAGCTACTTTGCGCCTTTTACGCACAGAGAAGGAACACACACACGTTACAACACAGTAAACATATTCATGTAAATTTAACTCCGAGGGCGTACAAGTGGAATCAAATGGACCCCTACGACTCTACGAGAACATTTGGTTCCATTTTGTACACCCTACACCATACAGTTATATAATTATATTATATAATTAACACCGAGGATTTGACTGTGAAGCTCCCTGAAATATCAGTCATGGATGAACTTCAACCTGGTTTTTGCTTTTTCTCCATTTACATCTACAACTACGCGTACATCTACATAAACGTTCAGATGCCTACCCTATGGCCGCGGATGTTACAATTATGTACGGCCCCTCAGAAGTACGGTCCGTATCTTCCGTATAGTTCAATAAAAAGTATTTTAATCCGATCGGTGGCCATTTTTCTACGTATTATCACCATACACTTTCAACTACGCGACCCTATCGGTTGGGAGGTGGATTGCACTCTGATACATTATAACTCTAATGAGAAAATGGCCACCGATCGGATTAAAATGCTTTTTATTGAACAATACGGAAGATACGGGTACTTCTGGTGGGCCCGTACATAATATACATGTACATGTACATGTACATTTAATACATGTAACAGGGTAAGCACTTTATATTTGAAATCCGAACGTTTATGTAGATGTACGGGACTAAGGGCCGTACATGGAGAAAGTGCAAACACCAGGTTCATGTTCATTCGACCGTCGTGTGATCCATGGCTAACTATGAAAGCAATCCTACGGCCGCACCGCACCTGAGCACAATCAGGTCTGATGGCGACCAGGTGGGTGTATTTAACCTGTTCCACCATGGTGACCGGGCTAGCTGAACTAAAATGGCTTCGTACGGAGACGAGTCAATGGATAGCTACCTCTACTCATCGTACAATCCTTACAGGTCCTACCACCCCAAACACAAGGCCGCGGCCTGGAAGTACAAGAACTACGTGTCCCACTACGCGGACGCCGAGGCCTTCAACAACCAGCAGCGCGCCCAGCTCAAGTCCATCTTGTCCCAAATCAACCCCAAGCTCACCCCGAGGCTCAGGAAGGCCAACACCAAGGACGTGTCGGTGCAGGTCAACCCCAAGACCGAGGCCTCGGTCCAGTGCTCCATCGGCCCGCGGACCCTCTCGGCCCTGAAGCGAGACACGCAGCGTAAAAGGAGAAGCGAGGGAAGCGCCCCCCAGACGCCCCCCAACAACAACAACTCCGCGGTGGGCGGCGTGCACTACCCCCGCACCCTGGCTGTTTATTCCCCCATCGCCTACAGGTAGCTTAGTGACTGTCTGTCACGATCATGACGTATTACTTGACAGATTAATTGTCATACAAATAATTGCACTGAATAATTTAATTATTTTGGGCATGTACAAATTACACTTGTTTGCCTTTTACACAAGTGGTTCTCAAACTGTGGGTCGGGACCCCCAGGTCCCCACATTTTTTTTGTGGGGGGGGGGGGGGGGGCGTTAACTGTCATCCCCACATGACAGTGAAGTGACAATTTATAAGGCCTTTTTAATATCTAAAAAACAAATACAAGTTAAAATCAAATTAAAGCAATCAGCAAACTCTACTCTAAGAACTGCATGCATTGTTTAAAACAAATTGCACAGGGCAGATTTGACAATTCACTTTTTTTTAAACTGACATTGAATAATTGTATGCTTTCAAAATGTAGTGTTCCTTTAGCGGAAATAGCCGATCTACAAGCTCACAATGCGGAGACATGATGTGAGCTTTTAGATCTGCCATTTCTGGAAAATTTAACATGGAAACTATTATGGAAAATAATTGTGACCTACTTATAGAAGCGTCACCTCCTTCGTGACAGAGGACCACCAGCAGACGGGAGAAGCGGACAGTGAGGCACAGACTGGAGATCCGCCCGACGACCCACCTCATCCTCCTGACGCTTTTGTGAAAAGCGAGGACCAAGGGGTCAACATTAACAAGGAGGCGAAAACATCCAAATCTGCTGGGCAACGCAAAAAGTCCAAGGTTGAAGACGTCAAACTCGTTGAGGCCGAGGTGACCACCAAGGGCCGCGTAAGATTTCAGGTGAGTTTCACTCCAAGAGTGTGCAAATGGATGATGGGTCTATACGGTTCCATTTGTACACTTTTGGAGTTGCAGACTGATAAATTACCTTGCCTTTTAATGGACGTTGTGTAATTGACTCGAGCGCTAGAGGAGATTGTGACTTGTTTTACTTGTCACCCCTTAGTTTCTAGAACAGAAATACGGATATTATCACTGCAAAGACTGCAACCTGCGATGGGAGAGCGCCTATGTGTGGTGCGTCCACGGCACCAATAAGGTAAGAATACGACGAGTGCCATGGCCCAGAACAATCAGTTTCTGTTGCATGAGTCTAATCAATGTATCTCATTCTCCTTCCAGGTGTATTTCAAGCAGTTCTGTAGAAAATGCCAAAAGGATTTCAATCCTTACCGTGTCGAAGATATCACATGTCATGTGAGTAATGTTTTGTACTATACAAAATGACGAGTACCGGTAATATTTAAAAAGGTCCAGTTCTTAACCTTGTCCCTCCTTCTCTCCAGACCTGCAACAAGGCGCGTTGTTCCTGTGAGGTGACACCGCGCCATGTCGACCCCAAACGGCCCCACAGACAGGATCTGTGCGGCAGGTGCAAGGGCAAACGGCTCTCCTGTGACAGTACCTTCAGCTTCAAGTACATTATTTGAATCTGATGACTCCATCGGACTTTGCCCATTCACACCTGCGTTAGTGCCACTGTCCTTCGCTCGGGGAGACTCTACAATGCCCACGAGGGCCCCTGGGATGAAGGCCGGGGACTCATTACTTTAATTTTGTGTTTTGAAATTAAAAGTATACACCACTTGTAAATGTGCAATAAAAGGACAACCTAGCACTCTACTTTGGATTTTTTGTGTGTGCTTGATACATGGAGATTTATACAACAGTGAGGCTGCATTAACTTAACATTTGGCAGATGCTCTTATCTAGAGCAACTTGTGAGGTTAAAGGGGTCAACAGGATAAGGGGTTTGAGGAAATGGAATGCATCAAACCTGTGGGCTATTGCTCTAGCTCCACCATCCAAGTCTCAACTGCTTCAGAGAGCATCTTTAAAATGTGATGTTTGATGGTAGGGCAGTGGTGCACCACTGAACAGGCAAAACTAAGGCATAATGCAGAAGTTGACGTTTTAATACTTGCATATAGTTTGTATCGTTTCCCAATTCATAACAATGTATCCGCAACAGAATCCTTGCTGCTGTGTCTAAAGAATAAAAATGGGTTGCTAGTGTAGCAACCCCTAGAGGTTGCTGCTGCCCACACCTAATCTGCCCAAAATTCTTGAGTCTCAAGTGGAGAAACATTTATAAATCACTAGGGGAAAGGCCATAGGGTCACCAAAAGCGGTTACACCCACCCAGCAAGTCAACACTTTGGCCTGGGGTCACTAACATGATCAGGTTCCATCCTCTTGGGCAGTGGTTCTCAAAGGTTAGGTATGTACTATAGGCTACAGATCCCCATAATTCTGACCCATACAGAACCAAATTGGCTCTTGGGAACATGAATGTGCTCAGGCGTCTACGTTTATATAGCCATAAAGGTAGACGCCTCCTCCGGCAAGCTTCCTGACAACTGGCCAATCACTGTGTCTATTCCGGGACTTAAGACGCGCTGTGATTGGCCAGTGTCAGGAAGCTTGTCTTCTCTAATGGTGGCCACTGAGGCCAACGAGGTATCTAGATCTAAGTGGCCATAGGGTTAATCGTTGATGTACAGGGATTCCTCCCAGTAGTTTGAGATGTAAAGTGTTGGACAGACAGACACCAGCGGGACTAAAACCACTCAAGGATGGTTTTAGGTTATGGATTGAACCCAGTGTTTAGAAACCCTGGTACAGAGCGTTGAAAACCAGTGACCTTTTAACCCATTGAGACCTGAAGCCGATTCTACATGTCTCCTAAATCTCAACAGTTTTCTGAAAAACGTATGTTGCTATATCAGTGGTGCTCAATCCTTTTCATGTCAAGGACCCCCAAAATTATATGTAATTGGCCGCGGACCCCCATCAAAATATTTGGTTCCAGGGACCCCCAGAAGCAAAGATTTGAGTTAAAAATGTTTGCTCTAAAAATATATATATTCAAAGATTTGCACACATTTTCACAATTTTTCAAAAATAGCAGATATATACGCGGTATAGATCTGCTATTTTTGAATAGCCAAAAGTGTAAGATAATGCTTTTAGCACAAATCTAAAAATGACAGGTCTTAATGGGTTAAAGGGATAGTTCACCCTCAAAATTACTTTATATTTCTATCAATTAGTCACTCCATATTCTTTTGTTTTTGTTGCATTCCTAAGCCAATAATGTGATGACCAGCGGACTGGTAGGCAGCGGTTCCGGTAGGAGACACAAAGAGTCTTCTTTGTATCTCCTACCGGAACCGCTGCCTGTCATCAAATTATATATCCATGAATTCAAGTCTCCATGGGGTGACTAATCAATAGAAAAACATGTATTTTTGGGGTGAACTATCCCATTAACTATTAATATTAACATTGATTGACACAGCCTTACTGTAGGATCAGCTCTTTATTTATCCAGAGAGAAGGCTGGTATGTGAGTGAACAAGAAAAAAAAAGAAACAAAAAGAAAAATGTATAATGCTCCTCTACATTAAAACAATATGTTCCAGGTAAATAATATATCCATTAAATAATTAAGAACAGCATTCAATTGTACCAGACAAGCAGAAGAAAAAGCTCTCTGTGAGGAATGACTACAGTGATTAATACAATGTGCCATGACAAGATTCCACGACGCGTTCAGGTTATCGGTTCGTAATCCTGCTGTTTTTGGCCGGCGAAGAAGCGGTGCTTTTCACAAAGCATGGCGGAAAGTCTCAATGGCAGCCATTTCAAACCCCCGGTAGTTGTGTGTGTCAGGCAATGAGTACAGCTGTATGATGGGAGCAGCCAACATGGACAAACACAAACCTTCGTCTCCCATCGGAAGGCGGCGAGGGCCTTCGATTGGAGAGCAGGGCCAACAGAAAAACTAAATAAAATCACAGTGAGAGAAGGAATGCATATGACCAGGCTTGGTTAGCCCGATTTAGATGCTTTGTCGCGCTGTGGTGACGCAAGCCAAAGATAAGCGATCTGTAAGCTCACGGCACGTCGCACTGCGATGCGTTGTGAGCTTCTAGATCGGTTATTTTTGGCACACGAAAACCGTCGCACGACAAAGTATAAAATCAAGCCAGGCTGCAGCGAACCAACAGGAGAGAAGAGACTTCAATCGCAGCCCCCTCCCATCAGCATGTGACTGTTGGTGAAGTGTCCGATCCCACAAGACCCCAGACTCCATTGCAAACAGCAGCCATCCAAAACCAAGCCAGTCTTTTTGGGAAATGTTGAAGTTTTGAGTGCGATTTGAGGATTACGATGGTGGTTAGTGACTCAAATCTGGTCTCGCGTCGTCTCTTCTCACATTAGCTTTTAAACCATCCTGTTTCGGATTAACAGTGCATTACACAAAAAAGTACAAGGGAAAAAAATACTGGTTTTACACTATACATTTTTTTTCTCTCTAAAATATATACAGAGTAAAATAAGTTATTGATGTATTCCATAATGGGTTTGTAGCCAGTCTGCACTCGTGGGCAACTCTATGCATTGTGTGTGTGAGCGTATACCGGAGTGTCCGATATATAATTGCCACACGGTCATAAAGTCTCTAAAGGCAGCTACTTATTTGGTTAACAGAGTGAGTTTCATGAGATCTGTCGAAGGCAACGCTCCTCTCAAAGCAGGTCGATAAACAGATATATATATTTCTCTTTTTACATTCCCCGGTGGAGGAAAACAGCTCCCCTGGGGTTACAATTCCGTGTTAAATACCCCCAACATTTACAACCTAGGATGTTAGCTCTAATAAAAAATACATTTCTCAAAAAAATATTCTTGCAGTGCTTATTCTCTTTCAAGCATGCTTTTGAAAACTCTGTTTTTTTTTCCTATTAGTTTTTTTTTTTTTTTTTACTGTGTACGTGTGTTTGCTTATGAATATGTTCTCTCTCTCTCGCTCTCTCTCTCTCTCTCTCACACTCTCGCTCTCTTTTTCTCTCTCTCTCACACACACACACGCGTCTGGACGTTCCTTTCCGGATCGACTCGCATGCTTCAACCCCGTTCTTTCTCAACCTGGGGCTAACAAGGCCGCCAGCCAGGAACCGGAGGCCCAGATAGGCCGTTTTTCTCTAAATGCGACCAAAGAAAAAAACCAAAAACCAAAAGAAAACATTTGTTTTTGCATCATCATCATCATCCCACCATCCTGGGCCAGCCTCATTTACCAATCATACATGACTTATTGCAGCTGAATTTTACGAGTTGGCTTAGTCTGGGAAAACAAAAAAATCTAATATTAGCTTTGAGTATTCATAGATGTAATAATAATATATATATATATATTAATCACAGTCACAGTTATGCCCACACATCCTTTAGCCCTTATAGGTGGAGTCTCTCTCGTCCTCCTGTGAAGCCCCCGCCTCCCCAGCCCCGGTGGGGTCTGGGGGGGAAAAGGGAGGGGTGTCTGTGATCGTCCTGTCCGGTGCCGTGCGGTCCAGCCTTGCCTTTACAGTCCAGTGCTGAACGTCGTGGTGGTGGTGGCATTGGTATTGGCGTTCTGGTTGGCCTGGGCCTGGCTCAGAGCCTGGCGAATCTGCAGGTTGAGCTCCATGAGGCGGGCGCTGGCCTGGGACAGGTCCCTGCTGGGGCCCACCACCGCCAGGCAGCCCGTCTGGCCCAGCGTCTGGTGGCGGAAGTAGATGTGCAGCAGCGTCTGGACGGCGTCGTCCGTCTCGTTGCCGAAGATGTCGTTAGGCCACAAAGACCTGGTGGAGGAGGGGAGGATGGTGCTTAGTGCAGACCTTTATACTATTCTATAAAACGTCAAACGTTTTTAATTTCAAGGACCCCCAGTTTGGTATGCATTAGGCCACGGACCCCCGTTAACTCTGATCATTTGCACGCTCAGAGTTACAGACTCGTAAGTGTCCTTTTTGTGCCTAACTATCAACAATTTAGCTGGGGAATGACTCACGCTCATTTGTTTATTTAGACAGATCCCCATTAGCTGAGGCCTAAACGACAGCTAGTCCTTCCTACACTTGTTTTGACACCAGAAATATATAAAGCATGCACGTCCAGAACGATTAACGACAGGTCCTGGACAGAAGAAGATGTGAAGAAAACATAAAGAGTCCGCACTTGACCTACCTGAAGATCTTGACCTGTGTGAGAGCGGAACTGAAGTCTCTAGCCCTCAGAGCTTCAATCAGTGACTGGATGGCCGTTTCAGTGGTGGTCTGAGCAGAGTCCGATATACACACATCCTCCTGTTCATCACTGCCTGTCTCTGCTTCCTTCAAGCAACCCTCCAGGATAGCCAGCTCTTCAGACATATTGGTTACCTGAGACACACACAAATAAAAAAGGAAATGATGCATCCACAGAGCTTTTAAAAAGGTGCGGAATAAAAATTGGCCTTGTATACGTGACTCTGGGAAATATGGAAGCTTTTACCATAGAGGTGGAAAAAGTACGATGCGTCGCATCGCAAGCTTGTAGATGGGCAATTTTCAATGGCCGAAATGTACAGTAGATAGGGTTGAAGTGGTTAATGTATGTTTTGTAATAATAATACAAATCTACAAAGTAACTAGTAACTAAAGTTTTCAAATAATTGTAATGATAATTGTAATGACGTTAAAGTACAATCTTTGCCTAAAGTTTTCAAATAATTGTAATGACGTTAAAGTACAATCTTTGCCTCTGAGATGTAGAGAGTAGAGAGTAAAAGTACTGAAATACTGGAAATACTCCAGTAAGATAAAAAAAAAAGAAAAAATCAAAATTGTACTTCAGTACAGTACTTATGTAATTGTACGTAGTTACTGTACACCACTGGTTGTGATGTGGTGTTGTCTGTAGGTACTTTAAGCCTGATTTATAATCCGTCGGACGACAGTGTCGCTTGCTGAAAATAGCAGATCTACAAGCTCACAACCCATCGTATGGCCGACTACAACTTAAGCATTACTGCACGGATGAGCCCACAAGCATGCGTGTTCTAAGTCCGCCTATAGGGAGGTCACTAAAGAAAACCGGTTAGTATCGACCAGTGATTAACTGGAATAAGTGATCCTATCGCTCCGTGAGAAATGATTCAATCTAATGCAGTGCTTTAATCTGATTAAAGATCCCCCAAAGAGCTATAAAAACTGCAGTGCTAGACTGTGGCAGCATAGATCAGACAATGGCCGACCCAAGCCCACAGTCAGTGAGATTAGCGATGGTTAGATAGGAGGTCTGTCTGAGTGCTTGGTGGCCCGAAATAACAACAAGAGTGAAAGACTACCTATAGCATCAACTTCATATAGTAAGTAAGAGTCTGTAGGAAACCAAAATTCACAATGTGTGCGAGTAAATTTCTTTGCATTCTTTTTTGAGTTTTGCATAAAAGGCAGCCAGGATTCTAAACTTGTCAAACTTATAGTCACCCTGACTCGACCCATCCAAAGGATACATCATTTATAGTGCACAATATTGTTCCCAGCAACTAAAACAGAATTAACTTCAACATGGAAAGCTGGATCTCTTGAATGGTTTAACACAAGTCTTAACTTAGAGGGAGGCCAACTTAACAGTCTCAAATCTTAACTTTATGCAGCAGTCTAATTTTAGTCTGGTAGAGAAGTCTGTTTTAGATGAACCACATAGACCCTATATACTTTGTTGTTCGGGGTCAAAGCTCACATCACGTCACGTTACTCGCCTATTTCCGCACAATGTTCGACTATTATAACATGTCCAGCATAGGGACGCTAGGGTTCATGTGGTTAAGTCTCAAGACCAACTCTGAAAGACACATCTCCTTGTTCTGGTCTAGGGTATGAATAGTGCTGTGTGGGCTTCTGTTTAGATTGTGTGTGAAACACAGACAACATTAGCTGTGTTTACGGCCATTTCTGTGTGGTTTTAGGCTCACCTCTGCCTCTCTCTTCATGGTGTCCACTCTGCTGATGAGTTTACAGTAGGCCTGGAACAGCAGCAGCAGCTGAAAGTGCAACTTATAGAGCCTGCGACACAGTTCCAGCTCCTTCACAATGAGAGAGAGAAAGAGAGAACACAGAGTCACAACCTGCATGAATCACAAGGGGTACAGTAATGTATCCTGGGTTAGAGATGAGAGTGGAGATGAAAGGGTTAACCACATGAACCCTCGCATCCCTATTCTGGGCATGTCATAAATAGGCGAACATTTTGCAAAAAAGAAAAGAGCAGATCTACAATCTCACAGTAAGTTGCAACGAGACGCTTATAGATCGGCTATTTTCGGAGAGGAGATTTGGTGTAGAGGGAAAAAAGGATGAGAATAAGTATAGAGCCCTGGGATTACACCGGTCAATTAATCATATACAGGGTTTAACCACTTAAACCCCTGCATCCGTATTGTGGTGAAATCTTTCACAGAAAATAGCAAATCTGCGACGCGTTGTAAGCTTGTCAAATTGGCTATTTTCAGCGAAAGCTTTCTCCACAAATAAAAGAAAACAGAAAGGACACTAGTATAGAGCCCTGAGGGACTCCGGTCAACCATGTGTGGGGTTTAAGTGGTTAAGTGGTTAATGTGAACCCAGGCACCAACTCAAGGATTCAATGGAGAGAGGTGAGGGTCTGTCTCTAAATCATCATAGACCATCCTTCAGCACCTCGCTGTCACGCTCCCGCTGGGCCCCCAATAACTGGATAAATAAAGCAATCAAATAGATGGTTGAATGATTGGGTCATGGATGGGAGTTAAAGGGCACCTCTGAGGATATTTTAAAAAGCTGAATCATATTGTTGTGTTGTGAGCAGGACATTAATATCTCATGATGGTAACACTCTCCAATGCTTTCTGTGTGTCCAGATGATCACTAGTCTGCAGGCGCTGGTGAAACGCCAGTTGGCCAACGTTAAATGTGTAGTTTTGCCAGTGCCTACAGATCGAGCTCTCTAAACGTAGACAGCATTTAGGAAGTGCTGCGACAAGTTTTCACATCTTAGAACGCTATAGAATAGAATAGGATTCACCTTAAAAAAAAATGGGCAAAATGGGGGGGGGTTTGACTTACCCAGAGTGAGACAAACTCATGGATTAATGTTTCATGTCGGTGTGCAGTTTGTTGAACAGTGAGTTTAACCTACAGTAGTTTAGCTCAACTGCCCATGTCTATGAGATCAAATGACAGCTTCTTTCACAGGCAGAGAAACAGACCTACACCAAACAAAAGGGTTTCAACTGTACTGTGCTGTCAACATTTCTTTAACAAACTCTTTCATAAGTGCATCTAAAATCCTAACAATGACATTGTAATTACAGCTTCAATAGTATACAACATTTTCTGAAATATGGATATTTGTATTCATCTGCTTTGGCTGTTTGATATAATCTAATTTCTTTGCAAATAGGGAATTAAGGGACTTAATAAATGCATAAATTATAATGTGTTTTGTTAGAGCAGCCATTAATCTTTGAATAAGTTTAAAGGTGCATTACTTTATTATTGAGAGGAGCTGCTAAATGATCCCATAGACATTCCAGAATTGAGCTAGGCAAAGCTAAAATCACCATTCAATAAACCTTCAAACTGCAAGCAGAGACATGAAAATCCACAAGATTGTCCGACTAAGTAGGAATAATTGCTCAATTCAACCTATTCCCCAAAAAAGGGGAGAAATAAAAAACAAAAGCAATATGAATGTATTGAAGTATGGGAATGGAGCCCTACACATGCAAAAATGAATAGTGGTTTGAACATGGTGACAATATGGTTCTCTCCATCCATTCTCTCCTATTGATTTGATAACCCAGGACAACCTCTTACAGGGGGCAAAAAAAACCTTGGACGATCTGTCGTCTGTTTTCCTGTGCAGGTTAATAACTACATAATGGCTAAAAACATGGAAGGCTGACGTTAGTAGTACACCATGATGCAAGCAAACATTTATAAATGGCCGTGTTCGCTTTATACATGCCAATGTGCAAGCATTGAAAATACTGTTGAGTGATTGCTTGCACACTGACACACCTAAATCTAATACACCTATTACTAATTTTGTTAGCTGCATCTGAGCTGCTTACATCACGTGTACAATGAAAGGTCAGCCTGCCATCTTTTAACCCTTCTGCCGTTTTTAACCTGTACAAGAAGACAAACGAAAAAAATCGGCCTAGGTTTCATACCCCTTTAAAATCAGCAGGTACCACTGTTGTTATTAGCAGGAGTCAAGAAGTCAGCCTGCAGTCACAGTAAGTATGGAGTACAATGCTGTTAATAGGTCGACTAGCCAACCAACAGTAAAAGCAGCTACAGTATTTACATACATGGTAGGTATTGGAGTGTATTATGATTCATTACAGGTTGGCCGAGCTGGGTTACTCAAGAGAAGGAGAGAGAAAGAGAGAGAGTGGGGGGTGGGGGGGGGGGAGAGATAGCTCAGCCCTCAGGTGAAACAACGGCGCGGGGGTCACGTTACAGAAGAGAAATGAAATGGGGTCAGTGAGTTGTTTTTGGATGTTATGTTTATTATTATTATTATTACGGCTAAGAATACGAGAACCACTTACTGCTAGATTCTCCATTTGCTAAGCAAGAAGGTGAGCAGGTCACAAAATAACAAATAAACAGAACAACAACAACAAACAAACAAGAAGAAATAAAAAATAAAAACAAAAAAACAGGAAGAGAGAAAGACCAAGAATTAGTGTGCTTCAACATGGCAGGAGAGTCACGCACGAGCAATCTGTCCTTCACACAGGCCGAGTGGGGGTGGACACTCACTCAGTGCCAATAATAATGCTGAATATACAGTAACTCCGTCGTACGTCGGTGTCATGCACAGAAAATAGCCGATCTACAAGCTCACAACATGTCACGCGCGCTGTGAGCTTGTAGATCGGCTATTTTCTGTGTGCGACGCAGTCGTGCGACGAATTAGGAATACGGCTTAACACATGACAAGCTCAGCACTAAGAGACATGCTAGAGAACAGCATGTAGAGAGAGACAGAGCGAGTGAAAGAAAGAAAGAAAGCCAGAGAGAGACAAAGAGAAAAGATACACATCAAAATCTGGACTATTAATTTGACTCTCACACTCACTTTCAGAGTTAAATTAACACTCCGGATTTGAGTGTGTAGTGGCCATGCTTGCAGAGCAGCTGAGCGAATGTGAGACGAGCTCTCGTCTACAAAAGGGCCATTAGTCTCTGGCTTGTATGGGTCATGTTTCTTCCAGCCATTTGGATTCGATTATGTCTATCATTCAGTCCAGTGGTTTCCTGGAAACGACCAGCTGATCATGGTGCTTATTATTGAGAGGACTGTGTTAAGGTGACAGACTTTGGTTCCAGTCAAAAAGCCTTTTAAGATATACACACAGCACAAAACAAAAAGGATAAACAACTGGAGTTTAAAAAAAATCCTCCTGGATAATTTCAAATCCACGATAAGACCAGTGTCCAAAACACTTGGTCCTCAATTTAATTAAAAGACCAGTCAGTGATACAAACATTAGTGCCCAAGCACCAAAAACGTAAAAGTGCAGTGGAGATATGTTCTTATTCTCTAGGTCATTCACTCAGCAGAAATTATTTTATATGAACTGTATTTGCTGTATTTTGACATAAAAGGTTTGCCATGTTTGTAAACATTGGATTTATGACAAGGTGGTATGATCAACTATCTTTTAGAACAGTGGTTCTCAAACCTTCCCAAAGGACCCCCAGTTTGGTATCCATCAGGCCACAGACCCCATAACTCTGAGTGTACAATTGGAACAAAATGGACACGTAAGAGCCCATTTTTCTTCCATTTGAGTTACAGTCCTGTAAGGTTCCATTTGGTTCCCAACTATCAATCATTTAGCTGGGGACCCCCTGGAACCTCCTTCAAGGACCCTTGGGGGTCCCCAGACCCCACTGTTTTATAATTACGCATGAATATATATATTATTACGCATAATTTATAGCTTCAAAACAATCCCGGTTTGGTCCTTTGAGATCCAAGAGGAGGATTTTTCCCTTCCATTTAAATTCCTAAAGGACTTTTTGACTGTCGTGCACAATGAAGCCACATGCTGGGGGGCCGTGTGGGGGCAGGCAGCGCTGAGGGTCCTACCTGGGCTTGAGTGTTGGGCCTCTGGTTGCTGTCTTTGTCACCAAACGTCTTCCTGCAGTTCTCCAGCCACTGCAGAGCCAGAGGAGAGTAGGGGTACAACAGTTCATCAATCAAATCCATTTAATCAATTATTTAAAAAAGAAAATCGATAATTGACAATTTAATGAAATAATCAAAAACATTCATTCACATCATTCCCTATTTTGGGCATGTCATAAAAATAGCCAATGAAAAAGTTCACAACGTTTTACAATACGACACGTTAATGTGTAGATCGTCTATTTTCTATTTTCAGTTTTATTACACAACACTGTTGTGCAATTAAGTATAAAACAACGCTTGAAAAAGTAGACTGTGAAGTTGAGTAATCACAAAGAAAACAATTGATAGCTGCATCCCTCGAGGAGGAGAGACGGCCAAACGAAACGAAACAGAAGACAAGTCACTGTGAACCACTTTCTCCCTGGCATCATTGGGCATGCCATTAAAGGCGACATTTTCCAAAAGAGCAGATCTACAAGCTCACAGGACTTGTGGGTGTGGGTGTTGCGGGATGGAGACAGATGGAGACAGACTTTGTGGGGGCGGAGTTTAGATTTAATAACAGTACTGTTGTACTTAGCGAATTAAAGAAGGCCTGTTTTCAAATCTGGGGTGGGGTGGAGGGGAGGGGGTTGGGTTGGCATCCAGCTCTCTCTCAGGAGAGCGGTGGTGGAACTGTCTCATTCAATTAGCGCCCCTGCATGCCAGAACCCCCCCCCCCCCCCCCCCCCCCTCCTCCACCCTCTTTCCACAATCTCATCTGTTCCTCTGTTCTCCGTGCATCCCTCCTCCTCCTCCTGCTGCTGCCTGGGCCTCTGTAACTGATTTAAGGACCGCCGCTGAGAGCTATTTTTAGCCAGGGGGGGGGGGGGGGGGGAGGCACAACGATGGCAGCTAAAACCCTCCCGCTAGATGCCAATGGTGACAATGGTCGTTTATCGTGTACAGAGGCATCAGCTCTTTGTCCTCTTATCCCCGCCCTAGAACCGGATAAAGGTACAATGGACTTTGTTGTGTTATCTTTTTAGCTTTAATGTCTTACTGTACCACGTGCCGTTTACATTTCTGACTAACAAAGTATTCAAGGATGTGGGGTGAAGTGTCAGGGCGTGGATACGAGTAGAACAGTGGTTCTCAACCCTTTTTAATTTCAAGGACCCCAAGTTTGATCATGCATTAGGCCACGGACCCCCCCATGTGATATTATGGGACACCAGTGCAACATTTTCTGTGTTTTCATTTAACTCTGAGAGTGAACAAATGGAACCAAGTGGACTAGACAAGATTCCATTTAGTTCCATTTGTATACTCTTGGGGGTTAGTTACAGACCTGTACGAGTCCATTTGATTCTTAGCTATGAATCATTTAGCTGGGGGGGACCCCCTGGAACTCCCTTCATGGGAGCCCCACATTGAGAACCAGTGGTGTAGAACAGTGGTTCTCAAAGTGGGGGGGACCCCCAAGGGGACATTGGGGGGGTTCTAGGGGGTCCCCAGCTAAAGTAGTTAACAGAGCATCACAGTCATTTTAACCACTATCTATTTATGTTGGCTATTCATAAATAGCAGATGTACAAGCTGAAATGTTTGGATTCTTTACATAAATCTTCCCTTCTGGGGTGGCCCCTGGCACAAAACCTTTTCAGATGGGGGTCTGAGGCCAAATACATATCAATTTGGGGGTCCTTGACTTGAAAAAGTTTGAAAAAACAGTGGTGTAGAACAGTGGTTCCCAAAAAGAGAAAATTAGATTTTTGCCCGGGACCCAAACTAGTGAGCAGATCTTCAAGCTCACAACGCGTCACTTCGCGCCACGTTACAAGCTTGTAGATCTGCTATTTTCACTACTTCTTTCACTTCTGGAAATTATCTATTTTACTACTTTAGATTATTAGATAATTGATGAAAATCCCTTGAAATAATATATCAATCTTTTTAAATGTAGGAAACAAAAAAGGGGGGGATATTTACTCATTACCCATAAAAATTGGTCCGAGACCCAAACATGGTTCCCGACCGACGAGGAGGAACAGGGGTTTGGAGGATGCTCACCTGCTCGGCTGCCTCCCTCTTGCCATTGTAGGTGTCCAGGTGTTCCTGCAACTCCAGCACACTGAACTTCAGGGTCTCCAGCAGTCCACACGACACCAACTACGACAGCGACACACAGCAACACACACATTAAACCCACGCTGTAGCTACTAGCTACACACATACACACAACACCAAAACGAGTCAAAGGTATAGGACGAAACACACAACCGCATGCAACAAACGCTACATGCCCTTCCCGTTTACAGGTGGGCTAACACTTGATTTATATCGTGTGGCGCAACAAAAACAGCAGGTCTACATTCATGTTTATTAACCCATTAAGACCTAAGGCCTACATTCTACAAATGTCTTCTAAATCCTAACAGTTTTCTGAAAAACTGTATGTTGCTATATCAGTGGTGCTCAAACTTTTGCATGCCAAAATGATATGTATTTGGCCGCGGACCCCCATCTCAAAATATTTTTGTAATAGCCAAAGTATAAAATAATGGTTAAAGTGTTTAAAAACTAAAATGACACTGATGCTTTACCGGTTTCAATGGGTTAACAAAGTATCAATTAGGCTTAAATGTGAATATGTGTGGTGTAGAGTGGATCGAATTCCTGTTTAAAAAAAACGGTTGTCATGAGGGGCGGTCACAGGCCGTCTTACCGTCTCTGCGTCCAGCAACACCGTGGGACACTGGGAGTGTGAGGTCATGACCTCTAGGGAGCTGAGGAACTGGTTGCCCATTCGCTGTAGCCGTTCGCCGAGGAAGCGTACAGAGGAATGCGTGATGGAACCAAACTTCCTCTGCATGCTCTGTGCAAACAAAAATTAAATAAGAGAAGGTTGTAGTAAACAATGTTGTAGCAACAACAAACAGGAGACAGAAGCCTGAGTTATAATTAGTTGCGCGTGGGTGTTGTGCACCGAAAATAGTACAATCTCACGTCGCATTGCGCTCTGACGCGTTCCGAGTTTGTCGCTATTTTCGGCGTGCGACACGACGCAACGCACAACCGAGTACAAACCAGGCACGAAGCTGTTGTGTTGGCGCAGGCACACTGACCTGGAAGAGCCTGGAGAACACGTGGAAGGTGTAAACAGCAGAGGAGCCGTCCGTGTCCGACAGCATCTGGTTGACATGGCAACGCCAGGCGTCCTCCTCGTTGTCGTAGGCGACAGGCTGGAACGCTGCCAGGATGGCGGAGAGGAAGGGCGAAGGGGGCGGAGAGGCCTGGATCTCAGGGAAACAGTCTGCGTCGCCCTCATCTTGACTGGAACACACACACACACACACACACACACACACACACACACACACACACACAGCCGGTTAGCTACAACACACTGCAGTCGCCTCGTTCTTCCAGCGAGCGGTCGAATGTAAACACACGCACATGCTCTCAAGCGCTCTCTTCCCCTTGACTGCGAGGAAACAAGTGGACCTGTTCTAAACCGTCGTTCCTGCTCTCTCTCTCTCGTTCACTGCGGAGCTTTCTTTCTTTTTTTTCCTTTTTTTGCTGCAGTCTATTTTCAGCTCTAACCTACTGCAGTGCCCTAGCACAAAAACAACAAAGGGGAAACTGTTAGCGTTTTAGCATCCTGCGAAACATCTTCTCTCGCTCTCTCGCAACATACACAAACACACACACACACACACACACACACACACACACACACACACATATACTTACAGGCCTGTGGGACGAAAGAGCCTGAAGAAGCAGACAGAATAGAAGTATTTGAAGCTTGCGCTGCCGAGCGCTGGGGCGGACACAGCCTCTGTCCTCATCCTTACCTTAATTAGCGCGCCTCTATCTCACGTTATTTGCCTCCCCTCTTCCCCCTAACAGTCTGCAGCACACGGCAGTGTTGCATGCGACTGCTAACTCTGCTAGTGCACTGCTCAGCTGTCCCACACAGGACTGCGGGAAGCTCTATCTGAGCCCAGCATCGACACTCGCACATACACACACTCACACACACACACACAGCCATAAAAAACTGAGCAAGGCCCATCCTCAAGGCAGCGCACGGCTGCTGAGTTGCTCTTTTCAGGCACTCGCTCGCATGGCTCAACACACGCATGCACGTGCACGCAGGCAGAACATTTAGTAGAGCCCCACTGTTTTGAGTTAATCTCTTGGGAGGGTTTCTTACACTTTCCATCAATCATGCTGTGCAACAGTTCTGTGTAAGAGCTCCAAGTGCATGGTATGGCTGTTTGCCAGCGAGAGCATACAGTTGTGTGTGTGGGGGGGGGGGGGGGGGGTGCTTCTTTATGCAGGAATAGCTTAAATCCTGACTGGTGTTGTGACTAGTGTCCTCTAGCCAGGCCTGGACCACCTTGAGGAGGGTGTGTCTAAAAGCTGGCCCACCTTCAACAGAGGAGCGTGCGGTCTTGCTGTGTGGGACCTGTGCCAGGCATGGACCCACCCAGCAATCACAACATCTACTTCATCTCACAGAGGCCACACAATGCCTAATAAAAACACCGGAACAACCCTGCCACCTGTACACTGCAGATATTACCACTAGCTTCGTAACAAAGGACAACAATATATCTCTGCTGTCGGGCAGAAACCAGCTAACTACAAAATGTTCATTTTCCAGGAAATGGAAAAACGAAATAATGTTTTTTCAGGAAATGAAGAAAACCTATTTTTAAAACAAAGCAATACTGCCTAATCAAAGTTGGTGTTGTGATTTTATATATTTTCAGATACTTGCATGTGTCATTATATTATCATATAATATAATAGATACTTGCATGTGTCATTATATCGCTCTCCTCAGAAAACACTACATATATTTTCTTTTTCATAACATTAGCATCAGTGCATCAAGTTTGATTAACAGGTGCACTGCATAGTTACTTTTAACAGACTAAACTCCCTCGTTAAAGTGTGTTTATCTTCCGCTCAGCAGCAGCTCTGTCCTCTGTGTGCCACACAGTGGAGAGGGGGTGGAGTTAGCTAGTTTAGCCGACAGTTTGACGAACCAATGGAGTTAGCTGGTTTTGTCAGAAGCGCTTTTTAATACTATTCATTGGTTCAAAATGTGTTTAACTCACACACAGACGTTAAGGGTGTTGAAAATTGAGTTGAATTTTTTAGTTAGCTGGTTTCTGCCCAACAGCGAAGATATATATATATACGCAATATAAGGGAACTGATGAATATTTGAAGTGAAATTGGCAAATCTAAAGCCCAATTTACAGTGCTGTAACTTGCCCGAAAATAGCCGATCTGCAAATTCACAAGGCGCTGCATCTGCGAGGCGTTGTGAGCTTGCAGATTGGCTAATTTCACCATGCAAAACTGTCGTGCGACAAAGCAGAAATTAGATATAAGGAGGAGCACTGCAGTGATACCATACACAACGAAAAGGGACCTCCAATGGTTTCTGGTTTCTCCACATGAGAGAAACAAAACCACAGGCCAGTAGCAAAAGTTAACTCTCTCATGTAGAAGTTTATTTTATGTTTTTGGCGATAGGAGCCACCATCCAGCCAGGTTAACCTTCACCGAAGATTAAAATGTTATCAAAGAAATATGGCTAGCATTACACAAGCAAGCCCAACCAGTCCAAATGTAACAAGTGTGCTTTTTAAAATGTATTTAAAATGTACCATGAGACACACTCAATGAGTTAAACGTGCCAGACCTCTGATATAGTCCTTGGGAAGACAGTGGTCCTCTGATATGGTCCTTAAGACAAAACTGGTTCCAAAACTGGGGGTCGGAACCCCCAGTGGGTCCCCAAATTATTATTTTTTTTGGGGGGGGGGGGGCTCCAGATGATTAGCTTAATGTGCAACAGTGTTTTCTCACTCAACAGTAAACAAACCAACCTATACTATACTACAGGGTATCTGCATATTTATAATGTTAGAATGTAATGACTTTAAACCTTTTTAATACCAAATTGTCAAATATTACCTAAGAAAGAGTCAAACATTGTGTATTTTCACAATATTTATCTGTGGTGCGTTATCTGTGACATGTGAGCTTGTAGATCAACCATTTTCGCCAAATGTTCACCCCCCCCCCCCCCCCCGAATAGGGACGCTAGGGTTCAAGTAGCTAAGCACTGGGCTGTCCAAGAAAACCTTTAACCACTTAAACCCCACCATAGGTATAGTGGGGAATGAAAATAGCCAATAGACAAATGCGATCGGCTATTTTCAGCGAAAGCCTTCCCCACAATAACAGAAAATACACTAGCATAGAGCCCTGAGGGACTCGCTCAACCATATGGGGTTTAACCCTTTAAGACCTGAGGCGATTCTTAAAAATGTTTTCTAAATCCTAACAGTTTTTTGAAAAAAATCCCCAAAAATCTGTTTCAAGATTTTTCAAAAATAGCAGATCTACAAGTTCATAGCGTGGCACTCGGTGCCGCGCTATGAACTTGTAGATCTGCTATTTTTGAATAGCCAAAGACATCTAAAGTGACATAGATGCGTTCCAGGTATCAATGGGTTAAGTGGTTAAGGTCAGTAGTGACAGGAACCACACTGAGTCACTGACATGCACCATAATGGGCCATGTCCACAGAAAACATTTTGTTGGACGGAGCACTTTGTTGTTCTAATCACCACCTACAAGGTCCTCGACAACCAGGCTACCTCTCTGAACTCCCGGGGGGGGAAGGGGACGTGGCGGGGACCCCATGTTGCAAGGTTTTGTGCCAGGGACTCCCATAACAAAAGATTTGTGTTTCACAATTACTCCTAATCTTCAGCTTCAGCTGAGCTTTTACAACAGCTATTTTCAAATAGCCCAAGTGTAAAATAGGGTTAAAGTGGTTAAACCAATTTTAATGCTACAGTATGAACTCCTTCCGTTGGGGCAGGGACCCCTGGAACCCCCTGAAGGACACCTGGGGGTCCCCGGACCCCACTTTGAGAACCACTGTTTCATAATTACAGTACATGTGAATATATATATGACTTTTCAGGATTCAAATTCAAAAATAGCAAAAGTAGCAGATCTACGCGCCACGTTTCGAGCTTGTAGGTCTGCTACTTCTGATGCTTTTGTGTGACACTGAACGGGTCCTCCTACCTGGACATGCCAGAGAAGTCGGCCTCCTCCTCCTCGCAGCGCTCGTCCAGCTCCTTCAGCGCCAGCGTCACGTCCTCCTCGCACACCGAGCCGCAGGGGCTGTCGGGCGCCTCCTGCGGCAGGGGCAGGGCCGTCAGGACGTCCTCCTCCTCACAGAGGGACCCCGGCGGGGTGTCTATGGCCGGCGGGGGAGGGGGGGCCGGGTCCAGCTCGTCCTGGGGTTCCTGGGAGCTCTGGGAGGAGTCCGGGAGGTCGCACAGCAGCTCCGAAGGGTCGGAGGGCAGGGGCGGGGCGCTGCAGAATCCCGTGTCTTCGCTCACGCTGCTGCTCAGCTCACACGTGCTCGCACCGTCCTGTTGACAGAGTCATGGGGGGAGCGGGTTTATTTAACTGGAGCGACCGCGCCGATCGGCAAGCGATAGGTTTTTACGGTGTGGCTGCTGAAGGTCAGCAGCCACGTCTTGCGGAACATTGTTACTGACTATACGCCTGTACGATAATCTATTGGCCTCCTTGAGAGTAGGCCAACCGCAGCTAATGTTAGCCACTATTCAAATCTTCAAAAATAGCCAACTGACACAACGCCCCGCATTGCGATGCATTGTGAGCATGTAGATCGGCAAATTATTTTATTTTAATTCATAAAATGTTTGAATATTTTTCATCTAGAATGATATGCCCATAATATGTATAGTTAAGTCACGGATATCACAAAACAGAAGATGTGCAATAGTGTCATTGCAAAGGCTAGCCGAGGCAAATTGGGCCAGACAATCACATTGTATTAAAGCACTTTTACTTCTTGATAGAAAATCAAAACTAGCAAGGTTCACATTTTTCATGACTGATCTGGAAGAAAGAGTGCAGTCTATCTGAAACAATGATTTAATGACTTCTTGGTAATTGGTCTTGCACGCAGTTGACACAGTCGAGTCAAAAGCTGAGTAATACATTCTTTCCAAATGGAGCTATTGAAGAGTAATATATGCAGATCTGCATGTCTGGTGAAATTATGCAACATCTGTTTTCTTATATTGTTCTTTTTTTTTCGTTCAGCCTAAATAAGAGTGTGAATAACAATGTGAAAGTTGGATTGGAGTTTTTTATGCATGTGAAAAAAAATAACATTGGTTGCATGCCATGTCGCACACCAAAAATAGCATGTCTGCCATTTTCAGTGCGACACTGGCGTGCAACCAAGTATAAATCACCCTTTATGGGTTAAGTATTCATATAAAAATCCCCATTTCCATTTGGCCAAAGGACACGTGGACTGTCCCCACACTAGAACATGAACACAAGCATCCAGGCTGCACATTGTGGCTGAACACTGCAGTGTGTGATTTGTGCGGCTTCGTTCCCAAACTGCTCACATAGTAACTATTGATCGCTAAAGGTCGGACAGGGAGGCCACCGCGTTATTAGACTATGTCTCTACAATTAGAAGGATGGGACGGCTTGGTTACTATGACAACGGTTACTCTTTCCAACCCAGGACACGGGGGATATCGCCACTTACCCTTTCCATAAAGGCTTTATCTTGCATCACAAATAGAACAGCTACTATAGCCTCTGCTTATTACACTACGGGGAATTCTTGTCAGCATTATTCCACATATTGGCTTCCTTTTAAGATCCCCATTGGTTCACATCACTTCACGTATTGGCGTCTCACACGAGAGCAGATGAGTCAATAAATTAAAGAGGCTAATATCCATCCGTCACTGAGGTGGCGTTATGGGCGTGACCCGCGGGGCTGATAAAGCATGAGCGTCACAGTGAGAGACGACAGCACCTGATTGATGTGCGTGCACTGATGTGACGTCATCCAATCTGTTTAGGACCATAAACCACACATTTATGGCTTGGAACTTCATACTGTAATTGTGAATCACTAAGTGAAACTGATATAGTAGCTAGTATATACAGTATCAGCGCTGTCGGCCAGAAAACTCTTATCACCATTTTATGGTTTCAGCCACCATTTTACACCTGTAAACCTTGACATTTAAATCGTGGCTGAGGTATACAGCCAATAACTGATATAACTGAATAACCGACAATAACCTAAATCACAGCATCAACAAATAGGCGAGCGACAAGCTCACAAACGCGCTGCGTGACCGGCAACGCGTTGTGAGCTTGCAGATCGGCTATTTTCGGCCCAACACCGTCGTTACAGAGGGGGTACGAGGATGACTCCGTCTCAGTGACAAACAACTTACGGGGGATGACTCAGTCACAGGAAACACAAGTAAAGTGACCGTGTTCATGCAAAGCACGTCCATGGCAGCAGGGCGGGAGGGTCACCTGTGACTGAGTCACAGGAAACACGGAAGCTTAAATCTCCACCAAGTAAAGCAGTGTTTCCCAAACACTGGGTCGACTCGGGACGCATTTGTGGGGCGCAGACCTATTTCAATGAGTAATCCCATTTTTTATAATAGAATTTTTTTTCTTCTACATTTAAAAATATATTATTTCAAAAGCATCATTAAAAAAATCATGTGAAAAAATGAAAATTCTACAAAATATATATATGTAAGTTCTGAAAATAGCAGATCTACAAGCTCACGCTAAGTTAACGCGTTGTGAACTTGTAGATCTGCTATTTTCACCATTTTGGGTCCCAGGGAGACCTCAAATTTCCCTTTTAGGTCGAGCTAAAAAAGTTTGTGAACCACTTGATGTCAAGTGACCGCGCTCATGCAAAGCACGTCCGTGGCAGCGGGGCGGGAGGGTATATGTTCAGTGATGACACCGTGAAAGGGTCTAATTGAAAGCGCTCGTTTGGTACCCCCCCCCCCCCCCCCCAGGTCTATGGCTTTCTCTTATTTTAAGAGAAATGCATTAGGAGAAGGCAGAGTGTGGCAAGGGGCCAAGCGCGTCACTGACGCAGCCTGGCGATATTGCAGAAAGCTTTTAGGAGGTTAGGACGGTGGCCCATGCCGGTAGCAGATGAGTAACAGTATTGATGGTTTTATCTGGAGGCTCATTACGCTAAGAGCCCGGTGGGGGGAGGGGGGGCTGGGATGGAGGAGATGTCCTTGGGCTGATATTGAGAGTGAGTGAACTGGCAGGGAAGCTTCTGTTCACCTCCTGGTGTAGTTAACGCCACGCGGACCGTGTGGGTCACTGCCACCCACTGAGTGGGATCCCTGTTGAAAGAGGAGATGGACGCCCTGCCTAAATATGGTTCCCACGGGTTCCTCCTCGGTGCACATTTGTATGTGTGAGCTGTCAACGGCGTCAAAGCCAGGTGAACACTTTGCTTCCTGGGTTGTCCCCCACAATTTTACAGGGAAGCAATAAAAAAACTATAATACTATGTGTGTGTGTGTGTGTGTGTGTGTGTGTATAATACAATATACCTGTATATATTTACCTTAATGACATGCCCAAAAATAGGGACATTAGGTTGAAAGCAGTTAAGTGTGTCTGTGGGCTTTATAAATATTTAACCAAAGAAAAGCATTAACAAGCACTTAACAAGTGACTAATTAATAAATCTGATGGATCCATTGGAACGCAGGTTCTTTTTCCCATTTCCTGAAAATTAAAGGTTTTGGACTTACAAGGTTTCTGCCCAACAGCGAAGATACAATAGTGCAAGTGATAAATGTTAGTAAGAATCAATGGCAAAGCTGTTAGTTAATGAAAAAAATTAAATCATTGTACTTGTTAATACAAGAATAAACCAGCTGAAGATCGAGTCTTTTCAATCAACCAGTGTTCTCTCTGCGTATTCCAACTCGACCTTAATTGCATTTTCAATTTAAAACAAAACACCACTTTTAACCAACATATACTCACACATGAGCGTGCCGGGGATAAAAGGAGCTTCTGTCCATTTGCTCAGGTGTTTTAGTGGTAAAGTTAGTATGGAGCAGGGAGCAGTAACAGCTGACCTGAGGTGAGCCTGTTTTTTCTTCTTCTCGTTTTAGTTTTTCCAACACCACGATCTCTCCCCAAATCAAATGAGCAAGCACCCGTCAAAACAACTAGCCAGACAATTGAGAGCCAGCACCCAGCACCCAGAGTTACGAAGCAGAGCCAGATAGAGACAGAGAGGGGTGGAATTAAGGCAGAAAACTGCAGAAAAGAAGCACAACATGCTCTCTGAGCAGACAAGGGGGGGGGTTAGGAGGGAACCGGGATGGTGCCTGAAAACACTGTCCCTGGGAGGGAGACGGGGCAGGGAGACCACACAGCCGAACCCTCCGTCTTAAAACGACAGCGGAGCGAGAGAAGCACAGTGAAGAATGTGGACCATGATGGAGAGACATAGGTGGGGGGGGGAAGCGAGGCGGTCAGAAAGCACCCGAGCACCACAGTTTATTGCATTTCCCGATTGATCGCACCTCAGGCAGCTGACTGCTGGCACTGTCTGAGTGGGCCAGCTCCAGACCGGGGCTGTCCAGGCGAGGGAGCGAGGGCAGAGAGGGCAGGATGGTGACCTCCTCCGTCAGAGCGCTGCTGGACGAGTCCTGGGACTGCTGCAACGACTCCACGTGGTTGGATGTGGCGTCGTCCGTGGCAGAGTCACTGTTCATCTGGGAGAGAGGGTACAAGCATGGGGCTGGTTAGATTCTCTGTTGGAGACACTGGATCAACACACGGAACAGATGGTGATATTATAAGACCCTCTGCTTCCATAAAATGGACCCTCTATACTTGATAAAACTGACCTGTAAAGAGCGCATTTGGTATGGGCTTATATCACTCTACACAAATTGACGTGTTGCATTGCAACGCGCTGTGAGTCTAATGACTCGTCACAGCGGTGGAGGATATAAGCTGAGAAACTTTATGACCACCTTATTTGTGATTATAGTGAAAATCCCTGCAGGAATGGGTTGACGTCTGTCTTTAAGGGGAATAGTTATTCAAATGCGATTTCTTTTACTTTACTTTTTCTTTTCTCATTGAATCGAAATACAATTTTTGAGAGGATTAAAATCCCTTTGAACACTTGCACATGCTGTCCATTAGCTGGTTAACTGTGAGACGCTGAAACAATATTTGCTTTTCCAATACGTCTATATCTATATAAAAAAAAAAACAATTGGAGAAATACTGTAAGTCCAGCATAATGTTTTAGTGGTTTTAGTCCACCATAGCAGGCAAAACGTATAATGAATGAGTCATGCCATTTTAAAGTCACAGTATTATACATTCCAAACATCACTGTGTCTGAATCAGGTGTAAAAGGTGCTGCATCATGCTCATTGTCAAACTGTGTAAATTGTAATACTGAATGAAAGGAAGGAACAGATTTGGGGTCAAAAGGCCACAAGTAGGAGATGCTCATTCTCACAGCGCACTGCAGCAAAAGGAAGAGAACAGGTCAGGTGGCAAAAGCATGAATTAAGCCTATTTATACTCTGTAGTACCATGGTGTCACCTGCCAAACATTAACAAACTAACTGAAGTACCGTTAGTTTGTAGATTTGTTCTTTTTTAGCAAGTGACACTCTTGTACGATGGATTATTAAGATTTAAAGGCAAAAGTGTATGAGGGACAGCTTTACTGACAGCTTGGGACAACTACACAGCATAGAAGAGAAAAAAAGAGAAACCAGAAAATCAGGAATTATGAAAAAAAAGGCCAAGTAGTTCGTGCTCACACAGGAACATGCTGTTATTCTGAGACTTGTCCTCAAATATATAAAATGCCAATTAGATCTACGGTAGTCTCTATCCAATTTAGAGAAAAGCACTCTCGTTTATCGTCTGTAAATAGACATGGATGGGTCTTAAACGTGTCTTGTTTGAAATTTCATTTCTGGGCTGTACTTACCTACAGGAAGGAAACAGGACAACAGCACTAATTTTGCAGTGAGGCCGCAGGTGTTTTAAGATTTAAGGGTGAGAGGAGAGAGAGAGAGAGAGAGAGAGAGAGAGAGAGAGAGAGAGAGAGAGAGAGAGAGAGACACAGAGAGAGAGAGGGGAGGGGGTGGGTCTATCACCAGCGAAGAAGCAAGCGTCTAGCCTTCCCTCGCCCATTACTGGCAGCAGGTTCAGCGCAGCGCACACACACACACGCACACCATGCCAGCGGGCTGTGTGGGGAGCGTGGTGGTGGGTGGGTTGGGATAACAGGGTGGGGTTCGGGGGGGCTACCCTGACTGGTGGGGTGAGACTTACGAGTCCGGAGCGGGTGAGAATCTGGCTAGCGCTCAGTACCTCCTCCTCAGACGACTCGTCGGTGTCCTCCTGGTTGGTGAGGTTGAGGCTGGGCGTGCTGCCCGTGTACTGGCACTCCTGCAGGGACGGCGTGTCCCCCTTGTCCATGCTGTCCAGTGAGCGCCGCCGCACGCCCCAGTTGAAGTTGTCCATGCTCTCGCCCTGCGGGGAAACAGGTTCAGATTCACACATACGGATACACACAGTGCACAGTAGGGTTCTGGAGAAGTCCTGCATCAGGGTCGGGTCAGCACTCGTGAACAAAAAACTAAAACAATAAAATGAAAACACCTGATGGGCAGATTAAGAATGATTTATATTTACAGTACTCCATCCTATGACGTGTCGCACACAGCAAAAATAGACAATCTACATTAAGCTCAATATGTGCATCGCACATGCAACGCCTTGTGAGCTTGTAGATCAGCTATATCCGCCATGTGACACAGTCATATGACGGAGCATAAATTGGGTATTATAGGTCACCACTGGGCTTTTAGAGTCAATTCAATTTCTTGTCAGAATTCTATATTCTCCCTTCAGAAAAGATGTCAGGTGCCTACACAATTATCGTATCTGCTCAGTTGTTGGAACAATCTATTCAGGACGGGACAGCTTGCAGGACAGACTCTGTCCTGAAGATGAGCACTGATTTGCTTTCAGAATTGATGTGACCGTTGTGGAAAAAGTAACCGTGCAGGACTCTCAACAGGACATGATCAAGGTTCAAGGCAGCACGCCACACACATATACACATGACCACTGAAAAACTGGAAAATATCACTAGCCATGTTTCCATCCAAGTTTGCTGTGCCAATTATGATATAAATGGTAAAGAATTGGAAGAGCTGCATTTAAACGTTTATTTTTTGATAAACCTTACCTCAATCGCTATTCAATAAGCAATTCTTTAAGCTTGCTTTAAGTTTGTCAACTAAGCAATTAATGGCATTAATAGCCAGGAGCATTCTTTGTCGAAAAGCAATTATTTGTGTGATGACACTTCCTGTACACACAGGAAAACCTTTCATTCACATCAGCCCCAAAATGACGATAGTATCCTTAATTTACGTCAGCGGCATTTGAAAAGTTCACTTGGATGGAAAACAGTTTATGATCACAAACACAGATGGACCTGAATGGGAGGAGCTCGATTCTTCCGCCATGTAACCATTGTGGTGTAAACATGGCTGATTTAAGCAGTCACACCTGGCCTGAGTCAAACTGATTGGAGCCCGAGTCCCTCAGGGGCTCTATACTAGGGTCTTTTCTGTTTTCTGTTATTGTGGAGAAAGCTTTTGCAGAAAATAGCCGATTGACAAGCTCGCAACGCGTTGTGAGCTTGTCAATCTGCTATTTTCCTGCGAAAGCTTTCTCCACAATATGGATGCTGGGGTTTAAGTGGTTAATCGATGCACGCAGGATAAATCAGCCATCACCCATCCCACACATCAACATTCTGGGATGTAAGGAATGTGAAAAAGAATAAAAAGGAAAAGAAAAATCTACCAAAGTAACGGGGCTGATGAGGAGGCATAGCAGCAACGATGATCTAAATCCAACATTGATATAAGAACATCAACAAAACACAGGTGATTGTGAAAGGGTGACACAGAATACCGGACAGACACGAGGGCGCTGGGGGGGGGGACAATGGCAGCTCTAATGCTTAACGTATACACCGCCATACGACGGTGTCATGTGCCGGCAGCACATGACATCGCCATACGGCGAAGTATAAATCTGGCATATGAAGTTGACTGGCCCCACAGACTTACCTGTAACTCCTTGTGGCAAGAGAAGAAGGGGAACACGAGTGTTAGAAGACTAAGGACACTGACAGAAGATTCACATACTTTACGAGAACATTCGTACAGAAACACAAGACATTTCATGACACAAATCGCGCATGTAGCCGTCGTTCCATAACATGATCGCTGGAGAACAAAACTTTGAAGGCTGTGACAGAAGGTAAAAACGAGGACGCGAAGTTGAGGGCGCGCACGCCTGTGTCCGTGTATGAAGGATGTGCGTGTGTGGGTTCAAATCCGAACCCCCGCCCCACCTCGGCGTCTTCCAGCTCCACGTCCAGGAAGTCGAAGTCCTTGAAGACTCCGAACTGCTGCTCGCTGCCGGCGTCCTCTCCCAGCACGTCCTCCTCCCGCACCGCCTCCTCCACCGTGGGGATAAGGATGGTCTGCTGGTCCCCGCTGTCTAGGTCCTCGTTGGAGGAGAACACCACCTGCACACCGCCGCAGGAGAGTCATGGATAAAAGCAAAATAAAATCTCACAACAGAATTTTTTTTTGTTAAGTCCTAATATGCGATTTGCGAAACAGCGTGATTCATGTTCTTAACAGTAAAAATGTGAGGCTTTAGAGTAGGAGAAGAATCTTACGGATGGATTTTTGGGAATACCAGACTCTGGGCCACATAAAGACAGGACGTTCATCAGCTTCTCTCTGGTTCTCCTCTGTAATGACAACATGACCACATAAGACATCAAGTAAATATGGTGATTCATATGACACCATCTTCTGGCCCTACAACACCGAACATGAAGAAAATTGTGTGTGTGTGTGTGTGTGTGTGTGTGTGTGTGTGTGTGTGTGTGCTTGTGTGTGTGTGTCTCTACCTGAGAGAGCTGAGGCCTCTTCCAGCTGACAGGCACCAGGCCGTTGGAATTGGATCCAGAGGAGGTGGACGAGGTGCTCCTGGTGACAGCGATCACCTGAGGCTTCCCGTTGCGCCCCGCAGCGGTGCGCTGGTCACCATACTTATGCCCTATGATGGGTGTCTGTGGAGGCCACATACAGATGCAACTTTATTAACTCATTGAGACCTAAGACCGATTCTACAAATGCCTTCTAAATCACTAGTTCTCACACTTTCAAGATTTTTAAAAGAAATTCAAAAATAGCAGATATACAAGCTCACAGCGCTGCACGAAGTTACGCGCTGTAAGCTTGTATATCTTCTATTTTTTAATAGCCAACGCAAAAATCAAAAATGACACGTTTTAATGATAGTGTGCACATATATATATGCTAAAAGTAAAGGCATGAAAAGTGAGTAGTGGAAAAGGTAGTGACTCAGCTTTAAAGGACGATTAAAAAAATAATGTAAAAATAGCCAATCTACAAACTCACAAAATGTCACTTTTCAACGCGTTGTGAGCTTGTAGATCTGCTATTATCTGTCTACTATGACATGCCCAGAACGTTAGTGTTCATGTCCTTAAAAATTCAAATTCACATGCATTTCTCCTTGGTCATGTTACTAAGTAAAACTTGGCCTTGAGTTACTTGCAGAAGCCACTAAAGAGCTGCATCGCTGACCTCAGAAATGTCAAAGTGGAAGTCCAGCGTCTTCCCGGGAAGCTCCTTGGAGGAGTTGTTGAAGATCCGCGTGAAGGCGATCTCTGGGGAGCCGGACGACTCCGTGCTGTAGGAGCGCTGAACCTCGTCTGGGACCGCCAGGCTGGCAGAGCGAGACACCACCAGCTTCAGAATGTTCTGGGCCTCCTTCCAGTATGGGCTCTGCACACAAAACACACACACACAAAAACAAATATACATACTGTATATAGTGGCTCTATTGTCAACTGATGTGTACTGTAGGTGGTCAGACAGCGATAATGTGCGAGTAGGAGTGGACCATTAACCACAGTAACTAACTCCTACACACAGCTGGGACGGCATGTAGAGAGGCCATTTTGAAACTGTATGAGACCCAAGACACTTTCACGCAACCTCGAAAGAACTCTAAACAAAGACGACTCACAGAGGACGCTAGCATGCCCCACACGCACACAAATGGACTCCCAACAAAAGACCACACAGGCATGGGTGACAATGATTGCATAAGGAATTGCCCCGAGGCAGAAGGCTGGTAAAAGGCTCACATAAAGAGCTGTGGTTTGGCTCAAGAAAAGGCCTGAAAACCGTGACCCCGCATATTATTCCTGCTGTACAGATTGGGGACGCCTTCTAGCAAATGTACACATACTGTACTGAGGACGAGTCTATTGAAAAACAGACAAACAGTCAAAGAAGTACATGCTGGCACAGAAAGCATTTCTATTCATTCCAGTGTGGGGGTTGTCACTCAGTCAGTTACAGTGGTGTTGATCATATCGTAGCTGTCGGGCAGAAATCGTGTATCTCCAAATTTCTATGTATTTTTTTCCGTCAATGAATACGTATTACAAGAGGCTTGTGCAAAAAGAAGAAGAAATTTAATGTACAAGCTTGCGTTTTTTATAAAAAATAGAACATTTGGTCCATTGGAACACAGGTTTTCTTTTCTTTTTCTGAAAAGTAACTGTTTTGGACATACAAGTTTTCCACCTGACAGGGGTGGGTGGGGTTTGATGGCTCACCTGAACATATTTGCCGATGATTTTCATGATCTCCAGGTTGAACTGTTTGACGGGGGCCGCCGACAGGTCGATGTGACTCAGCAGGCTGTAAATGATCTGCAGCAGGGACTGCTGCATGCCAGGAAGACCCTTCTCCAGCAGCTGAGAGAGACACATCACAGGTTACCACCAGTGTACATCCTCCATTGTTGCATTATGAATTATTGACTGGGTTGGCAGGTCAAGCTCTCCTTTAGGATGTACATTTATGTGTATATATATATGACATAGGTGTTTGCAAATGTGCATTGCGAAAAGAAATTGCGAAAATACAAAACATTTGGAATATTTTTTAAACATTCTATCAACACTAGAGGTGGGCATAGATTAATTTTTTTAATCTAGATTAATCTATCTGCAATCCTGGAGTTAATCTAGATTAATCTAGATTAAAATGGCTCATTTGAAGTCTGCCGAAGGCATTCAAAATATGTGTGTTCTAGGGATGCACCGATGGGATTTTGGCCGATATCGATATCCGATATGATATATTGCTGTTATGACCGATAACCGATATAACCGATGTCGATATGATCGATAAAAAAAAACAGTTTTATCCAGTCTGAAAAACATGTGTAAACACTGCATTTGAAAAAGCAATCCCTGTTTATTCCAAATTATTTTATATTATCATCTGGATAATCCCCAGAGCAAAAAACATATGTGTCAACAGCAAAAAGTACCAGTGACAGCAGCTTAGAAACTTGGCAAATATCATTGATATTGAATAAAAAGTTTGGGCCCCAATACTGACCCCTGGGAGACGCCCAAATGATTTGAGCTGTATTTGCCCAGCTAAACAAACTGTTGACGTCTGTCCAAATAACTTTGTTTTAATCCAGTCTACTGCAATGCCTCTAATACCAATTTTCTCCAGTTTGTTTATTAATATGGTGTGATAGATAGTGTCAAAAGCTTTTTTGGGGTAAATTAATATTCCCATTGCAACTGTGATTCTTTCAATGGATTCCATCAATGCCTGAGATGTTGATCTGTTAGTTCTAAAACCATATTGACTCTCTGAGAGTAGGCTACATTAAATCTTTCCAAAAAAGAATCTAGTCTGCTATTGAAAAGTTTCTCCAGTAGGCCCATCATTGCAAATTGTGAACAATTGGTTCCATTTGGACACTGAATTTACAGACCCATAAGGGTCCATTTGGTTCCTAACTACCCATCATTTAGCTGGGGATCCCCGGACCCCACTTTTAGAACCACTGTCCTACACTGTGTGTGTGTGTGTGTGTGTGTGTGTGTGTGTGTGTGTGTGTGTGTGTGTGTGTGTGTGTGTGTGTGTGTGTGTGTGTGTGTGTGTGTGCACCCGCACGCTTAAAGGGTTAGTTCAGATTTTTTGAGTATTTTTTGTAGGAAATACTTACCATTAATGTAGTGGTTGCAAAGGTATTAATTGATTGCCCGAGTCCCGTGGTCAGAGTTATGGTCCGTTTCTGATAAATATGAAGTAGTTCCGGTAGATTAGTAGATTTGGTGGGGGCCGCTCATTAAAAATAAATTAATTTAAAAAACTAGCGTCATTTGTATTGTTCACCTATTTCTACCATATAGAGAAAGTTTCGTTCAATTTCGACCCCTCTGTCACATGGTACTAATGTTTGTGTCCAGAATCACTACGCCGCGGCAGCCTACTCACGCACAAAATATATGACACAAAAAATAGTACCATGTGACAGAGGGGTCGAAATTGAACGAAACTTGTTCTATATGGTGGAAATAGGTCAACAATACAAATGATGCTAGTTTTTTTTTTCTTTTTTTTTTTAATGAGCGGCCCCCTCCAAATCTACTAATCTACCGGAACTACATTCATATTTATCAGAAACGGACCATAACTCTGACCACGGGACTCGGGCAATCAATTAATACCATGGCAACCACTACATTAATGGTAAGTATTTCCTACAGAAAATACTCAAAAAATCTGAACTATCCCTTTAATAGCATACGTTTGTTGTTGTTAGCATGTAGCACTCATTAGCATGCTCTACCAACAAGTATTACCAAACAGCGCCCAACTACTGCTATGTTTGTTCATCAACACGGTAGCGGAGGCTCTGCTTTTGTCCAATGACCCCCCCCCCCCCCCCCACACACACACACACACACACACACACACACATTGCAGTCACACACAGACACAGAGTAATTCGCCCAGCTACATCAGCTAATGTTTTGGCTCCCAGACCCAACTTTGAGAATAGATTAACGGCGGTAATTTCTTTTTATCGCACGATAAGAGTCCGCGTTAACTTAGCCCGGTAACGGCGTTAACGGCCCGGCCTTAATCAACACAAATCTTGTTTGGGGGTTCCTGGCACAAAATCTTTTCAGATGGAGGTCCACGGCCAAATACATAATTCATTTGGAGGTTTAGGAAGCACTGTTCTAAACCACTCAAGCCTTATTTCATACTTTGTCGTACAACGACAGCAACAAATTTACAACTTGTGTAGTGACACATCGTTAGCTTGTAGATCTTCTGTTTTAGAAAATGTTAGAAAAGGTTTGCCTACGCTGACATGCCCAAAATAGGGACGCCGTGAAAGCGGTTAAGACATGCCGACGGTCGTGTGATGTGGGGGGGGGCGGCGCTTACCTCGGCCAGGTAAGTGACCAGGTTGAAGGTGATATCGGCGAAGGCGTCGTGCACGTAGCGACACACCACGTTGATCCAGTTGGTGCAGTCACGCGAGTAGCTGTGCGTGCTGTACAGGCTCATCATGTGGGCCAGGTTGGACAGCGTGGGCGACTTCTCCTCGGCACACACCTTGGCGATCTTGTCGGCCGTCTCCTTGCAGAAGGGGGTGGGGCTGTCAAAGTGCTGGATGAGGTGCGGCAGGAGGCACAGGATGTTGAGCGGGAAACCTGAGGAATGCGTGGCGTTAAAAGGGAAACCAGACAAAACGTTCAGCCACCAGATGTCGCACTTTTACAACACATCTGTTACATAAAATGTGTTATTTCCCCGTCGCCTCTATAACGCAGCAAAAGGCCTGCAATCATGATGTCGTCTGTCGGGTGACAGCAGATAGACAAGCTCAAAGCGTGTCGCGTTTCAAGCTTGTAGATCTGCTATTTTTTATGCTTTTGTGTGACGCTGTAGTATGATCACATAGGGCTCCCGACAACAATGATATACTTTATTTAATTTTTTGAATTATCAAAAAGTTAAATGTTCTCAAACAGAAACTTTTACATCGATTTCAAAATAAAAATGCGAAATATTGGTCAAAACATTGGTCTTCGGACCCCCCCAAAATCTGTCTCTTACCCGCCAACTGCGAGGGGTCCACCAGCGTGTGTCGGGACACGCTGATGAGCTTGCTGAGCAGGTGGATGGTGAGCTCCTGGGTGGAGGCCGAGGTGAAGCCCTTGAGGAAGAGCTGCAGCAGGCCGGGGAAGCTGTACCACTTCAGCTTGGCCTGGACGCGCTCCAGACGCTCGCGGCTGTCCGCCTTCTCCAGGGGCAGCTGGCCCAGCAGCTTGTTGAGCAGCCGCAGCGCCAGCAGGTACTCGAACTCGTAGTCCGACTCCAGCAGCGAGGCGGCAATCCAGAACACCGTGGCCATCAGGTTGGAGGGGTCCACGGGGGGCGGTGTGGCCTCCCCGCCCGGACCTAGGGTAGTCACGATCATGACATTTTAGTTGACAATTATTGTAACAAATAATTGCAACAAACAATACATCTAAAATATTTTTGTTTGCCTTTTAGGGTTTAAAAAGAAAAATTGCACAGGGCAGATATGACAATTAATATACAAAGAAATAACTTAACAATGGCCGCTACCAATAATCAAAGTGAATAAAGTAGTATTGCCAAAACAGGCCATATACTTATACTTTTCAAAATGTTTTAAAAATATTTCAAATTGCCGATCTACAAGCTCAAACCATGCATTGCAATGCGTTGTGTCGATCAGCTATTTCCACTATTTTTGAAAATATTTGAAGATGTGTGAACATTTTTCAACAGAAGAATTCATACAGCTGAATGGAAACGATTCTGGCTATAACGCAAAAACAATTGCGATTATGTAAAATATTTTTTTAAATAAACAAGGCCTACCTGGACCTCCGCCCCCTCCCCCGCCCTCCCGTAGCGATGAGAGGCTCCGCGTGCGCGCCAGGTTGCCGTGGCTGCCTCCCAGGCGGTCGGCGATGTCCAGGGTGTTGCTCCGTCTCCGGTCGGCCTTCCGCTGCTCGCCCATCAGGCTGGCACGGAGCGAGTTGCTGCGGCCGTGGCCGTAGTGGGCATAGTTGAACAGACCCCCGCTGCTCAGGTTTATCTGTCCCGTGCTTTTCCTGTTGGCTGCAAACTTGGCTCCCAATAATAGGTGATCGTGGGTAGGGGTCCTGCAATATAAACATTTTATCATTTTTCTGGTGAAAAATGGGTTTTGTCAGTGTACAAGTTACATTGTATTAACACACTCTCCCCCATACAGATTGGTTAAACTAACATTTTATTTTTCAAAATAAGTTCTGGATTGCAGCTACAAGCACAGCTCACCAGTTAGTAGCCTATCTGCTTAAAACGGAAGATTTTTCATTTGTTTATATCCAATTCTCATACTGGAGAATTGGATATAGCTCTGGCTTATGAGCAGACTTACTGTGCTAAGGCAGTGAGGAGGTCATAGTTCTTGACGGTGTCTGCCAGTGTGTCGATGCCCGACTCCAGGGTCAACAGCAGTTCTATTACAAAACCCTTAGGAGAGAGAGAAGAGCAGAGGTAATCCTATCAGATACACACACACACACACACACACACACACACACACACACACACACACACACACACACACACACACACACACACAGACCCTCACAAGGCTCCTAACACAACAGATACATTGCTTCACTCTCCATCCAGGCCAGAGAGGCACCTGTTTGCTCTCTGAACAGAAATATTTCATTTTAGACACATAAATCATTCAGCACGAGCAGCGTTTTGGTTGTGATGTTCTTCATACCTGAGCCTCCTCTCCGGGGTCTCCTACGGTCTCCACCAGGCGTGAGAGGACGTCAGACAGCGTGGCGGCTGTCAGGGGCTGCTTGAGAGCCCGGAAGATCTGGAAGGAGCGGCCGGCATAGTGGCGAGAAGAACACGACAGAGCTGTCTGGAGGGCTACTTCACTCAGCAGTGACTCTAGCTGGAAGCCTGATGGGAAGGAAGCATACCCGTTAGTGTGACTGGTGACTGATTAACAGTTTAATTTCACCATTATTTCACTGGCTAGGTAGATAGAAGTTGGCCTAATGAGAGAATGTTTAAAAAGTGGAGAGAGTGAAATCTATGATCTGAATAGTTATTCTTAGACAGGCAGTCGTAGAATTCGGTACTGAACTGATGTCACCCAATCCGGGCCCCTTTCACTTTCATTAAATATGTTGAGAAATGATTTAAAATGTCAAAAAGTATAGAGCATATGTGGACAAGAATTAGCCTAATGACAGTGTGCACAACAAATGTGGTGCCTAGGTCGGTCCTGCGGTTTGCGAGACTAGCTACGGACAAGACCAAGACCATATAAGACAATACTGACCTGCCGGTGACTGTTTAAACACAGTCACTACATGTCGGAGGAAGACGCTGAGCTGATCGGCGCTCTTGATGTTGGGGTTCTTGGGAGAGACGTCCTCGTGGTTCCACAGCGGACCGCGCTTCCTACACCAGACAAACACACACACACAACCCATGTTAGGAGAGCAGACCACCAGACACACGTCACCACCCCCACCACCTCTATTATGAGTTTATCACGCACAGTCAAATCAAAACCATGTGTAACATATCAAAAGTCAAACCAAACAAACGAAAAAGCCATGCGATGTGACAATACCAGATCCGTTCAGACATAGCTGTGAGCATGAAAGCAAACACACGAATGGGATGAAGAAATTAGTGATGGTAACCAGGATGATGATGATGAACACTGACACACCAATATGTTAGTCCCAGGCATGGTTATTATAGGAAACCGAAACTAAGTATAACAAATATTTTCATTAACTGAAACTAAAATAAAACAATCTGAAGGCTAAATCCAAACTAAAATGAATTACACAAAACAAACTAAGACTAACTAAAACTAAGCAAAATTGAAACAAAATCATCTTCATTTGAGTTTTTCCAGCGTTCATCAATTCTTTCATCCTACCTTTTTTTCAGCTTCTATAAAACAAGGCTTTCCTCATAATCTCTGAAAAACTAGAACTAGCCAATTCCTAAAGCCAAAACTAAACCTTCTTATTACACTTGTGAAACGAACTAAAGCTCAAACTGAAGTCCACTCCGATACGGTCTGCTGTACTCTCAGTGGCCGTTATGTGTGGCCGTTCTCACCTGGAGGTGACAAACTTGATGAGGGCTTTGACCTTCTCGTCGGTGACGTCCACCTCGCTGAGGAGGGTGGGGCTGAGGTGGGACAGAGCCGCGGCCCCCGTTCCCAGGCTGATGCTGGATGAGGTGGAGCTGGAGCTCAGACCCGAGTCCGTCATTGGCGACGGCTGATGCTCGTGATGTGGCATGAAGTCCTGCACTCCTGTATGGGGGAGAAAAAAAACACACGTCACAGCCAGTGATGGAAGAAGTACTCGCGTTTTTTACTTTAGTAAAAGTATCAATACTGCAATGTGGAAATACTCTGTTACAAGTAAAAGTCCGGAATTCAAAATTTACTTGAGTAAAAGTAAATAATTATTGGTGTCAAAATGTATTTTAAGTACCAAAAGTAGAAAGTACTCATTACGCAGAATATTCCATTTCACAAGTTTTCAAATGTATAAATTGTAGAAAAATATTTTGAAAATAGCATTTCCTTACATTGTGTGAGACACTCAGTGAAGAGAGCTGACTTTTGCTGCCACCTAGTGATCTTGCGATGCAATTACAAAAACAGTTACACTTTTACTCCTCAGCAGCTAATGGAGCTGCTGTCAGCTACTGGAGCCTGACCTGTGAGGTTGAACTCGGGGGTGACGGGCTTCACAGTCAGGACTCGGGGGTCGTTGTACTCCCTGTTGCGGAGCAGCACCGTGGCCAGGGACTGGACACTGCTGTTTGCTCCCTGCACGACCAACAAGTGGAGCAGTAGGCGCTTGCAGTGCTCATAGACCTCTGGATGCTGGTGATCAAACCCTGGAGGGAGAACGCAGGCCAAAGTGTCAGATCAGTCACCATGACAGATCGAGTACAACTCCTTCTCGTTGCTTACATACTAAGCAATAATAAACCACAAGAGGCCGTGGTTTACCATGGATTTTAGGACAGCGAAGGCATGTGGTTATGCGAAGCAGAGGGCCTAAAAAATAAACCTTACCTGTTCCAAAATCACAGCAAATAACGGCCTCGCTTATTGTTTCTCAAAAACGGTTACCAAACTGGTAACACATCTCAATTAAAACGTTTTCAAAACAAGAATGATTTCTACAAGAAAGCAATCGCTGTGACTGCCTCCACAAACAAGGAAGCTGCTGTGTAAATGCATGGAAGGTACTGAGTGTACGCCTTTTCAGTATCTGCCTTGATTTGTAAAATCAACAAGGCAGATAATGGTGTGCAACAGGAGGTGTGTTTACCTATAAAAATGGCATGCAACAGGTGTGTTTACCTATACAAATGGCGTGCAACAACAGGTGTGTTTAACTATAAAAATGGCATGCAACAGGTGTGTTTACCTATAAAAATGGCGTGCAACAACATGTGTGTTTACTTATAAAAATGGCGTGCAACAACAGGTGTGTTTACCTATAAAAATGGCGTGCAACAACAGGTGTGTTTACTTATAAAAATGGCGTGCAACAACAGGTGTGTTTACCTATAAAAATGGCGTGCAACAGGAGGTGCAGGTAGGCGCTCCACTCTACTTTGACCCCGTGATCCACAATGAGGTCCGTTAAAAGGATGACAGCGATGTTACACCTGGAAAACAGAGATGACGAAAAATGACGAATTGACAGAGGGACGCTGCAGTTACAGTATGTGACAGTGAGAGAGGTTAATGGCGGGTTTCGTGTGTTGTACGACACCCGTGGGGAACAGTGTTTATGTTTATTAAAGGATCCCCATTAGACACATGAATGAGCCTTTAGTCTTCCTGGGGTCCTGAGCATAGCAAAGACAATACAGACATACATAAAAATACAAACACTAAAAATACAAATTAAAGTATAAAATACATTTAAATAAATAAATAATAATAATAATATTAGTAGTAATTAGTAATAATAATAAATTAGTACAAAAAGACTTAGAATTAACATTCTAATCCCAAAGTCCAGTCAAATTAAACAAATACACAAATTAACAGTTACATACTTGGCAAGATATCTCTTAATATATATTTTTTGAAAGTTATTTTGTTATGGATTGTAGATAAGATGTTTGTGTGTGATATGTGTGTGTGTGTGTGTGTGTGTTGTACGTGAGAAGGGGAACAGCAGGTGGGTGTGTGTGTGTGGGTGTGGGTGTGTGTGTGTGTGTGTGTGTGTGTGTGTGTGTGTGTGTGTGTGTGTGTGTGTGTGTGTGTGTGTGTGTGTGTGTGTGTTACCTGTGCAGGGGAATAGAGCGTGTGCGTTTGTGGTACCTGTGCAGGGGAACAGTGTGTGTGCATGTGCGTGTGCGTGTGTGTGTGTGTGTGTTACCTGTGCAGGGGAACAGCAGGGGTGTTGGTTTCAGGCAGGTAGTCTACCAGAGGAGCCCAGCAGCCTCCAGTAGGAGGGAAGGGCAGAGGCTCGGGCCGGTTGTGGTCCATCACCTTCAGACGCCAGTTGGCGTACAGAGGCATGGAGTCACCTTGAAAACACACACACAAACACACACAGGTCATTATCACACATGATGGTACACTAGATCAACACTAGATGTACCAATATTTCATGGAAATTTGTCTGATCCAGACGTAAAAAAACAGATGATATATATGTCCAAAATCACCCTTGTTAAAATGGGCTGTCCAGACAAACCAGATATTTTATTGTGATTATCATACAAAGTGATGTCTCCTTGTATACAAAGTAGATTCCCCATCTAGAATGGTTTGATTCTGTTTACATCTAAGAGGATGCAATGAGATCTAGGATATATCAATATAAAGCAAAAATGACAATTTTATAAGCTTGCAGCATAAAGGGTTTAAGTGGTTAAAGTGTGTGTTCGTACTCTTCTCCTCTTCGTAGGAGCCTCCAGAGCTGCTGCTATATCTGGACTCCAGACGGTGGTGCTGTCGGTTCAGGTTGCTGTTCAGACCACTGTAGATGTCCAGGTGGGTGTAACTGCACACAGGAAAACAGGCACTTTATATATGTATATCATCGCCGTTACCGTTACTCAGGATGTGGAAAAAATAACCTGTGTTCCAATGGATCCAATGTAGTTATCATTTAGTCTTGGTTCAATATTTATGAAACCAAACTATAATGGCAAAAATAGCCAATCTACAAGCTCTACAATGTGTCGCATCACGGCACGTTGTGAGCTTGTAGATCGGCTATTTTTGCTACTTTTCAGTGACACTGTAGTGTGAAATATGGAATGAAAATACCACAGAGAAACCGCCGACAGCAATGATGTAGAAAAAAGGATACATCTTAACAGGCAAGCAAAGGACATCCATTGACAGAGAACACATTTTCAATTTACGGTGACTAGAATTTAAAGTGACCTCGTGGCTCCTGATGCCTCGAAAATGTATCTTTCATGTAATGTAATGTCAGCTGCGTGAGTTATGGCTCAAACTCACCCTGCAAATTAAATCGGTGAGTTAAATGTTGCTCTAGTGGAATTATCACCCAATTACAATTTAACCCAAGCCACATTTGAGAGCTTTATTCTAGGTCATTTGGACTGCAAGGTAAGAGCAACCCAGTACAACACCAAAAAAGTAACTGCATGTGAACAGCAAGTATTTATGGCAGATAAAGGGCAAGCGTGATGCTGGTACCAGCCTTAAAAAAAAAAGGTCAGTGGATGTTTTTGTACCTGTCCTCCATATTCGGGTCTTTGATCTTGCTGTGGTCGTGATGACCGTCATTTCCTGGCACCATGGTATTGCTGCTGGAGGTTGTTCCTGAGAGGACAGATGAGAAAATGCACTGTCACCACCAGCAAGGAATCATTGTGTTTCATTTCTGACAGCGTGGTGAGTCCTGGGCCAGGTTGCACCATCTCATACTAAGTTGAAACGCAGCCTAGATCTAGCGTAAATGACTTGCAAGTAAAAACTTGCATTACTAAAATAGTACAATTTAGGCATTTAGCAGACGCTCTTATCGAGGGCAGCGTACAAGTGCGAGATCGGAATAAGTGGAGTAAACATGAGCTCTTATCAGTAAACAAGGTAAATAATGACATAAATAGAGTACAGAGATAACAGTGTAGTGCCTCAGAGAAACTAGGATACCAGGGAAACAACGAACCAAGCATCTGTCTTGATAACATGCTATATAAATCATTCTTAACATTTGTGGAAGAGAAAAACTAATCTATGGAACAAAAACATGAGAACACGTGACCAAGATATGTACAAGCATCAATCATAAGAAAGGGTGGCAAGAAGGGGTACAGGGAGAGTACAGTGCTAGGAGTTGAGGAAGTGAGTGACTGCAGCAGAAAATTGCGAGTGAGTCGGCAGTTCTGACTGCAATGGGAAGGTTATTCCACAGAGCCAAGAAGGAGAAGAGTCTAGGACATTTTAGGGAAGGCTCGTACAGCAGTCCTGTGTTAGCTGATCTAAGTGAGCGGAAAGGGTTGCAAGGTTGGATCATGTCTCCAAGGTATGGAGGTGCCATGCTTTTGGTTGCCAGTGTTTTGTACTCAGGTGTAGGCAGCAACCGGAAAAAAATGAAGGTAGCAGAAACGGTGGAGATATGTGAAAGTATTGGCTGGTTGAAGACTAGAGGTGCTGCAGCATTCTGGATCAGTACCTGAGGTGACTGAGGGAATCTTATAGCTGGAGGTGATACGGTAGTAGGGAGGGTTGTCCATGTGAGTGACGGCTGAGCTCACAGGGTCCGTCAGCTCCAGCTCACACATCAACTCCTCCAACAGCTGCATAGTCTTATCTCTGCCCAGGTACACCACCACTCGCTTCACCTGATGACCAACAAAAAGCACTCATTATAGGGTGATATGGAACTGTTAGTGAATAGGGTGCTATGGAACCGGTAGTGATCACACTGAATAGACCTATTTAGATGCCCTTTAATAGTTTGAAATCACCCGGATCAAGGTGATACACTGACAATGGGTGTTGCTAGTTCTGCAATGCTACATGTCTGTAATTAAAACATTTCAAGACATCACTGCCTTGTGTTGGTTGTGATGCAAGCTTTGCAGCCACTTCAAGGAGACTTCACTTTACAAACAACAGGAAAATAACATATTTTGAGTGATTTAGTGATGATTTTTGGTGGCAGGGGAACACATTGGAGGCTGCCAAATATGTAAAATGCATAATCGTTGGCACTCTAAACTGAAACAGTTATCTAGATCTTTGTTAGTCACATTTGCTATTGTTGGTAAAGATGAGAAAGAATTAGATCTTTGTCCAATTTGGCCAGAATTTCCCTTGAGTGTAGCTCAATTAACAGAGCTGGATTTCAATCTCACTGGATATTTAGAATAATCCTAATACCATAACAAAAAATAAAAACTGACTTAACTGACTTATTTCCATAACCCATGCATGTAAATGCAGTCACTGTATATATGGGGCTATGGCTGTACAGTGTATACACAGTGACTTACATAGGGCAGAAGGCTGGGGTCACTGTTGACGCCCGACATGCTGATGAGGAAGTGCAAGATGATCTTGAGGTTCTTTGGCCAGCTGTCTGCCAACGTGGTCCACACGTTCTCTATCTCCGACCAGGCAAACTCATCCCCGTACTAGTAGGAAACACACACCACACATTTAATGTCATGCTTATTTATATTTCCTTATATTCCCTCATCCCCATCACCCACTCACATGCATACACGGACACACAACACAACTGTTACTAAGCATGTTGAGCATGTATTAAAGCTGTAAACAGGATTTAGGCAAAGTGTTCCTTTAATCGCTGTATCCAACTGCTTCAATACCAACACATCATTTTCTCCTAAATCTCATTCTGAAAGTAAACAATAGGAGCTGCTTTTGTTGGCAGTCGTTTCACACGCATCCAAACACGTATCACTCTTTCGCTTTGAGAAGGCACGATAACAAATTACCGGAAGAAATCACAATGACACATTATAGCCAGCAGCCTTCTACCTGGACCAATCTAGGCATGCAACAAACTCTTTCATTCTGAGTAGAGATGTATCACTCTTTCGCATTGAGGAGGCATGCATCAGTGTTTTACTTTGAGTACCCTGCCCCCAAAACACACACAACACATGTCTTGTTGGATCTGAACAAATCACTTCTATTTAAGATAAAATGTAAATCAACTTGAATTATAAAGGTTAACGATAAAAAGTTTATTTATTCTGTAAATCTTAAAAAAAAAAAAACTTAAAGTGCAAAGATTATTATTGACGTTTTTTCTTAGCATTGTATATCAATATATTGATAAAGGTTATTATTAAAGTGTGTTCTCAATATTGTATTGTGAGAATGTTTACTTGAATAATTAAATACAATAATAAGACAATAATACAACAATATATAATAAAATACAATGAAGTTTATGTCTGGAGTTTATTGTAAATGTGAGTGTGTGTTGGGGTTATCGGCCTTCACCTTGGCAGTCATGAACATGAGGTTGTTGAGCACCATGGTGGTGGCGTGTGGCGAGCCCCAGCCCTCGCCGCGAAGCCACCGTCGACTGTTCATCATCATCATGTCGCGCTCGTGCGCGTCCTCCTCGTCGCCGGCCGACTCCTCGCCACGCCGCGCCGCCGGCTTGAAGTCCACCAGCTCCACGTTGTTCATCCAGGGCAGGAGGTAGTGCAGCATCACCTGCCGACCGCCAGGGTGAGCCGTCTGGATGCGCTGGCTCACCTCTGTGGGTACAAAGCCACAAACCACGGAGGAAGCAAGTCAGGGCCATGGCCAAAACTTTAACAGACTTTTTTGTGTTCTCCTTTTAGCTCAAATCTCTGACTGTACCTCCTGCTGTTTACATTTCTGTCAAATAGTAAGTATTCAATCAATACGTCAATTATTGAAAGAAAGAATCAATTCCTAATCTCATTTCTATATCTGCATTGCTTATCCTTTTAAAAGGCGCAATCCAGGATCGTTTTTGATGAGAGTATAGTTGTGTGTGAGACCTGAGAAGATGGGTAGGGTGAGTTCTGGGTATGTCCTGGCCAGTTCCTCAGACAGCTGGTAGTAGGACACAGAGTAGAGGTGTGGCAGGGGTGAGGGTGGTGTCAGAATCCCATCTGTCCTCTGGATCTCCAGTTTGTGGGCATAACGGAAGAGCTTGGGCTCCAAGATCTGGATTTACACACAGCAGCAACAAAATGTGAATAAAAACTGCAACCTCCTGCATTTCATCGCTATGTGATGAGTGTTCAAATGTGTTGCATTGATGTGACTATTCTAATATAGGTTTCTTCCCTACACAGAGAGGGGTTATCTTCCTGAACCCAGTGCTGCTTTCCTCTCTATCCGGTGAGGTTTTTACTACGGCAAAGATTTGTTTTAAACTGACAGAAAACTGTTTGTGTTAAACAAAGTTCTAGATGTTTAAAGTGTTATTGTAACTGTGTTTAAGACAGAAAACATGCAGTACAACAAAGACTGCCAATAACACTCTGCCCACTGAACAACACGCTGTGGTTGAAATAATAAGTGTGCCCGACTGACCTGCAGCAGCTGCATGGCAACTTCGTAGATATCCCTGGATGAGTCGGCCGCCTTGAACAGGATGAGGTTCAGCAGCACCACAGTGTCAAACTGGTAATCCCTGGAGGGGAGGACAGATCACAGCCAGTCAAATGCCAAGATATTCTGTACAATGAGTCCCACTGTGACGTGTGTCACCAGCAGTGGTGGAAAGTAACTAAGTACATTTCCTCAAGTACTGTACTTAAGTACAATATTGAAGTTTTTTTTTTTACTTTACTGGAGCATTTCCAATTTTTCATTACTTTTACTTCTACTCCATTACATCTCAGAGACAAATATTGTACGTTTACTCCACTACAATTATTTGAAAACTTTAGTTACTAGTTACTTTGTAGATTTTGATTATTATTACAAAACATCAGCCCTATTTGAACTTTGGATTTTTGAAAATAGCCGATCTACAAGCTCACAATTCGTTGCGATGCATTGTGAGCTGAAAACTTCTTCTGCATAATGACTACTTTCTACATTTGGTACTTTAAGTACATTTTGATGCCAAAACTTTTGTACTTTTACTCAAGTACATTTTGAATAACAGACTTTTACTTGTAACAGAGTGTTTCTACATTGCAGTATTGATACGTTTGCTTAAGTAAAACATTAGTACTTCTTCCACCACCAGTACCTGTTGTGAAAGACGTTGGCAATGGCTCTGAAGCAGCCGGCGGCCACGCGCCGGGAGCCTGTGTAGCAGCGGTCCACGGCCCAGAACATGAGGTTGCTCTGGTCTGGGTTCAGCTCTAACAGCAGCATCACGGCCTCACAGCCCAGCTGGTGCACCTAGTGGACGGGACCACAGCGCAGAGGAGCTTATTGGTAGCACACAATACACCACAAGACAATAAAACATCATCCGGTGCTAATCAGTAGCACACATACTGTACACACACCACAGCACAACAAACATTGCCTGTAACATTCACAAACACAAATGCACCATAGCACAACAAACGTTACCAATAACATTCACTAACAGGTACACCACAGGACAAAAAAAGGTCCCAGTAACATTCAGTAACACATAAAAGTTACTTGTAACATTTTGTGCTGTAATTGTTTTCCATTTACTCCATCTACTATCTTCTACTATCAGAGTTAAATTAACCCTCAGGATTTTACTGAGTACTTGAACAACACTTTTCAAATCCTAATAAAAAAAAAAAGAATCAAGGTCAAATTTGATCACATCTTAGATTAGAGAAACCTGTCTGCGCTGGAATCAGTATCATTCCTGGTAGGATTATGAATGACAACTTCTCTTGTACCAACCCCTCACTACTTCTAGCCAACCGGAAGCAGCATTTACACATCAAGATTCCAGAGTGCTACTGTAGGACAGGTATTACTGTACCTCCAAGCTCAAGTCATTGACAGTATAAAAGGAGAGACTGTGTATAGGCTCTTACCTTCCTGTCCTGTGAGTCCAGGATGTTGTCCAGCCACTTGTAAAGGTATCCGTCAGACGAGAGACCCACGTTGTCGGCCACCGGTCCACAACATAACACTGCAGACATGGCCTGGCAGAGACATGGTTAGTTGGTATCGGAACTACCATGTACAGAACATGTACATTGTTTTAATGATATTATTTAAATGATCTTTACATCAGGGCTGCATGATTTTATGATGTTCATTTTAATCATCCTTGTGATATGAATGAACTTGTGTGATATACACATTATGTCAGTATAACAGACGTCATCGCAAATCATGTAATTTGTCTCTCGTTATCTCTACAAACAGAACAATCCAAACAGACCAAAGATAAGAGAAAAGACAAAAAATAAACTAAAGAGCGCTATGGATGACAATGTGAGCAATAATATTATGGCACCGACTAACTGCTTCAATACCTTCAAGTACAGAAAAATGCATTGTCATTCTGTACCAAATATCAATATCTAAAGCCTAATTTATGCTCTGCATAACTGATGTACAAGCTAACAATACATCACATGCCATGGCTAGACGTTCTTTTCACAAGGCATGCAGGAAAATCACTCTTACGTTAGGCTCAGAGGCGGAGCTCATGTGAGTGTGTTGTTGTTTTATATAAAGGCTAGGACTACAGTGTGCAATACATATACTGTATTTTAAGAGATTGCAAAAGTATCACCTCATCTTCTTTGTCAGGATCGATGCCAATAGTGCATGATATACACTGCAAAAAGCCATCACTACAAAGATCGGCAATACAATGAATTTGGTGAAACACGTACTGTACAATCAAGAACACTACGTTGCTCCATGTTTGAATAACAAGACGACGGTGCTATAAGAGTAGCTGCAGTACTGCAGCAAAAACTGACATTTCCATTTAACTTGAGCTTCTCACTGTACTGTATTCTGTATGAAATGATGAATACGTTATCAGACGTTTAATGTTACCTTTTGTTGAATAAATGTTTTAAAACAGGCAATTCGTTTTTAACAAAGTCACGGCAATGCTTGCCAGTGAGACAGCAAGTCTGCTGTGAGCTTGTAGATCTGCCGTTTTGACTATATTTGAACATTTTTGACAATTGTCGTCTATAATGACATGCCCAAAAAATGGTACCTTGAGTGCACAGTATTGATGGCGGTTGATCTGCATGTTGCGGTCGCTGTAGCGGTCCAGGGGGGTGAACATGATGCTGAAGGGACCGGCCCAGTGGCTGAACAACATGAACAGACTGTGTCTCAAGGACTGTTGGGGGAAGATGGTCCTCCGCTGATGCACTGAAACAAAACAACCACATAATAGTACATGTGAGAGGTCATCCCCCAAGACAGAATGCTTGCCACAGAATCTTTAGAATAGCAATCTATCTATCATTACAGAATTGTCTAAAAACAGAAAAAAAGGGGAAAAAGGAAAAGTCCTTCAAAATCCGATGGAGAGGGTGTGTGTGTGTGTGTGTGTGTGTGTGTGTGTGTGTGTGTGTGTGTGTGTGTGTGTGTGTGTGTGTGTGTGTGTGTGTGTGTGATACTGTATGTCTCATAAAAAATGACAATCTCTACTGACAATATTGTCAGTAGAGATTATTTGTCATTTATGAATTCAATAAACATTCACGTTCATGTATGCACACAATGCTAATTCATAGACCAATTAATTCATAAACGAGTGTTCCCCAAGGAAAGGAAAAAAAAAAAAAAAAGACAAATAGGAACAGATAAGCAAGAAAGGATAAAACTTTAGCACCACAGAAAAATGTGGTACATTTCCTAAACTGAGATTAATCACATTAACAACATAAATCACAATAATGAACACTATAGACTTGGCGGGAAAGAGCCCTATAAATGACCCAGACGGGGGGTGTAAAAGACTATGAACTACAGTACACATCTTGGCCAAATAAAAGTTTTTAAAAAAAAAGAAAAGGAAAAAGCTATCATCTAACACAGCTCACTGTACAAGAATGGAGTGAGCCAAACAGACATAGATGGACGAGACAGATGTACCTGGAACATTCTGAATGATATTGGCCACCAGGGCACTGAAGTGACAGCGGATGTCCCGCAGCGTGTCAGAGTCCTTGTCGTTCTCGGCCTCCAGCAGCTGTCGGGTCAGATCGACATACTCCAAGAGCGAGCTGTTCAGAGAGTGGCTGTCCCCATCCAGACCTCCACTGGCTCTGCATCCACACACACAACACACAGTAAGAACGACAGCCTTGTCTTTGGAAAACGACATTGTTATAGATGCTAATGCGCTAATATATACCACTGGTTCTCAACCTTTTCAGGCTGTGACCCCCCAAAAAAACATATTTGAACTGGTGAGTTGAGGCACTGGGAGTTGAGGCATTACATTTAGTTCGACTCGGTTCCACAGATAAATATTTTGAAAATAGCAGATCTACAAGGTCACAACGCCTCACGTTGTAGATCGGCTATTTTCAAAATGTTTGCATCTTTCTTATATTATTAAACTTTGACCAGTTTTTATGCAGTATTTTATCTTTGATGCAGTAATGGTCTTTTTTTTTTCTTTCTCTCTTTTTTTTCCTCCAGGTATTAAAAAGGTCTTAAAAGTCCTTAAATTGTCACTTCACTGTCATCTGGGGACCCGCCCCCCAAATCCTATGAGGACCCCCCCGGGGACTCGACCCACAGGTTGAGAACCACTGATATACACCGCCTTACACTGGTGTTGCACGCTGGAAATAGCAGATCTACAAGCTTGAAGATCTGCTATTTCCGACAAGGTATGAATCAGGCTTTACACAGAACGCTTAGGGCTGTCACGATTACAAATTTAAGTTCACGATTAATGGTTAGTACACAAATAATTGCGATTAACAATTGAATTGTGTTTTTGGCATAGAACATTGGAATTTTTGGCCTCATAATAAATAATGCACAGTGCATATATTATGAAGAATAACTTAAATATACAAAGAAATGACATATTTATCATAAATGATCATAAATGACATTTATAATTGCATACTTTAAAAAAGTAAAAAATTACAGAAATAGCAGATCAACAAGCTTTATTTCTGCTATTTTCTGCGATCTGCTATTTCTGCTATTTTTGGAAAATGTTTGAAAATGTATGAACAATTTTCAACATGGAAACGATTATGACGATTGTCTCAAATAATTGCGATTTTGAAATAATTGTGACAGGCCTAAGGATGCTAGCGGCGTTAACTAGTTCTGGTTTCACCACGTACAACTGGCTGACGACTCCAGCGTCGGCGAGTAGCTCAAATATCCGGACCAGCTGGACCCTGAGGATGTCACGTCGCCTGCGTCGCTTCATGTTCTGCAAACGGACCATGGTTGGGTGGTTGTTTTAGGACACATGCACAAACTGACCAGCATGCCAACATGCAGAACTATGCAAGACTAGAACCTGAGAGATGATTGAAGCTGTCCTCACCTCAGGTCTTCTCTCCAAAGCTTCTTTTATGATGGGGTTCAGCTCCTCGATCAACTCTCTGGAAGACAAATTAACAAAACTGTCGTGATGTCTGCATTTTTTAGTTCATATAGAATTTAAGAAATAATCTATTACTATTCTTCTATGAATTACTCACCCTAAAATATATCTGGTGTAAATGGTCTCGTGAACGAAATAGAAGCGCTCCTGGGCATGTGTGTGGGGTTCAACACGTGCGCTCAGGTGCGCTCCTCATTCGTGCACGAGACCGTTTATCCCGCAAGCGGTTTAAATAGTAACATTTCCGCAAAAATGGTGTTTGGAGAGCAATGAATGTTTTTTTAATTTTTTGTTTCATCTAGTATTATCTTCGTTTTTGGATCCTTCATTCACAGTGAAGGAATCTAACAAACATTTTCCATGAATTCAAAGCTTCACAGGGTGAGTAATTGATAAAAGAAATTGATAGAAGAAAAGTGATTTTGTGGGGGGGGGGAGCCTGACGCATTGTGAGCTTGTAGATCAGGTATTGTTTTGTCACGCAACCATGCAAGTAAAAATGGGGCATAAGTTCAGTGCTTTACCTGAAGGCCACGGGGTTGGTCCTGCCAAGCCCCAGGACTAGAGACTCTGTGATGTCCATGCTCTCAGAGCGCATCATGGGAACAACGTGTTTGAACAGGGATGAGGGGGACGGAGTGCCAACAATCTACACACAAATCAAGAAGGTGGATACAACTCAAAATGTTCATTATAATATATTCCTTAACCCATTAAAACCTGATTCTACAAATGCCTTCTAAATCCGTAGTTCTCACAAAAGAAAGTAAAATGTTTCAAAAATAGCAGATGTACAAGCTCGCAGCACGGCACTAAGTGACGCGCTGCTAGCTTGTATATCTGCTATTTTTGATTAACGCAAAAATCTAAAATGACACCCGGTTTTAATGCGTTAAGACCCTGACAAACACACATCCAGAAGGTGGATACAACTCAAAATGTTCATTATAATATATTCCTTAAGCCCCCGACACACTGAAAGCAGCCATTGTTTTCAAACTTGTAATGCAGTGTATGTATGTTTGTTTTCACTTGTTTTGACCATTCCATTAACAAGTCCGTTTTTAAATAAAATAGACGACGTGAACAGGCGACTCGCGTGGCACGTGCCAGACGCCAGTGACACTTTCCTGTGTGCCAGGGCCTTTATACTGGAGAAATCTATGTATATATTCCTGTCATGTTAAAATTATACTTTATGTCCTCATTCTTAAAGCCTACATAATAACATACACACATACAAATTTGATATATTTAACATATCGTCTCTGTCGGGTGGAAACCTCATTATGTCCAAAAAACAAAACTGTTACTTTTCTGGCACAAAACGCGTCGCTTTGCGCTGCGTTTCGAGCTTGTATATCTACTACTTTAGATGCTTTTGTGTGACGCTGTAGTATGACCAAGTAGGACGTTAATTCACTGAAAAAAAAAATACATAAAGTTAAAATATGGAGATCAGAGGTTTCTGCCCGACAGCAACGATATAAAACTTGAGGGTCGATGCTGTCGTTTCGCCGCTACACGGCACTGACCTTCGAGTCGTAACAGTAGCCGCTGTCCGGCGTGGACGCCAGCGTCTCAGGCGGGGAGCAGCGGACGGAGCCCGATGTGGAGGAGGAGGAGGAGGAGGGGGAGGTGGAGGAGGTGGCGGAGCTGCAGCAGAGGATCAGGTAGTTCCTCCACAGACCCACGTAGGAGTCACTGCTGCTGCTCAGGCTGTTCAGCTTCTTGGCGTTGATGGGGCTGCTGCAGGGAGGAGTGGAGGGGTTAATGACATGGCTACCGCTTTACATGTTATGTACTGTAGAACTGTTTTTTAACCACTGTCAAACTGGCATTCTGTTTTTTGGGCATGTTATTATAGGTCAATGTTTTCAAAAATAGCTAAAATAGTTGATCTACTAGCTGCAGATCTGCAGTCTTCACCATGCGACACCATCATACAATGAAGTATAAAATGGGACTTAAGTGGTTACGATTTTATTTAAAGACCTGAAATGATATCTTAATGGTGATACGATAGGCAAGTGTATAGGGTGCGAAATGATCAGCGATGTCAATGTCCCACATTTCCTGTCTCTCTCAACTATCACCGTCAATAAAGGCTTAAAAATGCCCCCGAATAATAACTTTTAAAAAAGAAAAGAAATGCCAAGTTAAGACATTTTGAAAGCTCTAAACTGTTTTTTTTTCACATTTTGGTTACACCAAAGTATTCCATCAGTTGGCAACACAAGGTTTTCTTACCTTTTCTATGATGTTACGATATCTTAGGATGAATGGTACAGTAGAAAATGTTTATAACTCCATCCCGGGTCCGCCACAGCTTAAAACGTGCGCGGATAGGCCTTGTGCTAGATCGCATATCTTAATAGCTTTTTTAAATGTATTTGTTTGTGAGATCTGACGTTCATAGTGACAGAACAATATGCAACCAAAAAAAACAACAAAAAAAACAAACCTAACCAAGATTGAAATCTCGAGATTTCAATCTCGTCTAGCGAGACTTGTTTTTTTGTGTTCTGTCACTATGAACGTCAGATCTCACCAAAAAAATTAAATAATAGCTATTAAAATATGCGATCTAACACAAGGCCTATCCACGCACGTTTTAAGCTGTGGCGGACCCGGGATGGATGAAATCTTTCTACTGTACCATTCATAGAAAAGGTAAGAAAACCTTAGTCCAAAATTCTCCTTTAAGTTCCACACACAGACTGGGCAGACCAGTGGGCAAACTGGTGACCTTCTTCATTACCAGAAGGCCTCTCTACCCATTCAGTTACCATAAGAGATATTATAAAGGTTGGCCTTTGACGTTTTCAAGCCAAAACTTAAAGCCTCACTATGTCATTTTGTAGTATGATAATACAATATGACGTAATCAATTGGGGTGGTTGTATTTTGTCTCCCTGCTCTTTTATTGAGATATTTAGATCATGTCTCACCTAGACACACACATTTTAACTGATGGCAATTTATCCCCTGAGCAAGCAGCTCTATTAGCTTAGTGATATAACTTTCAGCACTTGCACAGGAAACCGGGTTCAAATCCGGGGTAGAAGAGGAAAGTTACATAGTGCTGCTTTAATCATGGTCTTCAGGGCAGCCTACTGATCATTCCCTCCATATTTCTTGAGAACCTGCCCATCCGTTCTCAAACAAACAGACAGAGACCAATTACAATTCCCTGCCAGGCCTTGCTGCGGGCAGGGAGGGTAACAATACTTTATAAGGACTGAAAAGACAAATAATGTGCTGCATTAAGGTACACACATACTTCCATGTAGTCAGACTAGCATCACTCTGTATTCAGCATTGTGAAACTTGTCATAGCATGAGCATAGCAACAGTGTGAATATGTGGAATGAGAGTAGTCTGACTCTGATACTTTAATAATCATATCTACATGCAATTTCGCAACTGCTGCCCATTCTTCCTCCAAGGTGAAAAGTCAAGGTCAAAATGACATAATCTGTCATATCTAAGGAGTGAAAAGATAAATAACAAGGTTTGCATATTTGTTTTAGCTGTCTTTATATCAGTTATAGAGTATGGTTTGGTTTCATACGTTTTAACCAATGTAAAAGAAATAAAACACAAGCGGTATCCTTTAACCACCTCAAAAATAGCTGATATACAAGCTCAACGCATCGCGACACGTACGTTTATAGATCTGCTATTTTCACTATTTTGGAAATGTATTGCCTATAATGGCCAGAATAGGGACACCAGGTTGAAAGTGTAGACCTGCAGGCATCCTGCGATACTCAAACATATGAAGGAAACGCAGCTGAGACAAGCAAATCTAGTCAAGGATAGTATCCAGGCATATTTAGACACGTGGGCTGCAGTGACATAATGGACAGGACGGTGGCATTAACGGCGCGTGGGCACATTCACAGACAGATAGGATGACATCACCCATAGCAGAGAGTCTGCAACCACAGTCATTCCAGCTAAGTGCCCGTTCACTGGCCAAAAGATCTGCTTCTAAACCTCATGCACAAAGAGTCTACACATAAAGCAACATCTCCCGGCTGGTACATATTTTAGGAGCGGCAGCTCCTAAAATATGACAAAGTGTTGGTCAATCTGAAGGAAAATGAGGAGCACACGCCAAATTATGCTAAATGTTTTGCATCGTCGGTAGTGAAGGGGTTTGTTCTTCCTTTCAGAGGACATCGTCGGACACAAAGTACATAATGGATTACTAAAGTTTGTGGGTTGTTTACTGTCCAAATAAGGGTGGCTGTATCCCACCCCAATTCAGTCCAATATACACATTTAAGATCGCCTCACCCGTCATAGTACATGACGTGTATTTGGCCCCGTTCTTTTCTCTTTCTAAACCAAATCTCTTCACTGAAAATCTACAAGATTTACAAGCTCATAATGCATCGCTTTGTGAGCTTGCAGATCTTCTATTTTAGCCGAATGTTCACCTATTATGACATGCAAAGAATAAGGATGATGGGGTTCATTTGGTTAACTTACACTATTATGACAATATGAATATTGCTAATATTGTTTTTGATGATTACACGATTATACATTTTGTTATTTGTTGAGGGCAAAGAAATGTTTAGCTTTTGACTGGAATATCTCCATCATGGCTGATTGCATAATCACTTTACTTCAAGCTACAGTGTGGATTTTTTTTAAAGAATAAAACATTTAATACAATATAACAAGCACATCAGCAGTTGAGACATTTAGACCCTGGTGTCGGGTAGGACACTTAACACATTGGGTGCCAAAACCGTATATATACGTTTTTTTGAAAGAAAAAAAAACAAAACAAAAAAAAATCAATTATTATTTTTTTTTTCCTTCACAGCACCAGGAGATATCATTTTCTGAAGATTTAGACTCCAATCCACTTCCTGGTTAACTTATGACTTCAAAAGCCTGTATCTCGGCTCCTCAAAAATGGTTAAAAATCCTGGCACTCAGTGTACTCTGTTTTAAAAAAAACCTGGCACCCCATGTGTTAAGTTACACTAGACCAGTGGTCTTCAATGGTTTTCAGGCCAAGAACCCCTTAGCTGAGAGAGAGATGAAGCAGGGATGAAGCAGGGACCCCCACTACATGGTATAAATTGTGTTGCAGATTAAAAATGTTCATAGATAGCTTCATAGACTTGTGTAGCGTTGTGTTGGATTCATGTTAATGTGTATTTTCAGACAGTTAACCACTTAAACCCTTGATACTGGTCTGCTCTTTTTTTCCCTACACCAAACCTCTTTGCTGAAAATAATTGCCGCAAGGCGTTATGAGCTTGTAGATCGGCTATGTTTGGCTAATTTTCCCCTCAGAAAAACGATGCTATGGTTCAAGTGGTTAATGTAAAAGAAAAAGAAAAAGAGAGTTCCCTATCACACAAAGATTTGGCAGCCCCCCTGTAGCAATTCTGAGGACCCTTTGCTAGACTAGACCCCTGCACATCGTTGCAGTTACCTCTCTCCATCGGGAGAGGGAGCCGACAGACATAAAACGCGAGGATTGCAGCTTTAAAAATGTAATGAAGTTGTTAAAACATTTAAGGGCTGCGGCAACCTGTCACCTCTGTGCCAAGTGACCTATTTTAAAGGACGGAACAAGGCAAACAGGATCTAAAAGCCTTATCAAGAAACGTCTTAAAGACACTAGGTGACATGATTATTTCCTGAGCCCCTCAAACTACACAAAAGCACTGGTGGAACACACACACACACACACACACACACACACACACAGAGTAGACATACTTGATGTCAACTTGTGGCGACAGCAGCTGCAGGCGGGTGTAGGCGAACATCCAGGCGTAGTTGACGGCGGTGGGGCAGTGCTTGGGCAGGTGCTCCTGGCGCAGGTAGCTGGACAGGCTGATGACCCAGGGGTCCTGGCCCTGCGTGACGTGGGCAAACACCCAGATGTGCGAGGGGCTCACCACGTCGAACTGGTGGCTGATGGGAGACGAGCTCCACTCCGCCAGGGTCTGCAGGTCGATTCCGCTGGGGCAGTACAGCAGGTTGGTCTGTGGGGGGGTTCGGGTTAGAGAGAGGGAGGAGTGAGGCCCAAGAAGGCTCATCACCACGCATGCATGGTGGTGCATGTTTTCTGTATGTGCTGTAGCCACTACAGAACCGCCTGGGTCTCAAACATTTTCATGTCAAGGACCCCCAGATTGATTCGTATTAGCGGCCGACCACCACATGAAAAGATTTTGTGCAAAAAGGGACAAAACGTTTCAGAATATCTATTTTCAAATAGCCAAAATATGAAATAGGGCTGAGTGTAATGTAATGTTCCTCATTATGCAAGGGACCCCCTGGAACCTCCTCAACGACCTCTGGGGGTCCCCGGACCACACTTTGAGAACCACTCGTGTAGTGTGTGTGTGTGTGTGTGTGTGTGTGTGTGTGTGTGTTTTTTTTTACCTGGTCAGCTCCTGTGAGATGGATGAAGCTCTCCAGCACCGATGCACTTAATCTGTCCATGACGTCGATGGCCAACTCCTCATCCCCCTGGAAGATGGACAGACAGGCATTAAGTACATGTTGCAAGAGATTCCACACAATTTAGTTATTGTTTTAAAGGTAGAGGAAGTGATATTTTTAGCAACACAAACGTGTTGCTAAAAGGTTAATGCACTTCTGATAGTAATCATTGCTGTATAGAGTGTTTGTTCAGTAACAGGGGTCTCCCTGTCTCTCCATCTCTTTAATAAACAGAAACATTCTCAGGTGGGTGGCCAAACTTCAGCCAATAAGGAGAAAGTACCCATTTATCAGCTTCAGTTTTATAGTGTTCCAGTTCAAATTTTGTCTGCACATTTCTTTGTGTCATCACTTCTTTAATCCGTATCCTGTGTGAGTTCTCTATCCTGATTGGATACAATCTGGAGAGCTGGAGAGACTCCTGTTATAGACTCCTCACTTATTTTAACAACAAAAAAAAACACTTACCCTACATTTCTGTCATTTGTCAGGGGTGAGATTCAAAAAGGTCAGAAAAAGTACAGTTACAAATACAACAAAACATACCATTAAAAGAAGTTATTCACAGTTAAACCTGACACAGCTTGTGTTTACCTTGGCGAGGCCCAGCGCTGTGTGCAGGGCGCGGACCTCTTTGAGGACGTTGACGGCCAGCCTGCGGGTGGCGGGCCGGCAGCTGCACAGCACCACCAGTGCCAGGCCCTCCACCACGTGCAGCACGTTCAGCAGAGGCGTACGCTCCAGGGGCAGAGACTGGCCGCTGCCTGGCGCCTGGTGGAACAAGAGCGTAGACTTAACACAGCAAAACCATAAGCCTAAAACACAGAGCCTAGTACCAAGCGGCTCCCAAGCGGTGTGCGGTGAGACCAGTCCAGCGGTGCCTTGAGATTTTGTGACAACCACACATCATTTTTGCAAGTATACAAAAAGTAATGAATTATCTTTTTATTTTATTATATCAGTACTTTCAACTTGGCATCCCTATTTCGGAGAATTATTATATTTATGAGCTTGTAAAAACGTTCAACAAGCTCACAACTTGCGAGCTTCTAGATTTGCTATCTTCCACTGAATGTTTGCTCCCAGAATAGGGACACTAGGGTTCAAGTGGTTAAGTGGTTAAACTTTGTATTTGCCATTAACTCATTGGCTGCCAGCTTTTTGAATTTTTACCTACAGCTGGCTGCCAGACTTTTTCAATGAGAAAAAAAAAGCACTTAGGAGCCGAGATACATAATTTTTAAGTTTTCAGTTATAAGGAAGTGTCTGGGAGCAAAACTCTTCGGAAAATCATATCTCCTTGGTCTTTGGGTTTTTTTGAAAAATTAAAAATTAAAAAAAAAAAAAAAAAAAAAAACTTTTATTTTGAAAAAATTTTTTTTTTGAAAGAACGCAGATCTGCGTCAATGGCAGCCAACGGGCTTTTGCGCAAATGAACGCAGATCTGCGTCAATGGCAGCCAATGTGTTAATAGATAAAAAGCATTTACAGAGTGATAAGAATGATACCATATGTTACAGAGGCTATTTTGCACAGGTGTGCACAGGTGTGCCTTGAGATTTTGACTTGCCCTTTGCTGTGCCTTGGGGCACAAACATTTTGAAAACCACAGCCCTAGAAAATCCACCACAACTCCAAGTCTGGACTGGTTCTGGACCCACCTGAGCCTCTTGGCTCTTGTTGCTGCTCTGGACGGCCTGGCGCCACTGGCTGATGAGCTGCAGCAGCATTTTGACGGCATTGTCCAACAGCGTGGGATGGACGTCCGTCACCTCGCGTACAATGAAGTAGACGAAGCCTGACAGGACGTCCTCGCGCCACTCCGGGAAGTCCACCATCAGGGCCTGTAGGGTGGTGAAGGCCAGGCCACGCAGCTCCTCGTCCATGTGGATGGTCAGTCTGGGAGAGGGGAGGGAGAGAGACCACCCGTTTACACCTGTTGTTAGCCACATGAAACCTAGCATCGCTAGTGGACCAAGTATAGAGAGAGACCCTGGGACCCTAATCAAATTTAAGTGGTTAATATGCTACCTTTACAAATATTTCCTGCTAGCTTAAATTACAATGCAAACATGTTAGTGACCACCTTCTGAAGCAGCATTCAGTTTTTATGTACCACATATATGGAACAAAGTCCCAGAAAAGAGCAGGTCTGCTACAACTCTGTTCTTTTAACTACCTTTTATTGAGATTTTTGATTCATGTCATTCATTATTCTCTTTATTCTTATTTTCTATACTCAATGCTTAATCGTATTCAAATGCCCTTTTATAATGTGCTTCTTTTGCACTTTGTTTGAATACTCTTAATGTTTTGTGTAGAGCACTTTGAACAGCCTTGTTGAAAAGTGCTGTATAAATAATCATTGCTGTTGGGCAGAAACCTTGTATTTCCAAATTTCAACCTTTTGTTTTTTCGTAAGTGAATGCCCTACTTCGCCATACAACAGTGTCACACAAAAGTCACAAAAATAGCTTATCTACAAGCTCACAACACATTGCGATGTGACATGTGTGCTTGTAGATCTGTTATTTTTGTGTTTTACTAATATATAACTAATATAATAATTAGAACACAGATTCTTTTTTCTATTTACTGAAAAGTAACGCTTTTGGACATAATAAGGTTTCCACAGCGACAAAATCGCACAGGAAGTGTTAATAGGGCCAGTGGTCCAGGAATGTGTAGACTGTTAAACTCCAGTGCATTTTCATTTTATCCAAAAGTTTTTCCAACAGATTTTCAGATATAACTTAAAGAAAACAAAATCTAATTTGTCAGAAATTGTAAGAATAAAATAAACTAACATTTTCTTTCAAGATTTCAGAAATTAAAGAAAAACACACGTGAGCCACTATTATCACTATTTTTGAAATAGGACTTATTCCGACTAATTCATAATTTTTGTACATTTGGGTCCCAGGGGAGACACCAAATTCCTCTTTTGGGTCTCGAGCTGAACACATTTGGCAACCCCTGGCATAAAAGGAGGGGGAGAGAGGAAGGGGTTCTTACTTGGCCAGAAGCTCTATGAGGTCTTGTCTGCTCATGCCGTCCGGGATCAGTCTGGGGATGGCCGCCACGCACGTCCGGAACAGATCGATCTTCGGCTTTCTCTCACCCCTGGAACACGTCAAATGGATTATGGATTATTATGGATTACGAGCCCTGGGAACGAGACAGTTCAAGCATGGTAGAAGGTAACGTACGTGATCATGTCCTCTGGCTCCTTGTTGGACATCTGCACGTTGGTCATGCTCATGGACCGCCCCACCTCCTTGTCCAGGTGACGAAGGATGTTATCTAAGGCTTTCCTCACTTGTGGGTAGTACAGCGACATGCCTGCAAATTGAATTTAATACATTTCATTACATTAACACAGCAGAAGCCAAAAAGTGTTCATTTATCCATTCGTAACTCAGAGAGCATACAAATGGACTGCTATGCACATAGATTGTATTCCATGTCGCCCAGCACTAAGGCCTACCTATGACCTTGGCCTCTTCGTCTGTGAGGGTGGTGTTGAGGAAGATCTTTTTGACTCGCAGGGTGTTCCCAGACGGCATGATGACCCCTGTGGTCGGCATGGGGGGCTCTCCATCCTTCTGCTGCAGGCTGTCTGCAATCACCAGGAAGGCACGCAGGCCGATGTTCATCCGCTGAGGACACACAAAAGGGCAGACGGACAGTGAGAGGGGATAATAGACTCGGACAAGACCTCTCACTGAGAGAACAGTCGCAGTTTAGTCGTTATGCCAAATCACTCATGTAGTCTCTGTTGACAACTACTGTTTGGTCTTGGGAAGGGTGTAAACAACCACAATCTTCCAATACATGTGATGTCGCCAGCTGCTTCTTTTCACCTGACAGAGCAGAGTTTCACTGGGAGGGCATAACTCGTGTGGAGTTCCCAGTTCCGCTTCCTTGCTGAACAGCAGACACAAACCTGTAGGAGTCGCTAGTCCAGTGACAGATATCCCCCTCCCTGCCTGGCTTCCCACCACAAACACGGACAATTGCGCTCATTGGAATTGGAATGCCCAGCCAATGCCGGATGCCCTGTGGAGGAGTCAAACCCCTACTCTCCACACTGGTTGACAGGAACTTTACCCCTGCGCCACCCAGAGGCCAAGAGCAGCGCTAATTTCACTGATGAAAAATCCATCAACAAATGAGAAATGATCCTGAACTATCCTGTCAAATCTTTTGCTTGGAGGGGTGCATCTTTATTCCCTTATCGTTTTGTTGTGTCAACACAAATAGCACAGAGAGAGAGATAGAGAGAGAGAGATAGAGAGAGAGCGAAAGTGATGTATATTCAATCTTTACTCATTTTACCTCTGGGTTGATGGTGAAGGTCTTGTGAGATTTGCCCACGCACAGCAGGTCGTAAATAATCTCCTTCATAGCAAAGTCCAGCCGTTCCTGAGCGAGGACATGTGAACAGACCAGCGATCATTTTAGTTCATCCTTAGTTTTAAGCCTCAGCTGTTCACAATCCAGGTACGTTGGTTAAGAGACAAGAAAATGGGCGTCCTACTGTACCTGAGCTATGAATTGGATGATCTTGACGAAGATATTGAGCGGCGTGTCCCGGGGAACCACGCTGCGAGAACCTTTGGGGAAAAGTGCTGAAACGATGCTGAGTAATCGACTGCGAAACAAGGAGAGAACGATGTGTTCAATGGTGAACAATCACATCCTTTCCATAGTATCTGATACATGAAGCCTGATTTCTACATCGTACGACGGTGTCGCATGGCAAATAATTGCCAATCTACAAGCTCACCATGCGTTGCGATGCGTTGTGAGCTTGTAGATTGACAATTTTCTAGTGTGTGACAACGTCGCATGCCGGTGCTTAAATGAAGCACGAGGATGCGTTGCGCTAGTAAACACTGACCTCTGCGTGACCGTGTTGCTCTCACACTTGATTCTGATGATGTAGACCCACAGCAGTCTGTAGAGCGACTCCAGCGCCACACGGGACATCTTGGGATCTTTGTTCTGCCGATCGGAGACACAAGATTAAGAACCTCGACATATTACAGCTGGACATTATTACTCACCTGTGACATTAAATAGGTCTGATGTAGTCAGTTACATGTCTTCCTGAGCAGCTGATCATGGTCAACACAATAACTAGTTTTCAGCCGCAGTGTAGGAGACATTTGAGTCACTGATGGATGACTGAACTCCCCACAATCTGTTAATAACTAAACTTCTGGTTTATTTAAATGCTTGTTTTGGGCATTGACGCATGATTTTCGTGACCTTAGGGTAGTGTAGAAAAGTTAAAAATTTAGAAGGGTGCATTTTTGTTCCCTCTGTGTAAAAACCTGGGGGCATTTTATTACAATTATTCTGTGTGTGAAGAGTGGGTGGCATTACTTCATCTTAAAGTAATGCAATTTTTTAAGCCAGGACCTGGCCCTGAAAGTGTAATTTAATAACATATTAGCCTATTCATTTCAGCAGAAACTATTGTGGGAAATCTTTGTCCTCCTTCCCTGGATTTCAGGGGCATTGTTCGATTTTACTCTGTAATACGATGCAATAGGAAGGGTGGGGGGGTATTGCATACATGCATAGAATGCTGCAAGGAGGTAAGGGTGTAGCGTACAGGCATTTCATGTACAGTTTAAGTTAAGACTGTTTTGTACTTGGTTGTGCACTGGTGTCGCACGGTGTGGGACACGATGCGCAACCAAGCATGAATCAGGCTTTAGTATCTCCCATTAAAGCCTGGAAAACATCTGCGTCATTCTAGATTTTTGCGTTGGCTGTTCAAAAATTGCAGATATACAAGCTCACAGCGCGTCACTTTGTGTTGCGCTGCGAGCTTCTGCTATATCTGCTATTTTTGATATTTTTTTTTAATCTTGAAAGTGCGAGAACTACTGATTTAGAAGGCATTTGAAGAATCGGCCTCAGGTCTTATCTCTACGCTGGGCTGGGCTGGACAGCTAAGCAGCGTCCGTGCTGTATCTGGAGAGCGTTCACCGTCTGGACCCTAACAGTTCCGACCGCACAGAGGAGGCAAGCAGCCCCAGTGCAACACAAACAAACACAGTGTACATTCCAGTGTAAACACACTGCAGATGACACAATGGAATCTTTTGAAAAGGCTGCCGCTGTGACCTTCCCTGCCGTCAGCGGGAGGCGTGAATGCAGAGACGCAGGGCGGCGAGAGGGGAAACTCGATAACAGATCGGGGACGGAACCGACAGTCTTTGACTGTACTACCTCTAACACACACATACACATACACACGCAGTTCACACACATACACACGCACAGAGCTGACAGAGCAGACTGCAAAAACACCAACACCTTGATATCCAAATCCAACCTGTGATCTCTGATCAAGGAACCTCTCTAGGAACAGGGAGAAGGTGTGTGAGTGTGTGTGTGTGTGTGTGTGTGTGTGTGTGTGTCCACTCTACTGACAGAAACAACAGCACTGCGCTCTACTTTGCGACAACACACAGGTCAGCAAAGCTATTGATGCAGACACAAAAGTACAGTAGCTGAGAAGAAAAGAACAAAGCAACGTTGCAATCTGGAAAACATTTGCAACTAGGAAGTATCTTCCTCTATTCTCTCTCCATAATGAGGTGACTCTTTCTGAGATGTCATTATGTTACTGAGGAGGCCCGGCACTGGCCTCTTTTAGCCAGTAAGCTACTAAGCTAGGTGACCCAGGCCCCTTCATTACTGCCATCGGCCAAACTCACCTGCAACGTCTCAATCTGCTTTCGGATGCTGTTGTTAGATGGCATCTGGAGCCAGTGAACGTCAGAAAGGGACAAACGTAAACACAAAATAAAAGAGGACAGGAGACACAGTGGGAGGGTTTGAGGAGGGAGACATGCAGTTTAAAGGGAGAACAGAGAGACAGAACACAATAGAAGACACATATGACGAGAGCAGTCCAACTCTTGTCAGTGTTAAAGGAAAACCACAGGTTTTCAACCTAAGCTACATTTTTCTGATGTGAGGATCAATAACATAGTGTTGTTTCACGATATCGAGCGTACGGAAGGTACACTCGATATAATTACATGATATCATGAAATTTCACGTCATCATTTCACAGAGATATACACAAAAGACAATTTTTGCTAAAATATATTATTGATGTCTTCGCATCAGAACATTGGGATTTAGGTTGAAAATCAGCTAGGGCTGCAATTATCGATTATTGACGTGATTTAAAAAAATATATATCGATTAAATCTATTAGTCTGGTTAACCATTTATGCTCTATTTCATACTTCGTCCTGATACAGCAGTGTGGTGCAAAAAGAGCAGATATAGCAGATCTACAAGCTTGTCAATCTGCTAATTGCCTATAATGAAATGTTCACAACAGGGACGCCAGGTTGAAAGCAATTAAGTATTGCAGCCCTATCGAACTTCACGGTCCATTTTTGCTGCTGTATTTATTTTTTCATATAAATGAATTATTTCATTCAAATCGATTATGTATTGTATAATCGATTAAATTGATCAATCAGAATAACTGTTGCACCCATAAAGTCAGCAAAGTTTTCCTTTAACAGCACGCCAATCAGCCACTGTCTTGGCAGTGAGATGAATTTTGTGAAAATGCAAACAGTATGAATTTAACCGTAACAGTTACGATGCCGTCTGTCAATTTTACTACACTACTGAAAATGACATGGAAAAAACAGCATTTGAACACAGATAAATGTCTACATTTCTAAATGCGTGAAAGCAAAGCAAAATTAAAAAAGGTGCATTAATATGGGGCAGATAAATCAATTAACAGATACGGGAGACGGAACACAAACAAAGCACAGGATGCAGACAGGACGAAGAGGAGGACACGATAGAATGTGCGTGCAAGAAGTTTAAGACATTTGTCTTGTGCTACGCAACAAGAAGCCCTACATCCTCAGTGTTCATTTAACTCTGAGAGTTGACATTATGTCACATGTTACATTTGTAAACTCTGTAACCGGTTTGTAAACTCTCAGAGTTAAATGAACGCTCAGGGTTTTATAGTGTAGGGTCAGAGTTAAATTAACAGTCAGGGTTTTTTAGTAGGGTCAGAGTTAAATCAACAGTCCAAACAATCTTCTGATCCATGTTGGCATTCTTTTTTAACCCTGCGTGGCAATCATAAGGAATACTTAATCAGCTGAATTAAAAGTGTCAAAGACACTCGGTTCTTCTTTAGTGAGAGCCCTCACAGGGTTAAAAAAAATCTATGGGCTAAACCGCTAAAACATGGAAATCCCACAACGATCGGGGCGATCACACGACAACAATCAATCACCATAACAGGAGGGGCTGATCACAGTGATCAATCAGGGAGGAATCCATATCAATCACAGTGCCGGGGAGGGTGGGGGGGGGGGGGACGACAATGTGACGAAATCACTGTCCCGAGATCACAGAGGGACTATTCAACACCGTAGGGAATTCCCAACACAAGGAAGTTACAAAGAGAATTACACAATATGTCCAACAGTACAACAACAACACACACTCAAGTCACCCAAGGGTCAATCGACACCAGAGACCAGTGGTGGAAAGTAACTAAGTACATAAACTCAATTACTGTACAATTCTTTACTTTACTTGAGTATTTCCATTACATATATATATATTTTAGTTTATACTTCTACTCTACATTACATCTCAGAGGCAAATATTGTTCTTTTTACTCCACTACAATTATTTGACAGGTTTAGTTACTAGTTATTTTGCAGATTTAGATTATTACAAAACATGCATTAACCACTTAAGCAATATCTTATATAACAAGCTCAACTACAATAGCTTGTAGATCGTCTATTTTCAAATTTTACTATTTGTACTTTTGCACTTTGTACGGTACAATTTAGAATACAGAACTTTTACTACTAGTATTTCTATATTTTGGTATTGCTACTTTTACCTAAGTAAAACATCTGAGAACTTCTTCCACCACTGCAAGAGACTCACATCACACAGTACTCCACTAGAGGATGAGGGATCAGTATATGATTGGTAGAGGAAGAGAGGAGGGATCGGCTCGATTGTTTTTTTATTGGTAGTGCACAAGGGGAGGGATAGGTTTGATCCATTTATGATTGGTAGAGCACGAGAGGAGGGATCGGTTTGATCGGTTCGTGATTGGTTTACAAGGAGTCATTAGCAGACCTGGGTCAAAAATAGCACTTGACGTTGCATGTGACACATGAGATGCCCTTCATTTGGAGGTCGAGGAAAGCTTTTGATTCGATATAAAAGGTGTAGGATTAATTTCACCGATATATCGTTGTGGAATTTGCAAAATACTGGAAATACTGGAATTCGAGTATTCTAGTGTTGGATATAATTTGACAATTCCAGTATTAGTGTTAGATATAATTTGACAATCAGCATTATAAAACCAAATCATCCACTTGGTTTGTTTTTCCAATTGAATTGAATCCAATTTGTGGGGGAGGTCTTGAAATTGTTCTGCAAGACAATGCTCTGGCAGGGAACAATTCCACTGGTCAGTCAACCCATCAGAAGCTGAGTACAGGGGGGCAATAATTATTAGAAGCAGCTTCCAGCCACTATGGCACTAATGGCACTAACTAATCTTCACAGTTCATTTGACGATATCCTTAATTTATAGCGTTATACTTTATTGCAGGCTAGTGCCGTGTAACGATAACAGCTGATCTACAAGCTCACAACACGTCGCAATGTGGCACGTTGTGAGCTGGTAGATCTGCCATTTCTGGCGCACGACAGTGGCACGCAACTTAAGTATAAACCGAAAGCTCCAAATGCAGCTATGGTTCTATGAATCCCAAATGACCCCCAGAGATGGTGCTTTTTCAAGCGGTCAGCAGGGATGAAAATAGAATGGGCTTTATAGTTTAGAGCAAATCCTGCATGAGTTGACTTCAAATTGCCCGTTATTATTAACAAGTCATGAGCTATTCCTGTCCAGGTCTGGCTGCCGGTGACCGAAGGGGGGGAAAGCACATTGTGATCTTGAGGCAGAACCACAGAGCGCACGCTGAAAAAGACACCAAAACTACTTGTGCTATAAGCGGTGCTGAGCATAATACTGTACAACTTACCTGGAATACCATTATCTCACTGGTGCATTTATGTGTATTACAGTTACCTGTTTGAACTAGGGCACTTGAAACAATAGTGTGGGAGTGTAGGTGTTTACTAGAGTTCTATTTTTAAGCGGGCGCGTGTTGCTTACGCTGCCTGTGGGTAAAAGGAAGTTCTATAAAGGGTTTCATATCATGAGTCATAAGACCTCTGAGGTTCAAGTGTTTTCCATAATACACAGCAAAAATCGAGCGTTAATTTAAATCTGAAAATGATGTAATTCTTAAAGTGAAGACACTTAAATATATACTTTACAGTGTCCTCTGACAATATCCGTTGGCCTCGAGGCTTCAGTGTGTGGGGTACAGTTTAGGACACTGGTTTTCAACAATGGGGTCGGGGGCCAATAGAGGTCCTTGAAGGGGTTTCCAGGGGGTCTCCCCAGCTAAATGACTGATAACCAAGAACCAGGTTTTTGCCGTGTAGATTGGGATCCAAGAGATACAAATTGTATTAAATGGGGGTCCGTGGCCTAATGCATATCAAACTGGGTGTCCTTGAAATTAGAAAGGTTTAGAATCACTGATTTAGAATAAGCTAAACCAGTGGTTCTCAAACACTTTCACGTCGAGGGCCCCAAAACTGATAAGAATTAGGCTGCAGACCCCTATTTGAAAATACGTATAGATTATTTTTTCGTTAGATTAGATTTAAAACATAAAACTATATCGTGAGTGGGGAGATAACAGTGGAGGGGGTGAAAACTGCAGAGTCATTCTTAAATGTTTGCTCTTCTAGCCAGTGAAATAATTTTGTCCACGTTGAGAATCGCGGCGCTAAACGATGTGTCTGAGAGTGTAATACTGTAGTTGTGAGTGTGAGTGTGAGTGTGTGTGTGTGTGTGTGTGTGTGTGTGTGTGTGTGTGTGTGTGTGTGTGTGTGTGTGTGTGTGTGTGTGTAAGAGAGAGATGTGGCTCTGCTACTGTACCTTGAGGTGTGAGAGGCAGTTCTGGAGGAAGATGTGCCAGTTGTTGAGGAAGAACTGCTTCTGACTGACACACAGTAGGCACGTCACCAGAGGATATAGAGCCTGGGGGGAGAGCAATGCCGTTAGCATCAACCAAAAGGCAGGTAGAGAGAGAGAGAGAGAGAGAGAGATCACCAAGAGAGAGACTGGACTTAGTCTTGCGTAGTCTGGTGATCAGAGAGTAGGGTTGGGATCCGGAAGAACCGGATACAACATTGAGGAATCGGTTAGATCACGCGGTCATACCTGGTATGTGGACTTCATGACTTTTTAGTTTCAAGGACCACCATCACTCTGGGAAGTGTACAAATGGAATCAAATGGACCCGTACATTTGGTTCCATTTGTACACTCTCAGAGTTACAGACTTCTAAGGGTCCATTTGGAACCCCACTAACGTCTAATGTCTGGTGACTAGGGATGGAGCTCGTTAATTTTTATTGATAATGAGCACCTTATCGAGCCTGCTTATCGAACCGAGCTTTTATCGAGCCCACTATCGATCTTTTTCTATTATTAAGAAAAAAGACGTGAGACGAAAAATTCTGAACAGAACCGGTATCTTTTTTTATTGGCCAGTTGTCACAGTGAGTTTGTGGCTGACAACTATCTAAAATTAAAATGACAAAAGTTAAAAATATTTTTGCCTATCATTAAAACAACCATTCATATAATGTGCAATAAGTGTTAAATGGCTTTATATTATGAATAGTACTGTAATAATTACTATAAAATCTCCATGTCTCTTCAACTCTTTATAACAAAAAATGCATATTTATTTTTTCTATTTTTTCTTTGTTTTAACCAAAATATATCACTTGCACTACATTTTACTAGGGCCTTCAAATACAGTACTTTACAGAGTAACAGACAGAAGGCAAGTGACCTTTTTACTTTTGGAAAATAATATTGAAGAAACGGTTAATTTGTGTACTGTCACTTTAAAAGCGCAATTTATACTTCATCGTACGACGGTGTCACGCACCAAACATAGCCGATCTCCAAGCTCACACTGCGTCTGTTCGCACCACGTTGTGAGCTTGTAGATCTGCCATTTTCGGCAACGATAGACTGAGGGACGGACACGCTCAGCAACACTAGTTATTCATTCACAGGGAGATCCCAAACGGATTATTATCAATTGGATAATTAAAATTGTCAACGGAGACTTGCTACATTGGGTAAAAGAGGACGAGTGAAACTTTTGAGCGTTTCACTCGTTAACGCCATTGTTTCACCGCTGCACCGCACATGTAAACACAACAACGACGCAACCACCCGAGTGTACAAATGGAACCAAATGGACGCTTACAGCCCCCTTAAAATAGTGATGTAGTGAGCCAATAAAATTACTCTTCCTTGTTAACCTGGGCAGCGCTGTTTGGCACAACTTGCAGCTATCAATACACTTTTAGACCAACATGTTTGTGCCAGCGTGAGTTTTTAGATTTATTTCTTGATCGCCTCTTGTTTTGATAGTTTAGACATGACGTCAGGGGCCGCTGCACTCGATAACAGGCTCGACAAGCCTAAAGCTTATCGATACCCGGGTCTCGATAAATTCATGCCCGGGTATATAATGTACCCGGTTTTCGAGCTCCATCCCTACTGGTGACATCTACATTCTACGTACGTACAGGCTAGAACAGTGGAGAAAATGTCTGCGGATAAAACTTAAGCCCACTGCTTTGAGAACTAATCATATCAACGTCCCAATATGAAGGACTGTCATTAAGTCTTTGCAAGTCTTTTTTTCATCTCCAAATTGTTTCCACCCAGTATTAGCCCCTACATTGAATTTAGATGTCAACGGACGTATCGTCGGCAGAGATCTATGATCGTCTGGCTACGTGAGAAACAGAAAAGAGAAGAAAGGGAGAGACAAAGACAGTGGAATGGGGGTTTTACCAAAGAGTGCTTCTTCCTGGAGCTAAGGTCAAAGGTGGTCTGGTACAGCATCTCCACAAAGTTCTTCAGGCACGGCACATTGACTTCATTCTTCACCGCCTGAAGGGAGTGGATGGAGGGGAGGGGTTTAAAGGAGTAGTTCACCCAAATAATTACTTATTTTCTATGCATTACACACCCCGTGAAGGCTTGAATGCATGGATCTTTTTAGTTTTTGTCGCATTACAGAGCCAACAATTTGATGACCGGCGGAGTCTCCGGTAGACTCAATTGAGTCTCCTAATGACCGATGACCTGGTCATCAAATTATTAGCTAAGGAATGAGACAAAAACAAAAAATCTTCATGAATTCAAGGGTGTCATTCATTGGGTGTGTCTTTTTTTGGGTTAACTACTCTTTTAACTCAACATGTTACATATTGACTGGATGGGATTAACTCAACATGTTACAGTTGACTGGATGGGATTAACTCACATTGACTGAACATGTCCAGATGGGACAGTACAAAGGACAATGAGAATAATGGACCACACTGGAAACAAGCCCCCTGGGGCTTTTTTTTGTTCATCCTTTTAGCATAACATTTGACTGTACTACGTGTACTGCTAACAAACCTGCTAATAAAGTATTCAATCAATCAAAAACAGTGTGCACTGGAAGCTGAACATGGGAGCGGTACGGCGGAACTCACAGCAGCAACAGGGATGAGGATCTCCACGAACAGGCCTGCCAGAGCGTGCTTGATGTCCTTATCCTTGACCTCCAGAAAATACTGGGCACATTCCTGGAGGGGGGAGGAGAGGGTGGTCACAAAGGAATACACACAACACATGGGTGGAAAAAGTCTCTGGGTCAAATTCATCTTTTGTTGTTCATAAGTGACAGTCAAAGTGGTCACAAGTACTGTATAAGGCAGTCTGACTAACAGTGACTGTTACAATTTGTCTTCTGGTGGCAGCTAATCAGTATTAAATATGAATCAGCATCAATATGAATTATTATTAAATGTGCATGCACTACACTCCAGAGTGTACACATTGAACCAAATGGACCCATAAGGCTCCATTTGGTTTCATTTGTAGACTCTCAGAGATAAATTAACACTTTTTTTTACAGTACATTAATATATCTATGATGAAATGAGTCATGAGTCTGGAGAACACAATTTGTTCTTAAAATGAGCAGAAATCTGAGGATTAGTTTTTCCTCAAAGTCTTTTTAGTTCTGCGTTAATATACAGCAGTTACAGTCTGTTGTACATTGGGAGACTGTCGGAGGTACTTTCATTTGTTACGCAGGTCGGATAGATAACATATGGCCGCTAACTGGCGATGTAAAGGGAACAGAAGAGGTGATCGTAAACTACCGCGTATTACCCGTCATCTTCCATTAACAAGGTGGTCAAATCAGCGTCATGTTGAGATGAGCAGCGCGTCGAGCCAGCGTTTTTACTGCTGTATTGAGCCACTGCTCCGTTCACAGCTCTTGGCCAAGTCCACAACACACACACACACACACACACACACCTTGGCAATGTATGGTGGTGTGTGATCGTTATTCATCTGGCTTTATGAGGCAGTGCAACGGCGAGCTTGCTGAGCTTCAACAAAAGGGGGCAGCAGCAGTAAAAGTTCCCTGCTACAGTGCAGTTGAGAGCAAATACATGGAGGTGATTAGCCACAGTCATCTACCTGATTGAATCCCAATTTATAGAGCTTTAATCTGGTATGATGTCGTAGCGAGCTGAAAACAGTCAATCTACAAGCTGTGAACCTCTAGTTGTGCTGTTTTCGGCAGGTATACCCAAGCTTTGAGTCAGACGTTAGCGGTATTCCACATTCTGAGAAAAGGGCGAGGTGCTGCTAGTGTGAATTCGGCGTAAGCCAACGTGTGCTTTTTCGGAGCACGCGCTACACACTTCGCTAAAGTTTTTACCTGCATGAACTGAAAGGAGGCCTCAAAGTCCTCCACGGGGTACATTTTGACCCGGAAGAACTTCATGCCCATGATGAGGCTGATGATGCTCTGGACCACGTAGGGGCTCTGTTCCTTCTGCCGGAGCTCCTTCAGCTCTGTGATGAACTTCTTCCTTACTGCCTGGAACCTGAAGGAAACACTCAGTGAATGTGATACCGCTTACGTTTTAACGTGTCACAGTGTTAACCCATTTAGACTTGAGGACGATTCTAAAAACGCCTTCTAAATCCTACCTACGTTTTCTGAAACCTCATTATGTCCAAAACTGTTACTTTTCAGTAACTGAAAAGTAACTGATTCATATTCAAAAGTAGCAGATGGACAAGCTCAAAACACGTCGCTTCGCACCTCATTTCAAGCTTGTGGATTTGCTACTTTTGATGCTTTTGTGTGATGCCGTAGAATGATCAAGTACGGCATTAATTTACAAAGAAAATACGTATGGAGATGAATATGGAGGTTTCTGCAGCGAAATATAGCAACAACTAAAATGACACAGAGGCGTTCTCAGCTTGAAACGTATAACAGCGTATAGGTCTAACAGGTCTAAATGGGTTAAATCAGTTAGAAGGTTATTCATAAGGGTGGGTATACATAAAAAAACATAAGATTACTTGGATTGCGTGAGGACGCCGATGACCTCGGCATACAGGTCTGCGATGATGTGCACGTTTCCGGTGTTGGGGCCAGAGTACCTGGTAGATCAGGGAGAATGTTATCACTTCATGTACAAGTAGAGGAATTTTTATATCTTTGCAATGCCACCACCACCCTTCCTCAACATCATACAATTTGGGGAATTATTTCAAAGGCATTCTACCGTTGGCTCTAGTCCGTTTCTAATACTGGCTAGAGGTAGGGCTGCTCAATCTATAAAATTCTTCACTATGACATTGAAATATCTGTGTCAAAGGAAAATAATTCACCATTCATCTTTCCATTTCCCAACTACCTCCATTTTAAACGGTTAGTCACAATTCAGATTTGCAAAGTGAAACTGTAAGTTCTATGAAATGCAAAAAAAAGTCAATGGGAGCCGGAAGGACCAGCTTAGAATAAACTTTAATGATTGCGACACTTCTGAGATAATAGTGTCAGGAAAATTTAAGAAGACATACAGTATCAAACGTTGATTCTGATCTCTCTGTTTATCGATCAACGATGGGCACACTATATCATGTTATTGAGGTATCTAAAGAGCACTGACTAAGTTTCAGGCTGGAGAGCCCTGTCAGAAGTCTGTGCTCTTTAGATACCTCAATAACATTATATAGTGTGCACGTCGATAAACATAAAGAAAATGTGTGAAATGTATTTTATTTTCCTGAACCGATTATCTAACAAAGGTCACAATGATAAATAAATAGTGTTTATGCATTATGCTTGTTCGCTTGGCTCTCATTGACTTCAATGCATTCCATCGAACTGCCAGCTCCAGCCTGACGAATCTGCCAGCTGGAAATTGCCAGACTAAGTAAGTGACACGTACCTGTCCTTTCCTTATTTACATAGCTTTTAAGTATTAATTGAGGACGTTTTTTGGTAAATAAATATTATGAGCTTGGAGTCACAACCAAATTAAAAATTTGTTTAACAATTTGAGCTGCCAGAAATGAACCCAACCGTCGCCGACCACAGGAACCTATTTGCCGAGTGCTGGAGCGTGGTGAACAAGCCAGAAAAAGACCCAATGTGTTTTCTTTAAGAGGCATTAATGATGTGGAGTGGACGGATCATAAAGTCACACATGGGCCATAAAAAGCACTGTATCCAAACAGCCATAAAGACATGACTGACTGTCAATTGGCAGTCCCGGTCACAAAGCCACACCCACAATGGAGTGAATGAACGATTAAGTGATGATTGATATGTTCATCAATGACCAATCTATTCACAAAAACGTTTTTTTTTTTTCCTTCTCAAAAATGTTTTCAAAAGTATATGATGTACAAGCTCACAATGTTGTGAGCTTGTAGATCGGCTGTTTTTGACAAAGTATTCTGTAAGTGGTTAAACGCTATGTCCATTTCAAGGGATCTGTGTGCATGTGTGTGTCTCTGCAAGTGTGTGTGTGTGTGTGTGTGTGTGTGTGTGTGTGTGTGTGTGTGTGTGTGTGTGTGTGTGTGTGTGTGTGTGTGTGTGTGTGTGTACACTCACCCCTCTTTATGCTTAAAGTGCTTGAACGCCAGGTTGAGAACTTCGTGTACTAAACCATCTGGCACTGGATGAAGAGGAATCTGTGACACAGGCATTAAATCATTAGTCTTATTTGCAGCATTGATACTCCCCCTTCATGCTTCCCTCTTCGCTACCATTCATTATCCTCCTCCCTACACAAGACGTGCCAAGGACAAGCGGAGCTCCGGTCTCCAGGGCTGCTGTGTGGTTTGGAATGATGTGGACAGTGTGTGCTGCAGGGACACGGCCAGAGCCTGGACCGGGGAACAAATTCAGAAGAAAGCCCTGTAGGAGGGTGTGTGCTCCTGACACAGACTCTATTTACCATTCTGCCTGCATGCTCACACTGATAACTGATAGAAAGAAAAAGAAGAGTACAGTGTAGCACTGGTTGTCAGTGCTATAGCACCGGTTCTCTATACTGTGGGTTCTGGAAAGCCCCAGGGGTCCTTGAGGGGGTCGCCGGGGGTCCCCAGAAAAAAGACGAATTGCGTAAACACTTAGGACCTTATTTATTTTTCACTACGTGTGACCTCATAGATTGGCTATTTACAAAAAAGTCTGACAAACGTTGACAAATCTTCTTTTATGGGAGTCCCTGGCATAAAATCATTTCAAATGGGGGTCCTTGGTCAAATGCACATTGATTTGGGGTCCTTGAAATGAAAATGTTCGAGCACCACTGCAATATCGTATTTATATACTGTATGATGAAATGTTTCTCTAATTCTGATTAATTTGATTTCTATTTTGTATATTATGTATATCAATTTATATTTGACATGTGTGTACAGTATATATTGTATATAGTAGAATAATGTTACTGTCTGCAATGTTGCTACGTACAGTATTGTATGTACATTTGACAATAAAGCACCTTGAACCTTGAGAAGATTGATTTTTCTAAACAGAAAATAAAAGCACCTGCTTTCAGGTGTTAAATGTAATCCACCCTCTATTATCAGACAGCACTGGAAATCCAGTGGATGGCAGTTATAATAAAGAGACATAACAACTGTCAAGAGCTATAGTAGTGATGCTTTTTCTTTTAGACTCAACTGTTTGGCAATTCCAATATCTGTTTGAGAAACAGTGAGGTAAAATCTATACGAGGGTTCTTCTGACATTTATATTTTTCTTGTGTGGGACGTAGTGCTGCTGGCATATATGATATGATGTCTTTAAATGTCTCAATGAATTGAATACACAGGACCACAATGGAAACAAGCCCCTAGGGCTTTTAGTGTTATCCTTTTAGCAATCATTGTAATATCGTACCACTGTACTATTTGCAACTGTTAATTAAGTATTCAATAAAAAAAAACAGATCTGCAAAAGTTCTTTCACATAAGGGAAAGGGAGTATTTTCTGGTACCCAGGGGAGAGGAAATGGCCAAAATAAGGATTATTTATTAATTGATTATATTATTACATTTTGATTATTGTTTGATAATCGATTAAATCAATTAGTTTGATTAACCCTACAAGAAGGAAACCTTGTCAGAGAGAGGCCCTTGGACGGGGCCCCTGAGAGGAAGGGCCTGAATGTGGAAGGGTTACAATTTTAGATAATAGCTGTGGAGGCTAAGCATAACAAGAGCTAGCATCTGGCTGCCAAGGGCGGTCTCGAATCTCCCAAAAACTGCAGAACGTCTCTCGACCTTGTGCGTCAGCACTGTTTGAAAAGGTGAAGTTGAGAAACACTACCACCACTCGTTTGGTTTGTACCAGCGATAACGTAGTGCCTTACTGTGTTGGCACAGAACTACTACAAGACCAGACAGCGAGTGTGTGAGAGCTGCTCACCTGTTTTAAAACTTCCACAGAAACTAAACAAAAAATGAAATCTATGGCCAAGTCTCTCCGCTCCAAAAGGTAGTCTTTATCCCGGTGCTGTTCGTCTCTGTAGAGAGAGAAAGAGAGAGAAAAAATGACAGATTATGAACAAAACTGAAGAAAAACTGATAATGCCGTCACACGAAATCACTGAGGTGATTTCTATACGAGGAGGACCAGGAGAGAAATAAGCCAATATGCCTGATGTATAACTAGTTGCATGCAGGTTGTCGCACACCTGAAATAGACAATCTACAACCTCACAGCTTGTAGATCGGCTATTTTTGGTGTGCATCACCCGTGCTTAACTATGAAATCAAGCCTTACCCTTTGGACTTGGTGCTGGAGCGAGGCCTGTATTCGTAAGACTCGTCCTCGGTGCCGCTCTGCCGGCGGTACCAGTCGAACAGCGTGCGCAGCAGGGAGGGCAAACAGTGTTCCGCTATTGAGCTCATAGAGCTTATTAACTGGAAAACAAACATGGTCAGCGTTAGAATGGGCTAGACCAGAGCCATGTAATGAGAGAGTGGCGACAACTCCATTTGCTCCAATGGACCAATTTATTCATTTTTTACAACAATGGCAGATCATGGAGCCTTGTCAATAGATCCAGTAAATTAGAGCAAACACTAGTAGAGCAGTAGAGTTGCAGCATGATTGTGATGCACTTTTAAAAGGTAAGATGTGAAAAAATATATATATTTATTATGATCACATCTGAATCAATTTAACTGGAATGATCTGATGATCAAGAATGTTGGACGTCCATTGTCAGTCTGGGCTAGACGACTTCCTGAGCTCCAAATGAGCACCAGCTAATAAATCGGATTACAGTATGTGTTACAATGAATGATTTATCATATTTTAATTACATCTTGCAACAGTGTCAATAATTGCTTACATTTACAACTTAGGTACTTAGTAGATGTTAAATGGGATTAACCATAGTCAACAAATAACGGGATAAACGGTCACGTAAGTAGACCGCAAAGACGATCAATTCAGTAACTAGGATACCATGTTAACAATAAACCGAGCATCTGTCTAAAACGGCATGCTATCTAAATAACATGGAAGCTTCCCCTTCAGCCGCTGTTATTCACAGGTCTTAAATCAGTTATTAACCGATTCAATCCGGGAACGCACCTACAAATGTCTTCTAAATCCTAACAGGTTTCTGAAAAACTTATGTTGCTATATCAGTGGTGCTCAAACTTTTTCATGTCAAGGACGGATGTATTTGGCCGCCGACCCCCATCTCAAAAATATTTAGTACCAGGGACCCCCAGAAGCAAAGATTTGAGTTACAAATGTTCGCTTTGAAAAATATATATTTAAAGATTTGCACACATATTTACGATTATAAAAAAAAATGCAGATCTACAAGCTTATAGCGTGGCACTTGGTGCCGCACTATGAGCTTGTATATTTGCTATTTTTTAATAGCCAAAGTATAAAATAATGGTTATAGCTAAAAATGACACAGATGCGTTCCTGGATTGAATCTGTTAAATATAAAACATTACGCAAAGAATGGTTATGAAACACAACCGTGGTGTGAACTGTTCCCCAGCTGAGATGTTCACGAAAAGGTGCCGAGCCAAAAGAGTGCAGCGCACAGGGTTCGAGCAGAGGTGACCTCGGCCAGTGGGTGACCATACTGGAGCTATTGATTGGGCCTGGGGTGTGTGTGTGCGGTGTTGAATGACATGTCGAGCACAGTGTGCTTCCTGATATCCTATTGAGCGGCGCTCTCTGCAGCAGTGGCCGTACGCCGAGCCCACCCGCTTGCCGGGGCTTTGCTGCTGCCGCTCCAAACACCTCATCAGCACTTTGATCGCATCCATGATAATGAGGCCCCTGATTGTAAATCAGCTTTAACTTGTACTGGATAAGCGGAGCAATAAAAGCATTGTTAAGGGGATGATATATGGTAGCCGTGAAATATATCGTTGCTGTCGGGCAGGAAAACCCCTTATCTCCATATTTTAACTTTTTGTGTTTTTTCGTAAATTAACGCCCTACTTGAACATACTACAGCGTCACACAAAAGCATCAAATGTAGTAGATCTGCAAGCTCGAACAAAAGCTTGCAGATGTGCTACCTTTGCCATTTTTGAATTTGAATACTGAGCAGTAACTGTTTTGGACATATGAGGTTTACACCCGACAGAGATGATATAACGCTATATGTGGAATTGATAAAAAACTGTGACTAAAGACTCGAGACCACGGGTAACGAGCATCGTAGCGGCCTTTAGATGCCGACACTGACATCCGTTCGCACAATGCAGGCGATGTGAGGTGAACTGACCTCCAACAGTGTGGTATGCATAACATAGGTCTGTGCGGCACGTACTGTACGTGTACGTGTGTTTAAGGGCCTGGCACAGTGTGCTGGTGGGTGCAGGGTGATGGATGCTGGGTGGTTAGAGTTACGCAAGTGCTCCCTCTGACCTCACGGCGCCAGGAGGACACACTCCAGCACCCGGTGCTGATTTACTGCTGAGGATGACACAGCGATTCCACATACTCTCACTCTGTGTGCCCACACTCTCTCTCTCTCTCTTGTCTCTGCCTCGTTCGCTCACAATGGAGGCAGCTGGATCTATAGCTCCCTACCCTCGTTTGCTTTTTTTTTTGGCGTTTGTGCTGAACAAAGCACTGCTGCGACGGGGCGGCCCCATTGTTCGGGGGTTCTGCACCAGTCAGAGATGAGAGACAGATGGACCATTGAGTAGGGGATTGATTGGGTGTTGTGTGATAGTGTGATAGTGTGTGTGTTCGTGTGTGTGTGTGGCGGTGGGTTCATGCGCTTAGACTGAGGTACAGTAAGAATAAGAGGAATTCTACAAACCCGATATACTCAGTCAGGTGCTAATGTTGCATGCCGAAAATAGCCCATCTACAAGCTCACAACGTGTCGCGATGCGTTGTGAGCTTGTAGATCGTCTGTTTTCAACATGCGACACTGGCACGCAACGAAGTATAAGTCACAAGATACAAACGAGAAGTTTTCCATTAAATGATTACTGCTGGACTCACCTGATCAAATTGTGCGTCTTCCCCTCTCTGAAGGGATCGGGACAGGGGCTTTTCCTGTGTGTGAATGGGTGGGGGGGGGGGGGGGGGGGGGGTAGAGACATAGAGAGAGAGAGAGATAGAGGGTCAGTTGCTAGTCACGGGGCAGAATGGATTCCTCTCACAACAGCACAGCGATGCCGGTGGCGTCGGGTGGACTGGAGGACGAGGAGGCAGGTGAAATGGGAGAGCAGTGCTGGCGGTGACGATGTGGCTGAATATGACAGCGAGATAGGCCCGCTATGGAGGAGCCCCCCCGGGGTCATTTACCCCTCTGTCAACATCCAGCCAACACCTCACCGCTGGACAAACACAGCAGCCCGGCTAAAACGGAAATTAAGGAGAGAAAGATGGGTGGGATGTGGAACGAGAGAACCGACCAGAACTCAAAAGATGACTGAATGGAGGGAGAGCCGTCCAAAAAAAGTGAGGGCGCGTCACGCCTTACAGAAGATGTTATAATACCCCCACCACCACCACCAATTAAAATGACGCTGGCATAGGTCTACGTTTAAATGAAAATGAAGCACCCGCGATTCGAACTCAGGTCTCCCACGTGGATAGGGACACTAAAGCCAAACATCTTAACCACTAGCGTAAGAGGGAATTCCCTCTTGGCTGGGGAGATATTAGGCTTTTGGTCTTCAGGCAGAGGCTCTGAGCCACTGAAAAAGTTAAAAATGATGGTTTTGTGAGTGTGTCTCTCTCTCTACTCACCAGCGGTTCAGCCATCACCACCTCGATCTTCTTCTCGGCCAGCACAGCGAACTCGGCGAACAGACTTTTGATGACGAACTCCCCGGGCTTCAGCTCGGGGTCGATGGTGATGCTGGACATGACGGCGGCGTTTCGTTTCTCCCACGAGAGGGGAGTGACAGAGGAGGGGGCTCGGCGTCTACTCACGCTGGTGCTCACTGGTGCCGAGGCTGTGGAGAGAGAGAGAGAGAGAGAGAGAGAGAGGATGAATAAAAGGAGGTCAGTGAGGATATGAGCGATCAGCCCAAAGTTAAACGGAATCTCCCATTTAAAATTATGTAATTAAGGATGTTTTGTACTAAATGTGATAGGTGAGGAGTAGCGGTGCAACAGTTAATCGACATAATCAATTTAATCGATTATAAAATTGCAGATCTACAAGTTCACAACGTGTCACTTTGTGACATTGTAGATCGTCAATGTTCACCGTTTAATTGTGATACTGTTCTAAGTACACAATAGCAATAATAATCAATTTAGTGGATTATAAAAAATCTATTACAATCGTTTCGTGTCAATCGTTAATATATAAAAAATAAATAAAAAAAAGACAAAAAAGTTTCTGGATTAATCATTTCATCAAAAAAGTAATTGATGGAATAAATGCTAGAAAATAATCAATAGCTGCAGCCCTATTGTGGATATATGTATAGAATATGGGCATTAGGCATTTGGTCTCACATCACTCAAAGCTAGTGATCCAAACATGATGTACATTTAATTAAGTTATCAGCTTTTAGCCACCACGACAATGGTTTCCATCCTTCATCCACTTAAACCCTATATACGTCGTTGACCGGAGTCCCCCAGGGGTCTGTACTTGGTCCCCTCCTTTTTCCCCTGTACACTTAAAGTAGACGATTTACCAGCTCACAAAGTGTTGCGTTTTGGGCTTGCAGGTCTTCTATTTTCGCCGAATGCTCACCTATTTTTGCCTATGACATGGCATGCCCAGAATAGGGACGCTATGGATCCTGTGGTTAAATTGTTTATTCAGATAGGACAGTGTAAAGAAAGGTCTCACAGGTCTCCAGTTGCAATCAAACTGGAGACGTCGCCATTTTGTGGTTGACGCACTATCCAGCAAGCTACCACTATGTGCCACAAAAAAAAAATCCTTTGAAATGTGTATGTAGTCCAAGTAAAATGTTTCATCCCAGCTGCCTGGATCATCAGATAAATGTCACTTCTTTTCAGAAAAACCAGTAGAGAAACTTTCAATGCGGTACTTTCCCTTGCCAGACCACCACCAACATCATTCACTGACCATAACTTTGACTTCAGCGAAAGCTATCATTTTGGAAGCAGTAAAAACTCTTGTGCTCAAAAACTCACTTTGTCACAGTGGGGCCCTTCTGAAATATCATACAGTCAGTGATGTCCTCTCCTCAATCAGAGACACCAGTGCATCTCTTAACCCAATAACATACAATTCAATCCGGGAACGCATCTACAAATATCTTCTAAATGCTATAATATCAGTGATTTTCAAACTTTTTCATGTCAAGGACCACCCAAAATGATATTAGGCCAGGGACCCCCCAGAAGCAAAGATTTGAGTTCCAAAAATATATACCGGTATACATATTCAGAGATTTGCAAAAATCTTTGCAATAAAAGCTAAAATCTAAAATGACACAGATGTGTTCCTGGATTAAATGGGTTAAGACCTGAGGCTGATTCTACAAATGTCTTTGTAGGTTTTTCTAAAATAGCAGATCTACAAGCTCATAGCACGAAGTGACGCGCTATGAGCTTGTATTTAGCAATGTATAAAATAAATAATGCTTTTTAGCTCAAATCTAAAATGACAGATGCTTTCCCGGTTTTAATGGGTTAATTTCTTCATTCCAAAAAAAGCCATGACTATATTAACAACAACAGATGATATATTATTTGTGTGCTGTGGACAATCCTGCCCCTACTATACACCCTGTTTTTCATACACAAATGTAGGCCTCGAAATTGTCATTTTTGGACCGATGTTTTGACACTACAGCTGAAAATACCCAAGTATAAAGCGGACTACCCCCAACGATCAGAACCTCTGCTGTTCCCAGCTCAACATTTTGGTGTATTGTAGGCTTTATGCTAAAATGGCAAAAAATAAATACATGAATAATAATAAAGTATACATTGAAATAAAATGTATTATAAATCTGACATAAGGTCTTAGTAACACAAAACCAACTAGAAAGATTGTTGCATAACGCCAACACTACGCTAGGCTAGGCTAATTGTCAAGGTATGCGCCATTTCAAACCGAGATATGATATGTCGTTTTTACCTTTCCCTTGATTAGGACCTCTACCTTTTCGACACAGAAGTTAATCATCTCTTCGGGCAGTCTACAGATCGTTTCCATCAAGCTTCATGAAAACCCGTCAATTTGCTCTCTAATAATTTCACTAACAGGCAAACCTTGACCTTGATTGAGACTCTGACCCTCTCGACCCAAACATTGATCACCTCTTCGGTCAACAAACGGTGGTAGTAACAAACGGTTACAAAGGTCATAAATCTCATTAGCAATGGTGACCTTGGCTGTCTGGCATAGTTTTGATAAGATAAGTCATCAATAAAAGTGAAAGTTATCATCTTCCAGTCAAAACAAGACAAAAAAACTTGCGCCAGGGTGCAAAGGTCCCCTTTACCTCTCCATTCTGGTTTCTGATCTCTGATTCACATTCATTTATTTGCATGATACAAATGTAAACAAATCACTCTGGTTCCAGAATATTATGCATACAAGAGTCCATTCCTCCAACATGGGCAGGGCGGTTACTTACTGCAATATTGCAATACAGTGATAACAGGAGACATGCATGTAGGTAGGGGTGAATGTATTACACCATAACCTAATTTTAGGGGCCATCAGTCAGCCCCCCCCCCCCCCCCCCCCCCAACAACAAAATAAGTTTCAGAGCAACAACTGGCTGTCTTACTTTTTAACATTAAATAAACCACTTGAGTCAGATGTGTTGTTGGAGCTGGGAGTTGTCCTGAGAACAGAACACTGATGGAACACTGCCTCCACATGATCAACAAAAGCCCCCCTCTGCCTCGCTTCCAGAGTTATGTAAAAGTTCATAAGATTGGGAACAGGTGACCCCCGCAACTCAGTGGGAGGGAGAGCGCTGAAATACTGTAACGCTCACTCACTCACACACACACAAAGCACGAACGCAACGCACGTACGCACATTCTCAGCTGGAGACGAGAGCTGTATATGTGCACAGCAGCACCTCTCAATATTGACACAGGCTTCCTGTAACACATTCTTGCAGGGGTCACCAGGAGAACCCACAGATAGTTCTCTGAATCAGTGATTCTTAACCTTTTTTTCACTGCAAGGACCCCCCAGTTCGATATGCATTACATTCAATGTTTATCTCCGGGAGTCCGGGACCCTCATCTACACCGCAAAGACCTCAGTGCTAATTTAACTCTTGACAGTGTAGCAAATATTTAGTTCAATTTGTACACCGTTAACCCATTAAGACCTGAGGCAGATTCTACAAATGCCTTATGTTGCTTTATTATACAGCTTGGTTGAATGCTTGATTCTGATTGGTCAATCACTGAATTCAGCGGTGTTATTTCTGGATAATGACCGATGAGCTCAATAACAGACCGCTGTCTAATCAAAGACTCAGACCACCTGCTCATATCAACCTGCACTGCTTGATATTATGCTGTATCCAACATGACAGCCATGTAAACAAACACACCATGTAATTTACAACTAAACATTGCTCCCAAGAATGTTTTTGAAAACATTTGAAGCGAGAAATAGACAATGCAGTAACCAAAAATGTATTCCATTTGATCAACACTTCCTTGTTTTCCGAGGCGACCGTGTCCGCCCTGCGCAACACTTACAGTATGAAGGAAATACTTCGTTTTATTGTTACTTTTGGGTCAATGTATTACTTTATTTATTAAGTAGCCGCGTAATAAGCGGGATAATTGCTACGCGTCAGTGCCTAATCACCCTGTCAGGATTTATTTATCAATAATGTCCGGCTACCCGTCAATTATCCCTGGCATATCAATGGTTCTCAAACTTTTTCATGTCAAGGACCCCCAAAATTGCATTGTAAGCTCATAGCGCGGCACGAAGTGACGTGCTATGAGCTTGTATATCAGCTATCTTTGAATAGCCAACCAATGTGCTACTATACGTAGCTAAATAAAAAATGACACAGATGCTTTCCCAGTTTTAATGGGTTAAGAGAGTGTTGCTTCATTCACACTGGCAGATACAAAGATACAAAGATAAACCGCATTTTTGAAGCTTTGTATCTTATCTTTGTAGCTCAAGTTGAAACCAGCTCAACTTTCTTGTAACTTTGTAGCTGTTGTAAAGTTCTCAAATTCTGCCCGAACCCGACCCGACGTTTTCGGGCCAGGCCAGGCCGAAAATGTATGGTAATTATGCCAATGTATGCTTTTGGGGGCTTTTCGGGCCTAACATTACATTATGCTTCGGGCCAGACCAGTTAGGGCCCAGTCAGGGTCGGGCCTTAATTTTCAGGGCCGTTGAGAACTCTAAGTTGTTGTAGCTTTTGTAGCAGCTACAAACGTTGGATGTATCTTTGCATCTTCATGTTGCTGGCTTCTGTTGAAAACAAATGGTAGCCTATATCTTTGTAGCTGCCAGTGTGAACACAGCATTAGAGACCCTTTCCTAACCATCAGTCAGTTAAGCTGGGGACCCCCCGGAACCCCCCAAGGGCCCCTGTGGGTCCCCGGACCACACGTTGAGTCTTGACTAGAGTGTCACATTTTGTTCAAATTACTCAACCTCTTTTGGGTTTGAATGGAAGCAGTGGAGTCCATCCATTGAGAAAATCTGGAACTCCTGTAATCCTGCCGTCTTGCCAGCAACATGACTAATGAACCACACACACCTACATGCCTAGACACTTGTCTGCTGGTACTGTAGGCTACGTTGGGGGAGTTAGAGAGACTTCTGTTAAGTTTAGGAATATTAATGGCTCTTTTCGACTACAAGAACTGAGTGAATTAAAGTGCCTGTTCTGGATTCGTTTCCATAATATGCTACAGCTCGGTTTCAGGTAAGGTCCTCAAAACCTAATTTGGGACCTGTTCAGGAGCTAGGTATAGTACTAACCCTGAGATCTGGGTCAACTTAATAGCGAAAACAGCAGATCTGCAAGCTCACAGCGCATTGAGCTTGTAGATGAGCTATTTTAGCTATTTTAATGAGTTGTTGTTTTTTTCTCCACCCTCAGGGGTGTTCCTGGTTATAATAGAAATGTAAACAGAACTTCACAGCTTCTGTGAAGTTTCAGGACATGGAAGGTTCTGGGTTACTCTTTGTAGTTGAAAAGAACCATAAGAGACCAGGAGGAAAGCATTCTGCACCAGTCCAGTATGTTCCCAGTCAGCCCAAAACGACCCTTGGCCAGCTCTCCCCAGTAAAGAAAAAACAACCCTGGTTCTGTTGCTTCCTGGTTGTCAAGAGCAACACCCCTGCATGCTCCAGAAAAAAAGTTCAAACAATAGCGAGGTGCTGCAGCTGAACCGCAGTAAAAAATAATAATAATAAAAAAAATAATGAGGAAAGATGTTCACACCCAGCAACCGGCTTTGAGCAACACACCAAGCATCTAACAATGATTAGGGTTACATAACTGAGGAGGTGAAAAAAGTTGTCGTTGAAGGGAATATGCAAAGCCGCAGGAGTGGAACCCCTTTTTTTAAACTTGAAAGCAAGGTATGCAGAATTGTACAACCTGCAGTATATAAAAACGAAACGTAGCGACTAGCGAGTTAAATAGAAAGTGAGGGTGGAATCGGATTAACCCATTAAAACCGGGAAAGGATTTTCGATTTTTGCACTGGTTATTAAAAAATAGCAGATATACAAGCTCACAGCGCGTCACTTCGTACATCTTCTATTTTTGAACATTTTTTTAAAATCTTCAAAGTGTGAGAACAACTGATTTAGAAGGCATTTGAAGCATCGGCCTCAGGTCTTAATGGGTTAATTGGCATCCCAGTGTGAGTGTTAAGCCCGATGTATATTTCGACGTGCACCGTGTCGCACACACACACACCTAAAACAGCCTATCTACTGCCATTTTTGGCTTTAAGGCCTTTACATACCGGTGCAGCCAGGGACAAATAAATAATCAAAAAATGCTAAATACTTGCCTACAAATATTTCGTACCAAAAGTATCCATGTAGCTCATTCATATGGGCTCATGTCTTTATTCGCGATGCGGGAGCTCTGAAAAATCTGGCTTGTTCCAAATAAAAATAACGTTGGTTTATCGCCACAGTAATGTACTCAAGTCATGACACCAACAACCGTTGGGACAAAAATATATTTTTGGGCCAATTAATCACACAAGGAAAACGCCCCCTGTGTGAAAAACTTTTATAGTAAGGGAGGGGGGGGGGGGGCTGATCCAGGGGGCACACAGTGTGAGTGTTACAGAATATAGTAAGGGGGGTGAGGGGTGTGGGGTGGTCAGGGGGCACACTAATGGGGAGTGACTGTTATTGCGTAGTGGAAAACGCTGTCCAGCAAGCACAGTGAGCCTTTCAGACATTTGCCTCTTTGTTTACTGTGTTTCACCAACACGCCCCCCCCCCCCCCCCCCCCCCAACACCTCTTCAACACACCCCAGCTGCCCACCCAGTGATGTCACATAGCCTTGTCACATAGCCAGCTCGCCACGGCCAATCACCACCCCGTGATGCCCTGCTCTACCCCCACCACCCTTCTTCCTTCTTTCCCTCTCCGACTGTCTCTCTCACTCCTGTATCTCTAGGGTACAGAAGTAGAGAGAGACAGGAGTGAGACAGAATGCCAGACAGACAGACAAGAGAGCGGGTCGCAGGGAAGGAACATTGTTTGTATTTTTCCACTCAACAACACAGCGAGGGGAAAAAAATGCAAGGCATCCTTTCCCGGGCCAAGTCTCTGCATTGCTCTGCCTTTCTATCTTGCTCTCTCTCTCTCTCTCTCTCTCTCGCTTGCTCTCTCTCTCTCAATGGGGAGTCATTTGTGACGTGCCAAATCCGACCCTTCCCTCCCTAAACTGACCTCGTTGCAAAAATCTTAGCAACTGGTCTAAAAACCTTGGAGGCTAGAGACAACCGTCGTACTGTGTGGCCGCCTGGCCGGGGGGAGCTGTGCGACACACTCACAGCTCATGCTTCATTCCTCATTCAAATCTCAATGCAAAAGTAGCAGAAATACCCTCCCAACCCCTTTCTGTGACTAACGTCAGCAAAGCAGGCTTTAACCCATAGCTGAATTTCTCTCTCCGCGGCTTTTCAGGAAAAGCTGCCGGCCCATCATCGGCGACCTGACTGACGCACCAGGAAGTAGCTTTGTGGCATCATGAAATGGGAATATGAAAAGTGACATCCAGTAGCTGTGTGACTGACTGCTGCGGTCCAATGACTGGGAATGCTTACTCACCACACAGGGGCTTAAACAAGAGTGCTTGCTACATATTTCTCCGCTTCAAAACAATGAAGCACTAGGAGTAAAAACGTATTATAGCTTAAACCATTTAGACCTGAGGACGATTCTATAAATGCCTTCTAAAGCCTAACTGTTTTCTGAAAAACGTCATATCATACAAATACAGCGTCACACAAAAGCATCAAAAGTAGCAGATCTACAAGCTAATAGGGCGCGAAGCAACGCGTTTTTAGCTTGTCGATCTGCTACTTTTGCTATTTTTTTATTTGAATCCTGGAAAAGTAACTGTTTTGGACATATGAGGTTTCCACCCGACAGAGACAATATATATAGCTATAATCGAAAATGACACAGATGCTTTCCTGTATTAAATGTGTTAAGGGTAGTTGTTCTCAAAATTATTGTAGGACTTTGTTTGCCATCATTTCCCAAAGGGGACAATCGGAATATTTGGCAACTGCAGAGTATGCACAGAACATACAACATGCAAAGAATTATCAACGGCTAAAATACATAGCCCACGGAACAATGAAAGTGTGGTTTGGGGAAGTCCAAATCAGGCACTGCAGGTGAGTACACAAAGAGTGCAATTTGTAGATTGAATACTGCTACTAGTACAGCTATAACCTCCAATTGTATTCCTTTCCAGGCCTTCAACACTGAATGCCCATCTCGGTATTGATACATAGTCTTTATCCTCAAAGGGTGATACCTGATAGCTAGCTGAGTGGTTAGGGCGCAGAATACATGGACTCGACTGCCTGACAGCGAGTCTCTGGTTCGATTCCTGGCCTGCTAGACCATTTGCAGCAAAAACTTGTTTAAAAATGATTTAAAATAAGACTTGAAAATTGCTGATCTAAAAGCTCTCAATGCCTAATGTAGATCTGTTATTTCTGACAGCGACGCGATGAGCGTACAACAAAGTATAAGTCCAGCATTTCTGTTCACAACTTGAAGCCCTTCAAGGAGTCCAGGGGTTGTAAAGAATACTGATACCTTGTAAAAGGTATACAGGCTTATCATGCAGCCAAGCATGTGAGGGGCTCCAGAGACCCCTCAGAGTCAAAGAGACACCACCCGTCCAGAAACACAGAACCCAGTCGGACTACACAACTCATAGAGCGAGTGACCTCGTCACAGTAAAAATAGAGCCCTCCCCAAGGCCTTCTAACTTCCGCTCTCAGAACAACCAGCAACAATGGTGTACATACAGTACACACACACACACACACACACACACACACACACACACACACACACACACACACACACACACACACACACACACACACACACACACACACACACACACACACACACACACACACACTATGTTGGTATGCAGAGTTGGATGCATGCATTTTCATTCCCTTGTAGTGTATTAAAGGGAGTAAAGGTTGCACGGCTAGAGTGTGCTAGTGTGCGGCAATGCCAATTCTGTCACAGTGTCTTAACATGTTAGCACTTTCCAACGAGTTACTACTGGTCGACACTTCACCGTGGCTTCTTCTAGGTAAATGAGCCAAGCCCAGGAGATACAAGGTGAATCAAAACTGACAAATGAAGTTGACAACACCGGTTCCGAGCAACATGCCGACATGAAAACACAGGCTCTAGCCCCCGGGACCTTCATGCGCAACGTGCATGCGATTATGCTGTGACAACTTCTTTTGCAAAACAAGTCAAAAAAGTGTCATTGATGTGCTGTTGCATGGGGTGTTTAGGAGCATTCTGGAACATCAAATATGTGCCAAGCAAAAAGAAAGAGCGTGATGCTGAGACAACAGGTGGAGGAAGGTTGTGGCAGGTCAGGATACACAGCAGAATCCAGAGTGTTCATTTAACTCAAGAGCGTAAAAAGTGAACCGTTCTTACACTCAAAGAGTTAAATTAAAACCCTGTGGATTTCACGGCATAGAGAGAGACAGTTGCTATAACTAGGCCTTAGCCCTCTTTGTTCGAGAGGCCTAATGCAGAGGAACTGGCAACCAGCACAGGATACGAGGATAGGGGCGGGGGGCTAAGGGGCCATTAATTAGAGAAAAAGGGGGCAAATGAAGAAAAAAAAGCTGTTTACCCAACGGTTGCTTGTTCTACTGAACAGCAAGTTGCCAACTTTACAGCACCACAAAATGAACAGACACTGGGAAAGTCAATGCCATTTCAAGGAAATCTAGAACAAAAAACAAAAACGAATAACAGTGGTATATTTTCAAATGAGTCAATTTATCTCAAATCTCTGCACTGGTTTTGTTTTCTCTTTGAATTGTATCTATACACAACAGAGGATGAGAGATATGCAAATGGTTCACTGCTGCAACCGTGAAGTCTTTAGATTAACTCTGACCTATTTTGTCATGTCATTCTAGGTGAAAATCTCCAAGATTTCAAAAAATGTGTTAGGGAGAACTTTATGTTGGGTTAGGGATGGTAGCAGCCGTCCAGGGTTGTCCAGTCAGGTGTCTATTGGTAGATTGGCCAAGTAAAAAAAAAATCGGGATAATACTGACAGAACAATACAAGAGTGTTAGTAGCCGACTCAAGCTTTACTCCGAGTGTGAATACTGGTTTAGATATCCGACTTAGGGGAGTTATCCCATTTGAGTCTAATCTTATTGAACGCTGATGCAAAATATTCTGCGATTATAGGCCTTTAATTATCCTTTAATTAAATAGTGCCTGGTACAATCCTCGGGCCATAATTGTATCTCAGCAACAACGTCATTCATATACTCCTTCTAGGGAAATCCCATATGAGATGATTCTCCACACAAAGTGGTTATTTTCTTATCATTTCATAATATGGGTGGATGTACAGTAAGTTGTGAGGCACCATTTCACATCATAGGAGTTTACATCAAGCAAGTGTAAAAAGCCATCCCAGCTGTGAAGTGAAGTGAGGTGGGAATACAGGATCATCAATAAAAATCCTTCATTGATAAACTTTTTGTCAGCAGCGCTGGTAGACTGGCATAGCCTCAGTGGTATTTTCAGGGGCAGAGCAAGCATGCTGTGATTATAAATGTTGTTTTGTGCTCTTGGGATTTTTAGTAATGGTAAAAACTATGCTGTTGCAATAATAAGACTGTTTATCAATTGTTTGATCCCGTTCAAAATGTGTCTAAACTAACTAACTTCTGCCAATGATGTAATTTCTGTCTCAAAGAATGATACACGTATATGATGATCATGTGCTGTGCCTGTGCTTGGTCTAGTTAACTTGGCAGCGATCGTTTGCTACTATACTTTGCATTGCAAACCAGTGATTTGTTTTGTAAATTATTTTGTTAAAGTAATTGCATGAAAGGTGGAAGGGTCACTTGGGCAGAGCTTCAAAACAATATGTTAGCAGACAGAGCAAAAAATATATATACATTGGAAAATTATACATACGCGTAGCGGTTAACAAATTAGCAATGCGCCCAATAACTTCATGTTACTGTTCAATACAAATTAAATAAAAAAATCGTCAAAAAGCTCCCATATATCACATGCAACAAAAGAGGAGGAAACTGATGGGTAGATGTACAAGTTTGAGGAAGAGCCATGGTGGCTCAAAACGTTACTAACTAAATTCCATTTGGGAGCAGCAATACTGGTGTGCGGAATTCTATTCTTATACACTGTTAAACTTTATTTTATCCAGCACCCAGCCTAGTAGGTCTGGGATGTGTGTCTTTTAGCCGTTTATCAGCTTCTCTCTCTCTGTCTCAACTAGATGATCAATACAGCCAAATAATGGTGTGTGGTCATGTTCTTTACGAGACACAAGAACTTATGTCACTATAGCTGGTGACAGCCACCATGTGACAAACTGTGACATCATATTATAAAGCATCCTGAAACAAGGGGACAAAAGAGTGATGCTAAGCAGCATCAGAGATATATTAGTGATAGGCATTCCAGCTGTATCTCTATTTGTATGTTATAAGCCTGATTTAGTTGTGCGCAGGTATAGCCCATCGAAAATAGCTCTGAGCTTGTAGACCGGCTATTTTCATTACGCCATACGATGCGCAACCAGGTATAAAGGTCCCAGACTTTAAGGTCAACAGGATAATAGAGGCAGACCCTTTCTTATGTCTGATGGTATATTAGCTGCCTGTATGGGAACATAATAACAGGAGTCAACCAGAAGACAGATCAATAAGAGAGAAACATTAGCCGTCCCAAAGGATAAGAGAGAGAGAGATAAGTATGGGGGGTTGGAGGGGGGGGTATGAAAGGGAAATAAAGGCTGGAAAAAAAGATAGTTGAAAAGATATTTTCTGTGCATCTGGAAGGAATGAGTTGGGAGACGATTCAAGTCCAAAAAGTGAAAGAAGTGAAGATGAGGGGGGAGAATGGCTAGTGTGGCAGGCGCTTTCGGGCAGCCCGTGAGGGTGTACGTCTTGTACGTGCGTGTGTGTGTGTGTGTGTGTGTGTGTGTGTGTGTGTGTGTGTGTGTGTGTGTGTGTGTAATCACTGTCTGCATCTGCAGATGCTCATCAAGGCCACGGTGCCCCGCGGGACACAGCCGCAGCCAGCCAAACAAGGGAAGTTAACTTCACAACTACCTGCATACAGATCAAACATCTGGACCAAAGATGATCAATCAAGCCGTCAAGGCCATTAATAGGCACTTCATTGTCCCCCCTCGGAGGCGATAAGCAATCTTCATGCATGGATGGCATGCGAGGAAGCGGGCAGGACGCCGCGCGGGCCTGCTGGCTAACTGCGTGCGGTAGATAAGCGCGTTGAATCTGAGCGAGGTATGTAAACATTGTATGTGTGTGTGTGTGTGTGTGTGTGCATCTTATAGCCTGGCGGGGGTTACTCACAGCTGCCACTCCACGACTTCAGCAGGGACTTGATGCTGATCTCAAAGAAGACTGAATCCTGCAGGCTCAGCATGACGCCACTTGCCGTTTGGGCTTCTCACACACGAATACACAAAAAAACACCCAAAAGGCACAAAAAATGTACCGGGACAAAATCCCCCACCGGCAGTTCCGCAGAAACACGAAGACTCAGCGAAAGACACCCGATTCCCCCTCGGGAGAAACACGCACGTTATGTCCTGGCACAGAAAAAAAAAAACTAAACAACCCGGAGCCAAGTTCTAGCCTCCGCAGGGTGGCATGGCGATGTCGGAGCAGCTCAGTGTTGATGGAGCCCCGGGGAGGACGTCCAGGGTTGTTGGTTCACTCCCTGCTGCCTGCTGACAGCACTCCGCAGAGAAAGAACACAGTCCCCGGCTAATTCAGAGGACTATTCCGTCCCGGTGCCTGCTGCTGCAGTTTTGCCAGTCCACTGAGTCCCTCATCCCCATCCCAGTGCAGAGATCCAGACACAGCGGAGGGGCTGCAGGGGGGGGGGGGTGTTATAGCCAGGGAAACTTTTCTCCTAGTGGGAAAGGCACAGTAGCGGAGCTCCCCACGCGCACATACAACTCCTGGCAAATGCGTGGAGATATTCCCTCTCCTCTCCTTCTTCCTGTGTTTGAGTGTCGAGTTCTAGCCCGGCTAGCGCTGTCAGCTATTCTCTCGCTCAGTCAAGCTCCCTGCCTCCCTATTCGCTCACTGACAGCCCCTCCCCTTTCCAACTAGCTCTTGTTCTTTACTGATGCCTGCTCTTTTCTCTCAGAGGGAGAGAGAGAGAGAGAGAGCTTGTTTCAACAGCAGAAAGAGGGGTGGGGGGGTGATGTCATCAAAATGCTGCGAGTGTTGCCTGGCTGCGGTTCAGCGATGCAAACGCATGTCAGAGCCGCTACTGTGCTGCCTCTGCGCTGGCCTATCAAAACTACACTTCCTGTAAGCTCCCCACAGCAATACTGATGCGTCATCCTCCAACTGCAGTGTGTGAGGAAAAGAAATGAGAATGGGAAGAAAGAGAGAGAGAGAGAGAGAGAGAGAGAAGAGGAAAGAAAAGCAGGCATACACACAGCCCAGCAGAACAAGTAATACTGCTATTCCAACTACAGCAGTTTTTACAACTCAGACAGGAGACCACTCCCAAAAAAAAAAAAACAATAATAAATAAATGATCTGCCCGCAAAAATGAAATCACACATTCCAGAGTTCCAGGTCCAAACAGGAGAATCTAGGCTATGTTAGGATGTTTCACTTGAGCAGGACACAGGACAGCTGATCCTTCTGTGCGTCAGCCCTGCAGAAGGGCACGACAGGGATGATAGCTGCTCTGTAGGGCTAAACAAAACAAACACACCCAGCGGAGTCATACTCATTACATAATAGATTTATAAAAGCCACTAGACAATTACCCACGCTCCATCACTGAAAAAACAAATGCAATGTGGCTGTATGCGTTTTAACTGGCATTTATTTTAACCTGTGTTGACTATACTCTCTCCTCTGCTTACAGAGTTTAAACGTATCCGCATGACATGGACTAATTCTTGGTCAAGACTCAAGAGCAGGATTAACTTTGTTAACAAAATATTCAGAGAAGAAGAGATAGCAGACTGTCGCTGTAACAAACACTCTTTGTCTTCATCCCTTCAGTTCTCTCCCTCGACCGCTCCCCTCTGTCACATGACGCGCCCTCACAACACACAAGTTATGCAAAACCCGGCCAGAGCTTGCAGCAAACAAACACCACACAAATGTGCGCTTTGTCGAAACCAGGCCCCGGCACCAACTCTGATGTCGACCGATACAGGCTGAGAGTTGCAGGTTTATTTATTAATAAAATAAACAGAAAAGCGGTATTGGACCGAAGCCTAATTCGCAGTTTTGCACTCAAAGCAGCTACGGGAAAAACAGAACACAGAGAGAGACAGAGGGAGAGAGAGAGATCACACAGTATCTGCAGCATAAACACACCTGTTCACATACAAACACACAGAGGGCTCTGAAGACACTGTTTTGTGTAAACCGGCTTCAATCCTCAAGGAATGTGTGAGGAATAATCTCCCGACAGCATCATGGGAACGTTGGACAGCCATTATGGAGCGACTGTCCGACAACGAAGGCAAGCCCAGGCCCCGAGACTTCCAACTAAACATCATTAAAACCTCAACCTCCAGGAAACAAGAGCCCCCCCACCCGATGATCAAATAACCTCAGAGCCGAGGCCAGTCGAGTGGCGGTAGCTCCATTCACAAAGTGGGGGGCGTGATGGACAGAGAGCCATCCTGACTGCAGACATTACTGGGGGAGGCTGCTCCTCCCAGGAGCCCACAGAGTGGGGCATGCATTTCCTGTCCTGGCCTCTCTAGTCTGCACAAAGTGGGAGGGTGGTGGTGGTGGGGGGGGGCAACAATCGATAGCAGCTGTAATTCAATCCCTGACCTCCCTCGCACTGCCTGGGCTGCAGAGGACACAGCATCAGATCCATCAAACAACCTGTACAGGTCCTACGCACCTACTATAAGCCGGATTTATACTTATGCCGGCCTTACATCAAACAACTTTTCAACAATTACACTGTTCTAGACAAAATTTCCCAATGTTTGAGTCGGGTCACAACGCGCTCCCGTCATGTTGATGGTGTAAGGTGGTAGTCTGAGCTGTCTTGAGTCAGTCTTTTTCTCATCTTGACAGTTCCAATCATGTTTATTAAGTCTTTAGTCTTGGCAGAGTTGGCGCATATTTGTGTGAAGTTCAATGACATCCAATAGGTACGCTCTCTCCAACACTAACGGTACAGTAGATGGGTCACATGGAACGGACAACAACATACAATGGCAGATGTGGCATACAACAAATCTCTTTATTATGTGCTTAGTACCGCTGCTTAGTCACAAGATGCGGCACTTTCCTAATATTCCTTGTGGTTCGATACCACATGATTAGTACTGTATATTCAAAATCTAACTCAAAAATAAAATTATTGAAAAATAGCATACAAAAGTCAAGAGGGTTTATTTGTCACTACTCATACAGGTACAAGCAGCGAGAGCGTGGCGAGCATGTCGCTGCTTACTGGCGTCTTCTTGCACATACTGGACCTGCAATATCCCCAGCCTTTGCCAATCTTATAGTCCGTGACAAATTGTCTTTAGATGTGAGACTTGAAGTCTTTTATAAGTCTTTTCAAAATCTTAGTTTTCAAAGTCTGTTAGAGTATGGTAGGCAATAGGTCACACACCAAACATAGCAGATTTACAAGCTTGTAGATCTGCTATTCTCGATGTGGACACTGCACTCAACAAACCAAGCCCTGTGTAGACAGAAGCAGAAAAACAAGTACAACTCTCCCACACCCCATGCAACACTATGCCTTCCTAGATATCTAGACAATGCTTTAAACTGCAGACTAACGGCCACTTGCTCCCTAGGTGTAATTGAGGGCTGAATGAGTCGAGTAAAAAAAAAAGCAGTATACTATACAAAGTATATATTTTTGCTGAATATTGCCACTGCTATATAAGCTACTTCTCTCTTCCGCAAAGTGAAAACGCCATTGACCATAAATCGTGAGATCTACACTTGGAAATGACATGTTTTCTTAACCACATTTTGCGGTGTCGCTGTACACACCCATATACATAATGTGTATAGGTGTTTGTTTGTGTGTGTACTTAACACAGTACAAATAGAGAAGATACAGAAAATGTACATGCAGTAGATTTATCTCAATATTACATTGTGGATAAATGAACACCAACATTAAAGGGCACAGTATTAAACTAACTTTTATTCATTTTTTTAATGAATACAATGTAATTTTGACCTATCTGTATGGTAGAGTATGTTAATTCAATATAACTTAGACAATTGGGGTGGTTGTATTTTGTCTCCCTGCTTTTCTATTGAGACATTTAGATCGGGTCAAAGGTCATGTCTCACCTAGAGACAGGATCTGACGATCTGATTATATCAATGGTAAAAATGTCAGCACGTGCGCAGAAAACCGGGGTAGAAGAGGAAAGTTTCAGTGCAGCTTTAACATTAATAAACTAAAAATTTTAAAGTTAAAAGTAACAGTAGCTTGTTTATGTTGCCGTTTGAAACAAGTTTCATTTTGAGATTTTTTAAATTTAAAAAAACTTGCCAAACTGCAACATTTGTCAATTATTGTGACTGATTTGTTTTTCAAAACATATTGCACAATCATAGTTGGCTTCACTAATGACTACAGTTCACAAGGAACTATCAGCCCCACATTTGAACATGCTGACACACACACACACACACACACACACACACACACACACAAGCTGTATACTCTATCTATCAGACTCGAGGCTAAGCTAATGAACCCACTTTGCAAAGATTTGCCTTCCAAATGCTGAGTGTTGCGTCGTTTCATAGTGTCACTGTGAGGTCAGCAGCAGCAACATCTCTATGGAAGCACATTGCAGCCAAATTAGGATTAAACCTCAGGTAGAGAGATGAGATGCGGCCTCACTGCAGGGTTATTCACTGTGGAGTCAGTGTGACGGTGTGAGCATCAGGGATGATTCATAGCACGTGTCTCCACCAGCTATGATACTGTTCTCCCACTAAGTGCACTGTCTGTGCTAGGCTGCGCCATTAAAGGGCTTCTTTCACTGGCGTTTCAATGTGCAGCTAATAACTATTTAAGAAGCCCAGTGAATAATTTGGTCCACGGCTGTCTGGAACACACACCCTGTGAGCTATTCACGGGCCAAGAAAAAAAAATATCACATGCAACATCCTTCATTACTGAAGTACGGCCCATTGGCCCACATCCACGTTCAGTCACACGCACATAGTATAACACACCCTAATTACAAACGGCAAACCTGCAGCACCCTTTAACCAAATACTGGTCCTAATCAACGCTCCACGGTATATCTAGCTATGAACTGATGTCATTGTGTGTACCTGGACATGACAAACGACAGAAAGACTAGAGCGGCACCGCCTGGAAAGCCAACTCAGGCCATATGCCAGTCCCAGAACACAAGGGAGTGGTGCTAATAAACGCTGCATGAGTGATTTGAGTCCCCCAAGATGCGACAAAGTTAAATGCACTCTTTCAACGCAGTCTCCAGACCGGTCCTGCATGCCGCAGTCAATCACTGTGCAAAAAGCTCTTTCCTTTGTTACGTCGAACTCACCAGCAGAACCCCTACCACCAGTAGCAGGGTGTGCAAAGGAGACTTTTCTAAAGTGGCGGCGGTGTCCTAGTTGAAAAGGGGACAAAACAGAAAAGGAGGGGGAAAAGGGAGAATGCTTTATTCTGTCAATTCTCGAGGGAGAGTGATGATGTGTTAATATGGATATATTAATACAGAGGAGCACAAAGGGTGGGGGGAGGGTACCCAGTTATGTTGGAACACAGAGTCAACAACCTTTACACATTTTAACTTGTGTACCGCTCCACAACCGGAGGGTTTCCAACAAACTGGCCCATCTCGGTTGTTAACGTGGGCCGGACCGTGTGGGTTAACTGGGTTAACTGGGCAAGCACTCAGCCTGGCTCATCGTAAAAGCCCTGAATGAGCGGAGGAGGAGGAAGGAGCGTTCAGCCATGTTTTAGCCGTGAGTAAACAGGAGAACAGGCGTGTTCTGACAGGAAAGCGATGCACACAAAGCCACGCTGAGAGAATGACGAGTCATCATCCTGCATGATATGTGTGCGCGCACACACACACACACACACACACACACACACACACAACTAACATGTTCCCAAGGCCCCAAGCACAGGTACTGTAGATCTACTTCTCAGTACGAGTTATCTGATCACAGTAAACCAAGTACTTCAGCTCTAAAATAAAACGGGTGCTGGTGCATTATATGTAGGCCGTTGAGAGTTATCATGACAGAGCAAATGGACTGACTGCTTTTTAATACAGTGCCCAAGTAATGGCTGACTTGTGACTGCGTGAGCTCAATGTATACAAGACATGCTGATTGTTCAAGAGCAAACTCAAGGTACAGTACCACCCCTCAGAATGCTGCGGACAGTATGGCCGCCTCCTAAATTACACTCAGGGCTTCATGTGTTGTAAGCTGGTCTATGCCACTGCGAGTGTGACAGGCTGCTGGTAAACCTGCTTATCACTAAGGAGTAGCTGGGTGTTCACGAACACCCACTGCACTGAATGGAACTTGGGAGGGTTAACCACAAATGCAAAGTAGAGTTTGAGGCAGGGAAGCAGACGAGCAGGCGGGCGGGCAGGCGGGCGCGAGAGTCCATTTAACAAGCAGAGATAAAGGCGGACGTGGATGACTCCTACATGCCTGTGCTGTTGGGTAAGCAGTACCTTTGAGGCGGCTGCGGTCGGAGCGAGGGGGCGCAGCGGTGCCAGCCGCCGCCTCTCTCGGATCCTCGTGGATGGTTTGCCCCATGGCCAGCAGGCCCAGCCGCTTCATGCGGAGCAGCCGGGGGCCCGTCTCCCGAGGGACCCCTCCCCCGTGCTCCGTGGGACCGTCCCCTGACATGACGTTGGGGACCAGGCTCCTGAGGAAATCCATGTTTCGCCCAGTGTCTTTCTCACTCCAGCGCGTGGTCCGGTAACGTGCGGCCTGCTACCCAGCTGCTTCATCTCCGCTCACGGAGGAGCAGGGGATGGATGGTCCCTCAGATAGCAGCTACTGAGGCCTATACGTGCGGGACCCTCAGACTGACCTCAAGATGAGCAGACAGACACGCGACCTCTTGGGATCTCTGCACGTCTCAGTAGCAGGACTGTTGTTTCTCCTCTGCCACTCTGACAGTGGATTAACCGCCTGTTGTCAAAGAGCGAGAAACTACCTGTGTGCTCGCAGAAGAGGCAGAAAGCAAACAGACATGGCACTCTTCTCCGACCGTGATGTAATTAAGAGTGGGCGGGGCCAGGCGCTATCAGGGGCGGGGCTAGAATATGTTCCACAGGAGATAACACACGCCCGGGCCTCCAGCCAATCACAACAGAAGACCCAGCAGCCACGCCCTGCAGACCTGCCTCCCCTCGCCAGGGGAAGGAGGAGTGACTGACACACACCAGCACACTCTGGTAAAGCCAGCGAGCGTGCATGTATCCAGCTCTGCTGGCCTGCCTGTGTTTACTGATAGCCCTTATCATGCACGGAACTGTGTCATATGTTCCCACACTCATATACATACACACACAGACACGCAGACAAAACAACACATCTGAATGATGGTGTGTTTGCTTGCTTAAGCCCTATATACTTCCATGTATGACGGAAGAAAAAACTAATTTGCCCAAAATAGTCATGCCAGGGTTAATAAAACAGCAACAGCAGCACTCCTCTGCCTCTCATTTCCACTGTACGGCGTTGGACGTATGATGACAAGAAGCAGAGTGAGCGAGCTGAAAGCCTCTTGTGAAACGGCCTGATGACAGACTGCTGTGCTGTGCTTGGCTGCACAGTTCGTACCTGCAGCAAACTCTTAACTCCTCCAAAAATCCTCCCAGCTGATGGGAGGGAGGGAGAGAGAAGGAGAGAGAGGGCAGGGAGAGAGGGAGTGTGCTGTGCTGACTCTCACAGGCACAGAGCCTAAGGAAATAATCAATTAGCTATTTCCTAAAAGCATGCGCAAAAGAAATAAAATAAAAAATGTGAAGCCCATCCAAGCACAAATATATGCAGTTCTCAATATGATCATATCAACCTCATATGATAATATTCCATAAAAAGATACAATAGTTGTAGCAGTGTCCAATAAACCATTATAGTTGTAGCAGTGTCCAATAAACCATTACAACACCTTCATGACTGGACATTTCTGCTGATTCACCATTATGCCTGATTTATACTTTGTTGTGCACCGTGCCGTGCACTGAAAATATCCACGGTTGTCTGGAACACATGTTACGTGTTATGAGCTACAAGATCATAACACGTTGTGCTGCGACGTGTTGTGAGCTTGTAGATCGGCTATGTTCAAGTATAAAACAACCTTTAGTGTTAGCTAAAGTTATGCACCACAGTGAAGCGACTGGACCATGCCACTATAATGCTAAAAGTACAAGTATTTTAAGTCTTTATTACTTTGTCTTTTAGATTACAATTCAGTTTGGTAGCTCTGTGCACAGATTCAGTGGCAGGACAATCACTGTTTATACAAATGAATGGGTGAGGCAATCCTGTAATAACACAAAGACAAAGTCAGTCAGCTTGGTGTGTATAATAATCGGGTGGTATACTCTGTTATTAGGTCAAAATCCCATAGTTACAGTAAATGGTGCAAACTGCTTTATTAACCTGCTATGTGTTATTCCTTAAAATATATGTAGTGCAATGCCACTAATAATTGGCATTAATTCTCAATGTAGGTTACAGTTACTTCTGTTGCGATTTCATTTCACATTTTGGACTTCTCTGGGTTTCTGTTTTTTGCTCAAGCACACGTGACATCAGCTATGCATCAAAGAATCGAATCTACAGTACAGTATATACCACCACTCTAGAACGGCCTCTTTAGCAACTACACCACCCAGGTTTGTCTTGTTGCTGCCGTTATAGACACAACCTAAACCTAGAGCCAGTTACAACAATGACAACAATAACCAACGTTCCAACCCATATGAACTTCCGTTCTCTTTCCTGGATACCAAATAAAACAGGTCTAAGCGTTGTTGGTCAGCTGTTTGTTCCAATTCATTAGGCACACCCAAGTGTCCTCCGAGCACACCTACCTACAGTACAAGCATACCGTGGATTACACACAAAACTATCACACATAAATACCTACAAACTTACACCTTCGTAGGTCATTCTTTAATTGTGGACAAATTGCCATTTCCCACATGAATGTTTAAATCTATGAAAATGACTGGTTTGATTTTATCTCTACTGGAAGTTTATTCAACTCTATACTGTAGCCAAGTACAGAAAGGTATTTAGTTTTTCCCAGAACATGTCTTAAATCTACATTGCATTGCATATATACATTTTGCAGTTAAGATTTCATTGTGTCAAAAGTTACAGTAACACAAAACTTCCTTTAAACATAACACACGTTTAATTTTTTGAAAATGCAGGGAGCTTCTCCTAGCAGCATTTCTTATGAACTGAAGTGAAATTACTAAAAAGATAAAACATAATTGCCTAAAAAGCTCCACAAGGGTTTTACTCTTAAAATACTTAAAATGTTATACAAATGTGTCTCTAGACTCTCTACCAAATATATTTGTATGTAAATGTATATCTTGTGTTCGATGCTTTTCGGTGCTCCAGTTTTTAGATTATTACTAACAGCAGATTACAAAACCGTAGCTTTCAGAGAGTGGTCACTGCACCAGAGTGGCAAGTCAAAACACAGATTCCAATAATTAAACAATTATGAATATCGGATCCGATAACTGCCTGGATCAAAAATCAATCGATCGCCAATAGCGGCATGCAAGTCCCTAACTAGCATAAAATAGTTCTTAAAACACCATGGCCCATTACATTGAACTCCCAATTTCATCTGCTTTAACCTATTTCTAACTGTCAACCATTTTAATTCCTTTAATTGGCACGGTGAGACATGGGGCTAAGGTTCAATACCACCCTGATTAGTTTATTTTGATCTGTTAGAGGTTTAGTTTTAATACCCTTGGGTGTATTACTGTACCATGTAGTACAGGCGTAGTCAACATGAGGCTGTATGAAAGCCGAGGCCAACATTTTCATGGTTTCCTTATCCAGAAATTGGGCTTACACGCCTGTAATGTGATTTTCTGGTTCACCTTGGTGAACTCTTTGTCCCATAACCTCTCCAATCAGGGATCTGCCCCAGGAATTTAACACATGTTTTGGCAGCCATCAGTGTGTCTCCCATTGTAATACTGAGCTTCGAGGACCTACTCAACTCAATCTTAATTTTGTACCAAATAATATAGATAGAATATTCCCAAGGTGCACAGACAATTTCTTTTCAGAGTGAGACAGCCAGTTACTGATGTTTTTCAATTCCTCACTTAACTGTCTCTATACAATGTTCAATAGTTTATGTTTCACTCAAATGACCAGGTCTGAACATTATGTGTGCGTGTGTGTGGTCAGTTTTCCTCTAAACTCTGTAGAGTGTGTAGAGGAAGTGCAGAGAGCTCACACCCTCTGCTGCAGCGTGTGAAAATGTCAGAGAGATGATGTAAACGTTTCAAAACTCCACTAAACAGCCTGCCAGTACAAAAGCTGTGCACCAACTCTGTCTCTCTCTCACAGAACACACACACTGAATATTGTGAAAAGTATGCACAAAGGGCATTGTAGCATTACATCTAGCCAGCACCAAACCTAGAGTGCAGAGTAAGCACAAAGTAACAGGGCAGGGGATGAATACAGCCAGCCAAATGAAAGGGCAGCAGTGGCCAGTAGGAGAAGAGTTGCAGCAGTTCTGCCCTCTAGAGGCCAGCTGGCAGAGTACAAACACAAGCACTGAGCCCTGGAGATGAAGAGGCCCATCTTTAGGTTTGCACCACAGCTGGTCTTAACCAGTCAAAACCTCTATACTTGACCCGAGTTGCTCTGTACTTGTATTGCTCTGTACTTACTTGGTGCAGTCTTTTTTCACCTCTAGTACACCAAATCTCTTGGCTCGAAAATAGCCGATCTACAAGCTCACAACACGTCGCATCCGTGATGCTTTGTGAGCTTGTAGATCTGCTATTTTTGCCAAATTCTTCCCACAGAATAGGGATGCTGGGGTTCAAGTGTTTAACTAGCCAGAGTTCACACAGATACAATTTCCACATTCGATTTGACGAAAAACAATGTCACTTATTAAACCAAGAGCATATTTGTCAGTTAGGCAACAGTGACAATCAATCAGTGACTAAAACAATTATACTACCAATTACATTTTGTTTACAGAAAGGTTCAGCTCGTACCCGACATTATGAAAGCAGTGTTCACGTCCATGTTAAAAATCTACCCCCCCCCCCCCCCCAACCGAAACCTACTGGGAGGATTCGGATACAAGTAAACACTACTGTTATTCCAGACAACTAATAGCTGCCAAAGCAGACACAATAGAAATACAAGGAAAATAAACACACACTATAGTGCATTGAGGACCAAAGCTAGTAGCTGCTGGTGACGGATGAAGATGAGGAGAGGCTGAGGCCTAGCGAGGCCTAGTAAGAATCAGAGAGTCAGAGGGGAGAGAAAGAGAGAGAGCTGAGTGATGAGGGTTGGGGGGGAGATAGTCATCGCAGGGTCTGAGCAGCACAATGGGCCGGTGGAGGCAGCTGTGCTGCTGTGGGGGCCAGGTCGGCGGTGCTGACTGGTTAGAACAATACCCCGGCGCAGGAGGCCCAGATCCCAATCAGCCCAGGAATGTGGAAGAGGAAGCGCTCGGGAACAATGCGCAGCGTTCCCTTATGGCATTCCAGGGTACCGCCCGCCTGCCGCTGGCCTGCTCTGCAGTCCAGCCCTGAGAAAACAGGAAAGCCGGCGGACTGCGGGGCCCAATCAGCTGGGTCCCTGCTGGTCCTCACACTGTCACTTTCTGCTTCTACTGCCGCCAGGTTATGCTAGTGTAGTTGATCCGGAAAGGCATCAATAACGACCCCCCCCCCCCCCCCCCCGCCTCCCTCTCATACCTGAAACCTCAGAAAGATTAGGCCAGGATTTCATAACGACGCTGTATCGCCCTCCCATGGCACAAACAAACACTGCATCATATGCTAGTGCTACTAGAGACACACATTCGCCCTGCGTCTTCTTTCACACCAGCTTTCTGTCCAACCCCTCAAATTACTACAAATTACGTGTTCTTTTGTCACATTTTGCATAACAGGTTGTTCAGACATCTGAACAGTGCTGTAAGATGGTGCTTCAGCCAAATGTCAATCATCTTTGATGTGAACAGGAAAAACGTGTGTGTCTGTGTGTAGGTGTGTGCGCGCGTAAATGTTTGCTGGTGTATAGGTGTGTGTGCGTGTGCGTGTGCGTGTGTGTGTGTGTGTGTGTGTGTGTGTGTGTGACAAAGAGATCAGGCTGATTGTGCGTTGTTGTGGTGAATGACAGTTGTGAGGCAACCCTCCGAGAACTAGGTTGTCAGTGTCGAGGAATGCCAGAATGTGATCTGACCGGCCTCGGGGTCACGATCGCTCTGTTTGAGTCAGAGCCAATCACCACTCCGTGGCAACACGAGGCCTTCAGTTACACTACAACGATAAAAGGTATGTACACTGTAAAAACCTGAATTGACGGGAATGAACCTGCTCTTGCTTTAGCGTCGCAACATTTACCATTGCTTGCTCAACAGAACATGAGCCCATGTTCTTTTAACCCTTCAAATTACTAGGGAGGGAAGTTGACCAAGACAACAGCTATGGTCCGGTGTGACCTGGGAAGCTGCAAGCCACAGTTTCGTTCTCACCTTAGCCATCGAGCAGATGATGGTTTACCACCTAAGCCATGTTTTATATTTTGTCATGTGATGGTGACATGCAGAAACCATTGCATCTACAAGCTCACAATGTGTCGTGAGCTTGTAGATCTTCTATTTTACCTGTAACATCTTTTTTTGTCTGCCACAAATATTTTCTGCTGAAATAATTTCTCATTTACCAAGTTATATCTTCATTTCTTTTCAGGGAACTTTATACTGAATACACAAAACAATAAATTATGACTACATTTTCCTACAAAATACTCAGTATCAATTTATCCATTTATAACTCAGGGCTCCAGACTAACTTTTTTCACCACCGTCCCAGAACCATCCCACAATAAATATTTAACCGTCCCAAAGTGAATGTAATGTAAAAAATGATTATATTTTCAATTGATAAATGAATGTGTTATTATTATTATTATTACTACTACTGAATAAATATGCTTGTGGCTACTCAAAATCTGATTGCCAGCCAGCCAGGGTAAGAGGGGGTGTGGGTGTCATAACTGTCACATACGGTAAAGAACCATACACGAGCGTTGGAGGAATTACGGTAAAACCTGGTTTGTACTTCGTCCGTACGACGGTGTTGCGCGGTGAACTTAGACGATTTGCAAGCCCACAACGCGTCACATCCTTGGGGCCTTGAGGGCTTTTAGATCGGCTATGTTCACCGCACAACACCGTCATATAGACGAAGTATAACCAGGCTTATTGGAACGTCCCTGCATGCGGAGTCTGCCGCACACACCGTTGTTTTGGTTCAGATGGAACCCTTACTTTTTAAGCATTCTGTATACATCATATTTATTTTCTGTGTGTCTCGTGCTGTGAGTTTGCGCACCACTTGCACAGTGACTTTGACATGCGACGTCGGCTCAAAAAATCCACTTCGTCCCAGTGGAGATTCATTTGCATCCCGAAATACATATTTTTAAGTCCCCAGGACGTCGGGATTCCCTTAGTCTCGAGCCCTAGTCTGACAGCATACGAATGTAACCAAATGGACCTGTAAGGGTAACACTGAGGATTTTACCGCGTATACTGCAAGCAAAGGCTGAAGCCTCCCCTCGATGTAGGTCAGACTGCTATTGATACAGCACTGTGTTTCAGAGTGCTGCAGAGACCTGCTACATACCTTGGCGTGTCTGCACTCCCATATTACAGGCCTGATTGCGTCCATTTCCAGCTTACGCCTGAGTTACATTTAGCAGCGTGCGGGTGTCGCGTAACGAAGACAGCAGATCTACAAGCTCACAGGCTTTACAATAGAAAGCCAAAGTATCAACTGGCTTGTTGTGAATGAGTTCGAAACACGCAATCCCTTTCTGTGTGTGTGTGTGTGTGTGTGTGTGTGTGTGTGTGTGTGTGTGTGTGTGTGGGGTCAGTGTTGTGACTGAGTGGCGTGAGGCATTCCTGAGCTAACAGCTGTCAGGCTGGACATCAACTCATTTACAGGCTAGTCGAGTTACCTAAGCCCGGGAAGAACTTAAAATGGCTACAAAACAAAACCACACAAAAAAAAAGAAAAAGCTCTGAAAACCTCCACTGTGCTACTTTTCAGATTGCAGCACAACAACAAGATTAATCCAGCATATTCTTTCCCACACTGATTAGCAGCTCTTGGCTTCCGTAAAACCTCCACAGTGCACAGTAGAAGCCTGTGTGACGTACCTTAAGGCCATAGAGTGATGGACTGCGACAGGCAAAGATGGACGTCCAACGATGTCACTGCACAAGTAACTGAAACACATAAGAGAACACAAAGGATCAGTAAACCATAGAGTGATATATATCCACATCTTTGTACAGTACAGTGTATCATCTTGGATGGGCACAGTACGAAAAGAACATCTTGAATGGTCCAGTGGTTCACATCCCTTTTTTCCTTGAAGCCCCCCTTCTTACGTCTGACAAAGGATGAGACCCCCACACATGAGTAGAGCTGTCACGATTCTGACATTTTACATCACAATTAATTGTCACACAAATAATTGCGATTAACGGTTTAATTGTGTTTTTGAACACTGGAACATATGAATAAAAATGTAATTTCTGTTTGGCTTTTAGGCTTTGAAGTTACACAGGGCAGGTATGACAAATAACCTAAATATACAAAGAAATGACTGACATATTTAATAACTTTATACTTTCAAAAGAACAATAGTGGAAATAGCCGCTGAAGCGTTGTGAGATTGTAGATCTGCTATCTGCACTATTTTAAAAAATGTTTCAAAATATTTGAACATTTCTCAACATGGAAACGATTATGCCAAACAATTGCGATTATGTAAAAATTGTGACAGGCCTACACATGAGCGCACACATACGTTTTTTAACAATCTTATTATACTGTACTTCACAATGATGTGGGAGTTAGCTTTGTTAAAGTTACATAATAGATACTGTATGACAAGCTGGACTGATAATCACATTGAGAACATACAGGCAGACAGTGGATGAAAACAAGATGATTTTGTGCATCATGTAATGTTTAACATTTTGGAGTCCCTCCAAAAACAGACATGGCCTCACACCAGGTCCTTAATTACTGAAATCAGACTTGTTGTGAATAACACAGGTTAAAAGGAAAGCAGCAGATGTAGAGAGGAGATCTGGGTAAAAACATTATATTCCCTTGGTGCTGTTGAAAGATATAATGAAAACAACTATTTATTTGTATTGGATTTGGATTTTTGTTCATGGATATTTCTTCATCATTCAATTGGTTCATACTTTGGATATAAAATAATTAACTGATTTACAAACTCACAAAGTGCCAAAATGTGACATATTGTGAGCTTGTAGATCTGCCATAAAATAAAGTTGTCGTTTTTTTTTACATTTTCGTCAATGATAACATTCCAAAACAGGGATACCATACAGGCAGAATGCAAAAACACTATCTACATATTAGAGGATTACACATATTGCCTAAAGCTAGAGCTACCCTCTAGCTGCTTTACAATCTGGTCCCAGAGCAGCAGGTGAAGGGACAGCCTACTGTTGGCTCCATTCCACGTTCTGTGTGGGGGGGTCAGGAGGATTACAAACTCCTCCGGACTCCGGAGTGGATGAATAATCTCACATTTCCCACTGCATCCAAGAGGCAGTTTCATAAGTAGTCACAGCCCCCGAAAATACCATCAATCCCATCAGGACGGCTGTAGAGGCTCTTCCCCCTTCCCTCAGGTCCCCCTCCTCTAGTCTATATTATGTAATAATATAGAGCCGTCACACTATAATGTGTCCGGGTTGCTCAGTCGGTAGAGCACGCCTTTGGATCACAAGGTCATGGGTTCGATCCCGGGCATCGCCAACTCAGCGTATGAGTAGCATGGCACGGCTTGAGTGCGGCAACTCGTGCAGCAAGTACTGGGAGCTGATGGTAGGAGTGGTGCTCCACCTCAGCAATCCATCTCCCAGGGGTCTAGCGCATAGACTCCCGTGTTCTCGAATCTCGATTGATACCGATAATAATAATCCTCTCCGACCTACTTACTTACATTATAACGATTCAGACAATATTGGCTATGATAGATATGGTACCAGTATAGACTGTGCGTTGTCCAACATACAAATTAGGGGTGTCACGATTCACTTACCTCACGATTCGATTCAAAATCGATTCCTAGGGTGCCGATTCGATTAAAATTGCGATTCTGCGATTAATTGATATTCGATTCGATTCTGCGATTTATTGCGATTTTCTAGGGTGCCGATTCGATTAAAATTGCGATTCTGCGATTTATTGCGATTTTCTAGGGTGCCGATTCGATTAAAATTGCGATTCTGCGATTAATTGATATTCGATTCTGCGATTTATTGCGATTTTATAAAAAAAAAAAAAAAAAATTAATAAAAAAAAAAAAAAAAAAAATAAAAATAAAAAATAAAAAATCGATTTTAATATTTTGAATCGATTTTTAAAATCGTGGCATTAAGAATCGCGATTTATTCATGAATCGATTTTTTTTGACAGCCCTAATACAAATGTGCCGATATGAAACTTTTTTTGCAGAACATAATGCAGAATTCAGTGCACTGACGTCATTTTGAGCAAAACATTATATTGTTTAACTGCAAAATAATCTGACTCCATAGTCTCCATTATGTCTTTGGTTATCAAACATCAAGTGTTTGATAACCACCAAAGACATAATGGAGACTATAACACATTTGAGGGATCATCGAATATTGAATAATCAATGTCAGAATTTAGTCTTTTTATTTTTTTAGCTCCCTAATATCAATATATACCTCAAAACTCCAGTATCAGTATGTCTAAGACATGATGTTATTAACGGTTGACGTATTCCGCATGACACAGTGCTTGACGGCCACAGCAATACAAACATGCTGGCACAAGCTAGTAGTATGTAGAGTGAAATGTATACTGCTACCCCTTGATAATGGTGCAAATAGAGTGCCACTGGACAGATCAACAAAACACAACAAAATACATCTGTGATCAAACAAAGAGAGGAAGGGTGAAGCATGACTTACGGTGTCGTGCACCGAAAATAGCCGATCTACAAGCTCAAAGGCTCGTGGTAGGCTGTGATGTGTTGTGAGCTTGTAGACTGGTTATTTTTGGTCGCTGTCGCACGGCGAAGCATAACTTAGGCTTGCATGAGTCAGTGAGTCAGACACGGAACACGTCAGGCAGACAGAGAAGTTCAGCTGTGTGAAGAAGAACTTCCACTCCCCACTGATGTGGACAACTTGTGAGAAGTTGTAACAGGTCAAAAAAAAAGAAGAAAAGGAAATAACACTGACAAACCGAAAAGCCACAGTACAGGGCTCGTGGACACATGCAGCCCCGCCTCCTGCAAGAAAAGACACTTTTAATCCAACAGCTTCTCACGCTGACAGACCTGAGTGAATATATCTGGCTTCCTGTTCCAGCTCGGCAGCTCCAAACACACCCCAAAAGAAAAAAAATAAGAAAAAAAACTTGTGACCACAGAAAAAGAGCGAGGCCAACTTTGTGTACCTCCTGGAGGTTGAGGCAAACAGACACACTAAAACCTCTGCGCTATATATAGACTGGTGGGTAGAGACAGTCGCATTTTGCTGGCATTACAAAATAATGCTAACGAATGAGGCCTTTTATGGAATTTGGATCTGCGGGAGGAGACGGGGGCACGTTGCTGCAAGCAAGCAGCAAGACAAACTGTAAGGAACGTAAAAGATCAACAGAGCAGAGAGTGTTGACGTGAGCAATGGTTAACTTGGACTTCAACCTTGAGGTTTTTCAGGCAGGAAGGATGCTACAATCAGACATTTATATACTATATAGGCCCATATCTTTTTGTGTGGTTTCTTCCTTATTTTCATCTTGAATGCATAATGCAACACTGCTGCATGCGAGAAGCCAGTCAGCATTAATTGAACTGTATATATACCTTACAGCACTGGTTCTCAACATGGACCAGGCCCCCCCCCCCCCCCCCCCCCCAGTGATAGTTGGGAACCAAATGCAGGTCTGTAACTCTGAGAGTGTACAAACTCTCGGGTGCACTTGGTTCCATTTGTGCACACTCAGAGTTAAATTAACATAGATGATTTTACAGTGTAGATTCAGGTCCCAGAGATAAAAGAAATCTTGTCAAATGGGGGTCCATGGCCTAATGGCATAATCACCGTTTTATAGTCACACACAAGGAGGCCTAACTTTCAAAAGCAATAATACCAACATGGGCTGGACTTGTTATTTGTAACAGCCTGTGTAGCCTTTAGCCAGCAACCAGGGCGCTGCGCTGCTGTATCGCAAATGGGACAAAGGCAAACCAAATAGCCTACATCTGGTTCACTCCAGTGCTAAATGACAGGCCAGGGCCCCCACTGTAATCGCTACCTTTCTGCAGAGCGGAAATATCGCTGGCTTCTTTTGACAGAGAGGACTTTCATGCTGCCGCCCAGAGACAACCACCTATTTGCATGTCTCAACAGATTTGCCTTTGCACCTGACCTGACTGGCTCACATCTAATGGCCTAATATATATTTGGCGTTCCACTTGCTCTGCTTGAGACTTACTGAGGACCCAGGCCAGACTTGGAGCGTCTCCCGTTAGGGCTTGATATATACTTGCGAGGAGTGTTTGCGCACCGTAAATAGCTGATCTACAAGCTCACAACATGTCACGCTACAACACATCGTGAGCTTGCAGATCAGCTATTTTCGGCGCGCGACACCAGCGCGCAACAGAGTATAAATCCGGCCTTAGGGCAAAAGCGGGGTGGTTTCTTTGGTGAAGTCGGACCCAAACATCAATTATGTTCCAAACCCTTTCTCCCAAAGCCAAGAATAATCTGCCTCAGCAGGGCTCAATTATAGGCTATTTCTAGCTCAACTCATTCCACGTTGAGCGTTACAGTACACTGAGCCTTTCAATGCACTCAATGAGAAAAGTCAACTTGTTCTGGGATCAATGACCCACTTCTATTATCAAGCAATCTGTCTTAAACTGTGCTTAAAATTAATGTGCACTAATTCCCACATGTCCATAGGAAGGCAACATGAGAAGCTTTTAAGCCTAATTTATACACAATTGCATGACGTTGTAGCTCACTCAAAGTAACTCATTGCAAGCTAACAACACGTTAAAATGCAGCACTTGTCACCAAGCCACACCGGCGTGCAATGGGGTATACATTTAAATTAAGCTTGGGTGTTTTGGTTTCAGACCCTTGAGAACGTGTCCTTTAAATTGCATTTTATTCTCATCAGTCAGTGGGCAGGAGAGTTTCAGCTTGAACTTGAAATACTGGCGTTATTGACGTTATTGTAAATACATTTCACCATGAACCAAGGTGCTGTTCTAAAGAAAACAGCCAAGCAAGCCCCATATCCAACTTGACGTAAAGTCAAGCAGTGTCATTCAGATTCACTTGCAGTATGTGGCTTCTTGACATACTCTCAGGTTAATCATTAATCTAAACTGCAAATACACACAAACAGACAGACAAACAACACCTGGACGCAACCTCCTCAGTCTAAGTGGAGATAAGGGCTCATCTGTGGCACACAGGCCAAACAAATGAAAGCTGTCATCTAGGCCACTGGTTCTCAACGCTGGGTCTGGGGACTCCCAAGGGGTCCTTAACAGGTGGCTGGAGGTCCCGTCAGCTACATGATGTATAGTTAAGAACCAAATGTACCCTTACAGGTCTTTACACATGTGTTTATTTGTACCATTTCAGCATCAAATGAACACTGGAGATTTTACAGTGTAGCTTGGGGTCCCAGAGATTTTTTAAAATGGCCTAATGCATATCAAACTAAGGGTCCTTGAAATTAAAACGGTTGAGAATCACTGATCTCGGTTGTAAAACACCAACATCGTAGTATAATAGTAGAACAGTAGAGTGTTAATTTAACTCAGGATTCTTCTGTGTACCAGTGTCTCTGAGAAGGGCACAGGTGAGCTGCCAAGAGCTCAGAGAACCAGCTCTTACACAGAGTCAATCATCTGAGATGTCTGCGTCACAGTGGACTCCTCATCCGTGTGATGTGAGGGACAACTCATGTATTTAATCGTATGAGGAAGGTATACTGTAGATTGTCCACACTGGGGCTGGCCGGTAAGGAGTAATATTTATATCACAGTATAATTGTAAGCACTGATGGTAACTGTATATGACGGTGTATTCCATTTCCCTAAAATGCCAATATAAATGCTTCTGAAGGGCCAATGGGTGGCACAGGGGTAAAGTATACCTGCCCACCACCACAGACTTAGTCTAGGCGTTTGCACCGCGGTGATTCCAGTTTGGCCGAGCATCTATACGAACACGGGAGGGAAGCCAGGTGGGGAGGGAGGGTGATCTTTGTTGCTGCACACACAGATGCTCCTACACAGTCTGGGTCAGCGCCTGTCAACATTGGGTGTCGAACAGGACAAGTAGGACGGAGGTGCTACGTCCTCCCGGTGGGGGCTCCTCATTGGCAGGTGAGCCAGTAGGGTACAACAGCAGTGGCAACAGAATTTAGAATGAATTGGCATATTGACTAAATTGGGGTAACACTAAATTAATCAAAATAAAGGCTTCTGAAGGGGTAAAGCACTGGTATGCCAATATATATTAGTACACTTAAATGTATTACTAGGACATATTTCAAATAGTAGATTAAAAGGTATTTTAAAAACATGATATTGTGCAAGACTGCTATAATAATGAAAAGTACAAAACCTTTTCTCTGAAAAGCACTGCATGAAATACAATAAAACCGTCTACACCGTTTGTACCTTTCACCCCTTGTCCAGACAAACAACAAATATGGATACAACTAGTTTGTGCTCTTGTTAAACACAGTCCAAATGATTAGGTATTCCAATCAGGTGCGTAAGCTGAATGCCAGACAGAGGTCCAGACAAGAAAATGACATGACGTTAACTACAACAACAGCTCAATTGGCCAACATTCTGCTGATAGGTGAGACAGACGAGCATTGCGTCAGGAAGAAAAAGCCTCATCATCTGACTGACCAGATTCAGAGTGGTGTTAAACTAATGGATCTATTAAGTCAGATCCAGGGGAAGCAACAGTGACTTTTGGAAAAACAAAAAGGATTATGTGATAAAAAAGGACAATTTAAAAGGGTGAAAAGATGATACTTGTGCCCCTTAGTCGTTGTGCATTACATAATATTTTCGTGACCACCAGTGAACTGCTGAGTTAACAGTTAATCCTAGCAGGGGGACAGCTTAGTGAGGGGCCAAAGAGGGGGAGGGGGGTGCTTTTTTCTTTTTACCAAGCCAGCTATTCTATCCCCATACTCATCACTGATACCAGATTAAACAAAACACAATCCCTTGAATTATGCCCCAGATCATCGCAAATTGATGCGTTTTCAACAACCTAGAGGGATTCCCAGCAGTTTGAGGGCGTGTGTGCATCAACAACAGCCTACACATCTGCACTCCCACCAGGGGCTTATATCCCAGCAGGACAGAGGGAAGAAAGATAGTCGGTTGGTTCCAATATGTATACATTAACCACATAAAGTCTATAACTTTGTTGGCCGGGGTTGCCCAAAGTTCTGTACTAGGTCTGCTGGTATTTCCCTCTACATCAAAAATAGCTGATCTACAAATTCCCCAAACTTCGCCTGTTCTTGGCAAATGTTCACCACCCGAATATGTGTTTGGAGCAAAAAAGCAAATACTGTCAACTGAGATGAAACAAAGTGGTGGCATCATAGTCCACTGACTGACTGACTGACTGACAGGAGAATCATTCTTTCTTCTCTCTGCAGAACTGCTGAGATATAAAAGTATTCATCCAACTATACAAGAGGACCCACACAGCCAAGAGCATGACCAACTCCTATGTGGGCACGTGGGTGAAACTGACTTTTCACCCCATCAATGTGTATTGTGCCTACGTCTGAAATAGTTTGGCCATCTCCACCTCCAGCCTCGCAACAGACTGACCAGATTCCTCTCTCCCTCTCTGTCTCTGTCTCGCTCTCTGTCTGTGTTCCAGTCTCGCAGCTCAGCTCTTGCACAGCACAAGAACAAATCCTCCATTGTGTGTCTGTCATGCACTCTCTAGATAGAGAAAATGAAGTTCTCTGAAGCATGCGAGATGCAACGCTGACAATTCTCCCAGTGTCATGCAGGAGGTGCGACAAGCAAGAGAGATGTCATGCTGTATGCATGTTTTTGTTTACTCTGTCAAAACGGCACAGGGACAGCTTTTAGGCTGAGTGACCACATAGCTATCAAACTATATTGCAATCTTCATAGAGAAAAAGACTAATATTTTGCAGATTTCTCTTTCATTTGCCCAGGAAAGACAGAGATTAAAAATAAATCACTGCAGCCCACTTTAAATAGATTGTGACTTAGGGGAGTGCATGGTTATTTCAGTTAGCAGAGGAGAAGTGATGTTGATTTAAAGTAAAGGCTATTTGCACCTTGCATTTAGACTTCAGTGATTGCTACTGACATAAGGCTTACCTAATACATACACAATTAAATCCTTAAGTGTCATTTTATCCACGTAACTCTGAGTGTACACATGGAACAAATTCCATTCGTACACTCAATAGTTAAATTAACAAAACAAATGCAACGCGGTTGCAACAGTATATCTACCAAAAACAAAACACTGCAAAAATAATGCACAGTTAGCTAACGTCAGCTAGCTTTTTATTTAGCAGTTTAGCTTGACGTCGAGACAAGAGTATGTGTTCTGTACAAGTTACACTAAAAAGCTTCCAAGCTGTAAACAAAACAACTTCATTTATCCAGCCAGCTGGTTGACAACTCCACGTTAATGTGTAATAACAACAATAAAGACAAACAAAAGCCTCTCAAACAGAACCAAACTATAAAGCAGTCACAGAAAAAGTGAGGAGTGGAGAGGGGCTGACACTGCTGCTGCTCTCCACAGATTGAAGCTAAAGCTAATGCTAAATCTGAGAGCAAAACTCCCATCTGTCTGTCTGTACCAGTAGCATCACGCTAGGCTACGTTAGCCTGTTTTTGCTAACGCAGTTTTACACACCTCAACAACATCACATTATTAACGGTGTCTGTTCACTTCAATACTTTCTTTATCTAACGTTTACTCACATCTTCCGTGGTCCTGGTGTTGTTGTACTTTTAGCTAGACGTAGCTGTGTGGCTCACAGACAGTCATTTTGGACCAACAAGGCAAGGTTTCCTCCTCCATGAAGGGACTGCAACTGAAGCTCTGAGGTTTTTTTTTTCTTCCTCTAACTGGGGTTTTGTGCAGTGTTGCCAGGTATTGTGAGAGAAATAAGCAACCAGGTCTAGGAAAACAAGCCTGAAAGAAGTAACTAAAGGCCACATGAAAACTTTAGATCTAGATCAGCTATTTTCAAAAACTCTTGCAATTAAATGTGGAATATTTGGAGTTTTGTTGAAACATTCTAACAACACAAATGCTCCCCTGGGCACAACACGTTTTCATGAAAATATTTAAGAACGACTGGTTTAAATAATAATAAAAAAAAACTGAAAGCAAGCCTAAATAAGCAACTTTATAGAAAAACAAGCCCAAAGTCGCTTATAATAAGCGGACATGGCAACGCTGGTTTTGTGGTAGAAGAGCGCCACTGTCAACACGACACGCTGGTCCCGCCTCCGGAGTGGTACACCCACATCTGTGACCCGTTGAAGTATGCACCCTGTTCAATCATTTTTTCGGCAGGGCAAAATAAATGCTTGATAAAATATTTAAATATAAAAAAAAAATTATATGATAAAAGTATTTAATTTAATATTTGCAAATATTTCATAATTTCTGCAGGCTAAATGTTTGATGAGAACATTTTAATTTAAAAAGTAAGTATTTTGTAGTTGTTGTTTTTTTATCATAGTGCTAGTGTTGATGTCTTAATGAATTGAATACGTGTGACCACAATGGAAACAACAAGCCCAGGACGCCAGACTGGGCTTTTTGTGTTATCCTTTTGAAAATAATTGTAAACCGTAGGCCTACCTCTGTTTTTTGATGATTGAATATTTTATTGGACAGAAATGCAAACACCACGAGCACAGTCAAACACTTAGTCTAAAATGATAACAATCTACAAAACTGTTACTAAGGTATTCAATCAATCAATTTTAATATTTCCTTTTATTCAATGGGCTGCTGCGTTGCATTGTGAGCTTCATGTCGATCGGCTATTTTCAGCGAAAGCTTTCCCCACAATAACGGAAACCCGAAAATATACTAGTATTGAGCCCTGAGGGACTCTGGTTACCCATATGGGTTTAAATGGTTAAATTATCGCCCTCCTCCTCGACTGCTGTGCAGAAATTGAGGAGAAATAACCAAACAAACGGGAGATTCAATAGGGCAACAATGTCGGTGTGACGTCGTTCCTGACTGGCTGTGCTGGTAAGACGCCTACCACACTATGAGGCGTCCCGTTGTATGAGACGCCTGTCAATCAGAAGCTGTGCCAGAGAACGACCTGGTGATTGGGTAACATTTTGGGGATGAAATCGGGTGAGCTCGATTTACAGGACAACATTGTGACCACACATCATTTCTGATATGCGGTGCGGCATATTTTAATGCAGTCGTCCTGTAAAAATGAATAAATAATGATAGATTTTTTTTATAAAAAATGATATACATCATACCAGTGGTAGAAAAAGTTTTTTTTAAAATGGTACTTAAGTAAAAGTGTCAATACTGCAATGTAGAAATAATCTGTTACAAGTAATAGTCCAGAATTCAAAAAATACTTGAGTAAAAGTACAAAAGTATTGGTATCATAATGTACTTAAAGTACCAAAAGTAGAAAGTACTCGTTATGCAGAATGTCCCATTTCACAAGTTTTCAAATGTATAACATGTATAAAAAAACATTTGAAAATAGCAGATCTACAAGCTCACAGCACGCATTGTGAGTGTGAGCTTGTAGGCCTAGATCTGCTATTTTCAAATACCCAAAGTACATAAGGCTGAATTGGTTTTCTAATAATAATCCAAATCTGCAAAGTAGTAAGTAGCCTAACTAAAGTGTTCAAATAAATGTAGTGGAGTAAAAGTACAATATAGAAGTAAAAGTATTGAAAATTGGAAGTAGGCCTACGACTACTACTCCAGTGGAGTAAAAAAAATACTTAAAATTGTACTTATTTACACCACTGTCTGCACCTGCTGTTGAAAGTGTTCGTTATTGTTGTTCTTCTTCTCCTGTCTGTCTTCAAGGCCGCCCAATCGGGCAGTCCGGTGTTTCCAAACGCTCATCCTCAAAGATTGGTCATTGAAGAAGCATGATTCGTGTTTTTTAGTTGCGCACTGGTGTCGCGCGTCGAAAATAGCTGATCTACAAGCTCACAAATCACAATGCATAACAATGTGCGACGCGTTGTCAGCTTCTAGATCTGCTATTTTAGGTGCGCGACACGGTGCGCAACCAAACCAGGCAGCAAGGTCATCATGTTACGTTGTGATTGTTGTGACATTTTACGCACGGAGTCTTGCTGTTGCAGATAAACCAGACGGTCCAGTCCAGGCCTTTATTGTAGCCTAGGACTGTATATATTGGAGGGTATAAATAATGTCCCGCTCACAAGATAATACAGATCAGTTACAGATCGATATAAAGTTTAGTATTATGGTCAATAATGGGGTTAATACATGCTAATATGCTATAATAACTTGCATTGTAACTTGTAACTAACTACCCAGTAGGTATGCTCTTGGCAGAAATAGCAGATGGTTATACACTGAGCAACACGGATTATTCACCACATGTTTTGAAACATTTTCTGTTGATCTGGTGTGTAAACAACTGTACTCACATGCAAGTAAAGACATGGTTTTACAAAGCAAAAAGGCATTGGTAGTACTAGTAAAGTACTACTTCTATAGCTTCCGCTGGATACAGAGTGCAATTCCTTGCAATCACGCGCACGGGCAGTGTGGCACAATGACACAGACACAGACACAGACACAGACAATGTAAAGTTATTCATCATGATCACTACAAAAAGTCAACCTGTCCTGTCCTGCACTGTAATGCGTCAAAGCAGTGAGCCATCCATAACTTTTATGATCTCCATTCTCCAGTCCAGAGAAACTAAATTTGCAAGTGGCAGTCCCTGCTTGGCCAGGGGATATTGCACTCATGGGCTGCCATTGCCAGACTGCCAGGCAGTATAGGCTATATTACAATAACTCTATGGGCAGTAGCAGCAGTGGAAGAGTAGGTAGTCCGCCATCCAACTCTAACCACTGCAGTTATGCCTATTGTAGGCTATTAACAGACCAGATTGGTTGAAAAAACTTTTAATTCCTCAAAAATAAGTTACAGCTTTAATTTGACTTTCGAACTGGAGTAACAAATGGATAAATGAACACTGAGGATTTTACTGTGTGATGAGAAAGGGCTAATACAGGGTGATTTGTGTCATAATGGAATGAATGCAAATGAAACAAGGTTTAAGTTGAATCTTCATTGCATAAAGCAGGGTCTACACATGAATATCTCTTTAAGATTCTTCCTACAGACATTTGTGCTTAATGTTTATAAGTTATAAATGTTCATTAAGCTGTAAATAACAGTGGGAACTATAAAGTTCTGGCCCAAAGGACTGAGCCTTTGTTGAAGCCCTATACTCAAACACCTGTTCCCCCCAAAGAAGGTGAGCATCTTCTCCTGCACAACTTTTAACTTCTATCAACCAGAGAAAATGCAATTGTTGGCATCTGAGGTGATGTACGTATATGGATTGTGTCTGAGTTTCTATTGTCAATATTTCACTTCAAAGTTAAGAAGAACAAATATGGAGATGCATGGGATGAATGAGAGCGTCACGGTGCATCATGGATGGTGTGTACAACTGAAATGAAGAGCTGTCAGCAGCATCATGAATGTCATTGCAGCATTGAAGAGCAGAAAGACGACAACACTGACAGTAACATTACACAACTGCTGTGATTTTCAATGACTTCACAATAAGCCTGACAGGTTGAAGGATTCTCCTGTTGGCTTTAAGCTGTCATGTAAAACTACACTGCATTTTGCGGGACTAAATTGCTCTGCTATACTGTCTTCATCATTTTGTTATACTGTACACTGTTAAGACAGGTGACCTACTGTAACACTCCAGCAGACAGTGCAGATTGTGATTACATTAAGGTTTCTTCACAGGTTAGTGAGTGGACTGTAAACCCTCTATTGTTAGATGTCTGATCTGTCATTAAATAATTCAAAATGCACCTCAGAACCTGGGGCTGAGGGTCAGGCTCCTAGCCATTGGCAGTTTTGTTTTTATGATTGTTGTTTTTTCTTTATGTTTTCCAAACTATTCCACAATAAAATCCACTGTTAACACTCAGAGTTACAAATGGCTGAGGTAAAATTGTGCATCTTTGTCTTGTATTTTTTTTATTTTATTTGTTTTTGTAATGTTCAAACTGTATGTCCTTTATATCTCATGAATGGTGTAAACGGTAGAGAAGAAGTGGATGAGTGGAGATGAAGAGAATGAGAAAGAGGTCTAAAGCATTGGTTCCCAAACCTTTTAACTCAAGACCCAAAAGGGAAATTTTATATCTCCCCAGGACCCAAACTAGTGAAAATAGCAGATGTACAAGCTCACAACGTGTCGCTTCGCGCCACGTTGTGAGCTTGTACATCTACCATTTTCACTAGGCTACTTCTTAAAAGTGTTTTCTTTTTGTGGGGAAATTTATGGAATTTCTTTGATTTGTGTTATTTTTGACATTCTTTTTTCTTTTCTTTTGAAGCAATAGTATATAATGTTTTATGTAAGGATATTTTCTCTGGACCCACAAATGGGTCCCGACCCAGTGTTTGGGAAACAGTGGGCTAAAGGACAGAAGAGTGGAGGCTGTGAGGGGTTAACAGCTCCAGTACCAGGAGGAGGAGTTTCTCGTAAATCTAAAGTGAAAGTGTATACACTAGCAGAGACAGTAGTTAGGTTGCAGCGCACACACATTCAACATGACGTTTACAGAAATACTGAGAACTTAAAGACAGGTGGGTAGAATGACTTATTATTCATTAACAGACATATATCCAGACATGATCTGCAACTATTTTCATACCCCTTGAAATTTTGATAAATATGACAGGTTTTGATGAAGTACGTAGTACATCTGTCAACATGACTGTGCTCTATTCCAATACAATCCAGCAACCGAAACAATTAAGCTGTGAGAAGTATCATTCAATAGGCTACATCTGACACTTTATCTTTTATTCTGTGTGTAGAATGGCATCTGCGAGCAGTCTCCTGTCTGAAGAGCAGTTCCTGTGTTCTATCTGTCTGGATGTGTTCACTGATCCAATCGCCACTCCGTGTGGGCACAACTACTGCAAAACCTGTATCACACATTACTGGGACACTAATGATGTGTGTCTGTGTCCACTATGTAAGAAAACCTTTGATAAGAGACCAGAAGTCTTTGTCAATACTTTCATTTCAGAGATGGCTGATCAGTTCAGGAATACACAGCAGGAGAAAATGAATTCCAACACAAACCAAGAACCTGCTAAAACAAATGAAATCTCATGTGACTTCTGCACTGAGACGAAGCTCAGGGCCCTGAAGTCCTGCCTGGTGTGTCTGGCCTCCTACTGTGGGACTCACTTGGAGCCTCATCAGAGAGTCACAGCGCTAAAACGACACAAACTAATCGACCCTGTAAAGAACCTGGAAGACATTATATGTAAGAAACATGACAAACCTCTGGAGCTGTTCTGTAAGACTGACCACAAGTGTGTTTGTCAGTTCTGCACTGAGTTAGACCATAAGTTCCATCAAATTGTACCTCTGAAAGAGGAATATGACAGAAAGAAGGCTGAGCTGGGAAAGGCAGAGGCTGAAGTTCAACAGTTGATCCAGGAGAGACAAGTGAAGATTCAGGAGGTCAAACACTCAGTACAGCTCAGCAAGAAAGATGCAGACAGAGAGATAGAAGACAGTGTGCAAGTCTTCACTGCTCTAATCAGCTGTATTGAGAGAAGCCAGGCTGAGCTCCTTGATATGATTGAAGAGAAGCAGAAAACAACAGAGAAACAGGCTGAAGGCTTCATCAAAGAGCTGGAAAAGGAAATCACTGAGTTAAAGAAGAGAAACTCTGAGCTGAAGGAGCTCTCACACACCGAAGACCATCTTCACCTCCTTGAGAACTTCCCATTCCCTATCAACAACCCTCCACCGACAAAGGACTGGACAAAGTTCAATGTCCATCAGTCTTCATATGTGGGGACTGTGAGGACAGCAGTGGCTCAGCTGGAGAAGACACTCAGTAAAGAGATGAAGAAGCTGTGTGATGCTGAACTGAGGAGGATCCAGCAATATGCAGTGGGCGTAACTCTGAACCCTGATACAGCACACCGCAAACTCATCCTGTCCGAAAATGGAAAACAAGTGAATCATGGAGACATAAAGACGCATCTCCCAGACAACACAGAGAGATTCTCTAAAACTCTTGATGTCTTAGGAAAACAAAGCTTCTCCTCAGGAAGATTCTACTATGAGGTAGAGGTTACAAGGAAGACTCATTGGAATTTAGGAGTGGCTAGAGGGTCTATCAACAGGAAAAGAGAAATTACACTGAACCCCAACAACGGTTACTGGTCTATAAGGTTGAGGAATGGAAATGAGTATCATGCTCTTACTGGGGCTGATGTTGTCCTTCATGTAAGAGAGAAGCTCCAGAAAGTGGGAGTGTTTGTGGATTATGAGGAGGGTCTCGTCTCCTTTTATGATGTGGAGACCAGAGTTCATATCTACTCTTTCACTGGCTGCAACTTCACTGAGAAACTCTATCCATTCTTCAGTCCTGGTTTTAATATTGGTGGTAAAAACTCTGCTCCTCTGATAATCTCTCCTGTCAAGAGATTAGATTTTAATTCTAATTAGAGATTTGTCTAATCATTAGACTAATCCTATTTGCTATTTACATTTACAACACAATTTGTAAATCTTATTTACAGACAGCGGATCATGAAGAATCATGAACCATAAACATTCATATTTCTGCCACAAATTTGAATAAATGCTTTAAAATGTTGAATGAATCAAATATGTAGATCACTGTGTTCATGTATAGTGCAACTATACTGCAACAACTATTGAAAACATATTGTAAATGTTATGAAACCTTAACTTTAACATAAAATAACACAAAAGACATTTAGTTATTGTTGGTCAATTCATATTTTACATGGTACACTTAGAACTGGGTTTGTAGAACATTGTGTAATATTTGCATAATCCCTGTGACTGCCATGTCTTATACTGTACATGCTTGGTCCTTCATAGACTTTGCCTGGTAAGCATGTCTGAAGTAAAGTGTTATATTGGACAAATGCTTAATGCTTAATGTTTTGTGTTTGAATTGTCTTGATGTTGAAACTGTAATCACTATGAAATGGAAACCAACATGTGAATGGAACCTAGGCAGAACAATTGTTTAAATCAGTGGCTCTCAGATCATTTGGCTTTGCGACACATCATTTGTGTTGACTAAGAAATCAGATATTCCTAATGCTCCATAAACCCACCAGGACATTTCATGATCCAGTTTTGATCCTGGAGCAGTCTCTGTTGGACTTCAATGAGACAAATGTATTGCACATTACTACACACCAAGGAGAGGGCGCCATCTAGTGAGAGACTATGGTATTGCTGCCTGAGTGCATCAATACCCCCCCCCCACACACACACACACACAATTTCATTTTAGTCCATGTATAGCACTTGTTATGTCCAACCAGCTAGGTTTTAATGTTTATACATACATCATCAACAATGATGTGCTAACATGCGTAATCTCTGTGTGCTGATATTGATAACGTTGCCTACGGAGCGTGGCCTTCTGCTCTGCTGTGATACTTTTGTGGGGACAGAGACACAGAGTCAGAGATACACACAGATATAGAAACACTCCGAGAAACAGAGAGATACATACAGATAGATATAGAGACAGACAGAGATACAGAGATACATAGAGACAGAAAGAGATACAGACAAACCTCGTTCCACACAGCCAGGCCCCTTCAGAGCAACAGACAGACAGAATAGATAAAGACAATCAGACATACAACACCCATTGATTGACCTGAATCCACACCAGTAAATTATTTTAAATGTATCATTAGTTTTCATTTTGATTTCATTTTGACTGTATGTTTATCAATTTCAGTTAGTTTTATTTAGTTTTTAAAGTGGGTTTGCTAGTTTAGTTAATTTGTATTTTGCAAACATGCTTAATTTTTTTGCTTCATAATATCGGGTATTTGTCAGGGTTGAGATTCAAAAAGGTCATAAAAAGTATTGGCACAATTAAACAAATAGACGATAGATTTCAAATACAACCAAAATACTAGGCTTTTGTATGGAATAAATTGATAAAGACTAAAACTAGGACATTTTATCCATGATTTTAGTTTTAGTTTGTTTTATAAACACACAATACAGTTGTTGTTGTTGTTGTTGTTGTTGTTGTTGTTGTTGTTGTTGTTGTTGTGTTTTTTTTACCCATTTTAGTTTTAGTTATCTATAATAACCTTGATCTACAAATGAAGAAAGGACACTCAAACTAGACACATTTTATGATTTCTGTCAGAAAGAGTCAAATATTCAACATTAGAATATGTTGCACTGCAGCTGTCCTAAGGTTCTACTGCCCTCTGCTGGCTGGCTCCAAGAAAGGCGAGTACAGGAGCGGTCATGCATTGCATGACTAAAGGGGAAACATTGACAAAACATTGACTAATGTCGTAACAGCTGCTTTGAAGCCACATCCTCAATATGGATACAATATCAGCTGGCGAGGGACAAAAAGGAGCAGCTTCCGCTTCTACAATGAGTCATTTTAAAGACATGTGAAACCTCTTGTCAACATCCTGTAAGCTGCTTATGCCATCAGCTGAATTTAAAACAACAAACATTATACTAGATTCACTAATTGAGATCCACAGTCACCCCCTGGGGGCCGGGACCCCCAGGGGGGTCCTCACATGATTTGGGGGGGTCCCCAGGTGACAGTGAAGTGACAATTTAAGGACTTACTTCAAAAAGAAAGAAAAAAGACCATTACTGCATCAAAAGTAATCAACAATCTATACCATAAAAACTGGTCAAACATTGGCCAAATTGTCAAATTATATAAGAAATCTTGTAGATCAAACTAAATTGAATGCCTCAACTCAGTGATCAACAGTTCCATTACAGATTTGGTTCCATTACAGACCGTTAAGGGTCCATTTGGTACCTAGCTATCAATCATTTACCTGGGGACCCCTTGGAACGCCCGCAAGGATCCCTCTGGGTCCCTGGACCCCACTTTGAGAACCACTGATCTAAAGGCATCCGCAGAGGTCAGCAGAAGTGCCACGCTGCACCCGTTCAATATAGTTCCCCATTCATTTAACACAGTGGTGAGTGGAAAGGGAACTAGAGAAGTGGTTTGACATAAACAAATTATCATTGAACCTAACCAAAACCAAATATATCATCTTTTCCAATAGAAAAATGAATAAACCAGTCAAATTATCAATTAATGAGATTGAAATTGAACGAGTAGCCTATATACGAGCACACATTTTTCAGAATTACAATAGACTCAGTTGGAAACCACATATAAATATCAGAATAACTAAAATATCAAAATCAATTGCAATATAATATAAAATGAAACATAGTAAACAATAACTCACTGTACTGCTCCATCATACTTCCATGTGGAGGTATGGGGGAACACATACAAAACAATCACCAAAACAATCTACATGCTACATCTACTGATTCAACAGTACACCTGTTGTGGAGCATTTCCACCTGGTTTCTATTTCCCAAGCACCAACCTATAGCACCAGATGACATTGCACTTGGACAAGAGTGTGGCTGCTATTCATGCTGAGCCAGCAAGGAAATGTCTAGCCTAGTCTATCAGGAAAGCTGAGATGGAGACGACGTAGGAGAAACAGACAACAGAAAAGCTTATCGGAGGGAGGCTGTGTAGGACAGATAGACAGCAGGAAAGCTGAAAGGGAGACGGGTATCTTGATGTTAGGGGGTTCCTAGCCTCGGAAACCCAGCCTTTTTTTGGGGGGGTTCCTTGACCAACAGACTGGGGCTAAGGGGGAGACTTCAGCTGTGGATGTTCTCTAATCTCTCTCTCTCTCTCTCTCTCTCTCTCTCTCTCTCTCTCTCTCTCTCTCTCTCTCTCTCTCTCTCTCTCTCTCACACACACACACACACGCAAACACGCACGCACGCACTCACGCACGCACGCACGCACGCACGCACGCACGCACGCACGCACGCACGCACGCACACACACACACACACACACACACACACACACACACACACACACACACACACACTACCATACAAAAAGACACACTAACACAAAATCCCATACAATACTATTCAGACACAATATTTTGTTATTTACTGTATGTTGTTTTGTCTCACTATGTCCAGTAGAACACGACCCAGATCTGCTAACTATTCCCAAAACACACCCATGCATGCACGCATGCAGGCACACCAGAATAACCTGTCTCGTTGACCCCCCCCGCCTGTCTGTCTCTCTTTTCTGTTTGTCCAGCCCTGCTCCACAAAGACACAACAAAGCCACCAAGCACCTGCTTATGGCGCCTCCCCCAGGCTGTGCCCTGCACTGCATACTTCAACAGGCTGTTTAGAGGACAGACATCAGGGCCATTCAGAGTCCAGCTCCAATATGTTTTGTGGCAATAGACAAGACATTAACGCATTTGTTTCAACTGTCCAATCTGTGGGACATAGTTCCCAACCCTGGGACACTGAAAACCATCAGTACTAGAGGTCCTGGATAGAAAACCATCAGTACTACTCCTGGTAGGATAGAAAACCATAGCATAGTTTAGGCTACACGCACACAGGAAATAAATAGTTCATATTTCAGTGCTGGTTGAAGGAATTCCCCACTGTCACATTAGTAGATGTTTAGCCATTTTTTTTACATTAACTGTGTTGGTCGATTAAAACACATTCAAACATTCTGAATAAATGCAAAGCCGCACTATACCTAGTCCCATTCAGAAGATGAAGTTCTGCTATCTGACCCCACTATACCCAGAATGAAGTGCAAACGCCTTGGTTCCGGAGCACTTCTCGAGCCATTCTACCCGTTGCCCCTAGTGACCAAGGGGATAATGGCTGCAATTTTTGATGTCCGTGTGACTACATCACCGCATGGATGGACACTCTGTGGTGCTTTCGATTGGCTGCCTCTGTATTGAGAAATACAGTGTGAGAGTGTAGACAGACCTGGCACCATCGATTGATTATTACTCCTGCCTGCCAATAAAGACATGAAGATGAGGCCATTCAATGTAAATGTTTATCTGAGTGCTGGACAGCAGGGAGGTCACCAGAGAAATCTGGAGATGACACACTTCAATGCCTAGCACACACACACACACACACACACACACACACACACACACACACACACACACACACACACACAAACGTACACACATGCACGCACGCACGCACGCACGCACGCACGCACGCACGCACGCACGCACGCACGCACGCACGCACACACACACACACACACACACACACACACACACACACACACACACACACACACACACACACACACACACACACACACAGCGCTCTTAAGGGTAACATGTCATTGTTGCACAGCATAGTCATACAGTAAGCATCACCAGCATCAGAAAGTGATATATTAGGTGTGAGGTTCGGCCATTAGTGATTCTCAAAGTGGGGTCTGGGTAGAATTGTAGAAATACTCCAGTAAAGTAAAAATACCTCAAAATTGTACTTAAGTACAGTAGCCTACTTAAGTAATTGTACCTAGTTACTTTCCACCACTAGTAGATATGTTGCAAAGAGAGTTTCAGAACGAGAGTTTCCATCACATCTGGGTCTAAGTCTAGGATACTAGGAATGGGAGGTCACTCACCTTTTGACTTGAATTTTAGAACAGGACACTTAACTTACTGAGGCCTCAACTCCATGTGAGAGGTGTGTGTGTGTGTGTGTGTGTGTGTGTGTGTGTGTGTGTGTGTGTGTGTGTGTGTGTGTGCGTGCGTGCGTGCGTGCGTGCGTGCGTGCGTGCGTGCGTGCGTGCCTGCGTGGTTGCGTGTGTGCATGCGTGCGTGTGTGTGTGTTTCTCTCTGACTGAGCGAAGCAAATTGACAGATGATGTTTTGCTGTATGGTTGACTGTACTAACAAACCCATGGACCTGGCCAATCGGATCCCGTCGTGGGCCGGCCTTCAGTCTAGCACGAGGAAATCCTGATGACTGACGTGTGCGGGTCAGCTCGCCAGCCAATGAGGTGCCTCGACGGGACGGCCTGTTTTGGAATTCTGCCGTATCCCGTTGGTGCATGGGCGGGCTTTAGTTCTTTGTCTACCACCCGGTTACATGACACCTCAATCGGCCAATCCGCAGCAAGCAAGGGCGTGGCCACGAGGGCCGATCTTGTGCCTAAAAGCACCAATGGGCGTGGTTTACGCTGACACGTCCCGCCCACTGGCCGGGTCTGCGGCTGGTTTTCCCACAGACAGTTGTGTGTTTCATAAAAATGCACTCTGATGCGGCAAGTAAGTATCCTTTAACATGGCTTTTTAACCATCGTTTTGAACATGCAAATCCTTCAGCAAAGTGGGGGTTAGTCAAGTAATCGGAGACAAAGCTTGTGCAGACAAGTCAGATGCATTGCATCTCTGGATCCACTTGTATTGTGCAGAAGATCATGCATGAATTGTGTGGCTGTTGTATTTTTCAGTTGTCTTGGGGCGACAACAAAGGGAGAATAGTTGCAATAATAATTTCATGTGATGTGGATGCTCAGTGGTGAGACCTTTGACTCTGCAGTGTTCCTGCTGGGGCTGGTGATGTTTCAGCGTAACGTTTAGTGCTGTTCAGTTGTGTTTTCGAGTCCAAATCGACATGCCATGGTTTTTTTTCGGTTAAAAATTGATCTGTTGTGATTTGTGTCCGTTGATTACAGTCGAGGTCGCCCACGAATGTCAACTTCAACTTGGTGACAGTGTGATGCTGTTGTTAAATCGGTCAAATTTGCAGTCAGCTGCGGAAAAATACAGAGAATGAAAAATTGTGACGCAGTTCTGTAAAACATCTTTCACTGCCTGCTGCAGCAGTGCCGTCTGACTGTCTGTGCGCCATTTACATATGGTAATGAAACATATACATGCAGTAGATGTGTTATAAGCACAATACAATGTTGCTTTTTTTGTAACAATGTGAAATGCATTCATCAGTTGAGGTAAATGTTGGGGGAGAGGAGAGGGGTGAAATAATTATCGTTGTGAGCCTGGGAATTGTAGTTTGATTTAGCAACTACAGTCGAGGTTCCTATGGCGCGTATTAAGGAAACGGACTACAACGCCCATGTAGCCAACTCTCCAGATACTTTGTAAACTCTGTGTGCAAGTTGTGCGTGTGTGCACTGCTATTTTAGGTATGCAGCTAGTGCTATCTGCTCGCACGTCCGTTGATTTGACTGGGTTTTTCGGCCTTTTTGGAAACGAATTAAACACGACTGTATTGGACGACGTCTTCTGAACGCAAATGGCTAGATGACATTTGGATAAAAGGTAGCATGCATGTAATCCAAGTCATTTAGACTTTGCAAGCGTTACGTGTGGAGCAGATCTATGTCTGTCATGCATGCGTGTGATCACTATTCTGTCTTTTTAAAAACACATCTTAAGCCCTAAATCAGGGGTCTTCAACGTTTTTCAGCCCAAGATCCCCATACATATTGTATAAGATTGTGTTGCAGATTACACTTTTTCATAGATTTCATAGACACTCCATAGACGTGTTATAACATTATGTTTTCTATTAACATGTTGGATTCATGTTAATGTGCATGTTAACCTTTTAAACCCTCATTATTTATTCAACTTGACCTTTGGCTCTGTACTTGGTTTGCTCTTTTTCCCTCTACACCAACTCTCTGAAAATAGTCGATCTACAAGCTCACATTCGGCTAATGTCCCCCATCACACTAAGATTTGGCGTTCCCCCTGTAGTTACTCTGAGGACCCCCTAGGGGCCCCGGACCCCCTGTTGAAGACCCCTGCCCTAAATCACTGACACAGAGACCATATGGGGGAGCTGGTCATATTATTCTGGTTAAAACTGTTGGGAATCTAATTATAGAAACGGATAGACTAGTGCTACAATGATGTCACCCACCAGTCATCACAACTGCATTGATACAGTTTAAAATGAATGGATCTGTCAATATATAAACAGGAGATTGTCAGCTGTGGTCTGTTGTTTGATTTGGATTCATATGTTTTCCGAGGAACATTTGAAGGTTATTATGCATGTCACTCAACTGTAGGATCAGTCAGTTCTGATAAAAGTTTGTATTTCATTTGTGGAAATTATAGATTTTCAGCTGAACTCCCATTTGTCTACACTGGCCAGCATTCACAAGATCTACCACACCCTGCATAGGCTGGTAAATATGTTTTATGTCAATGCATTTGGATATATTTGATCTGTGTGTGTGTGTGTGTGTGTGTGTGTGTGTGTGTGTGTGTGTGTGTGTGTGTGTGTGTGTGTGTGTGTGTGTGTGTGTGTGTGTGTGTGTGTGTGTGTGTGTGTGAAGCTAACATTTCTGTGCATTCCTCATGACAGAACCTGACAGAGGACGTCGGACAGGACAGTCACCCCTCAGGTAATAATAAGCCATCTTCTATAGCAATGGTTCTCAAAGTGATTCATTTCAAGGACCCCCAGTTTGGTATATATAAGGCCTCATAACTCTGACAGTGTACAAATGGAACCAAATGGACCCATTTGTACACCGTCTCGATTGCGATATTTGGTATGCCACCAATGTACAATGAAGCATACTACAGGATTAATCAGAGTAATGAATTTAGTTGATTATAAAAAAATCGATTTGTCTTTTATTGTGTCGATTTATTGATATACAAAAAATACATTAAAAAAAACTGCTTCTTGATTGATCGATTAACGTACATGAGAAAGATTAAGTCGGTTATTGCTTCTAAATATCGGTTTTGATTTAATTTTGGTTAATTGCCCAGCACTATCATCACCTATGCACTGCTTCCAGTAAGACCTGTCCATCTGTCTTCCCATTGGTCCAGCTTGTTCCAGAGTCATGCCTCCCAGGAAAAAGAGGAGACCGTCCGCAGGAGACGACATGTCAGCCAAGAAAAGCCGCCAAGAGAGGTATGATAGCATTATTGATATCATACATTATAGTACCTACAGTACTAGCGTAGTGATGAATTCTGCTTCTCCAGTGATACAGCAGAGCTGAGTCTTACTCATTGCTCTCGTATGACTGTATAGAATGCTCACCATATAGAGAATGTTTCGAAGGCCCCGTTTTAAATCATGTGTAGTTTTAAACACTCAACTCTCTCAGTGCCACGCCCCGAGATACCCCGAGTTTTCCCCGAGTACCCTCCCTGCCAGAACGAGAAATCCCGAGTTTTTACTTTTTACTGTGGTCGCGCTATTCTGTTTATTTCTCATGATCACTTTCGCTTCCTGACTCCTTCAGAGTCACTGGGTTCCGGTTTCATGACGCAGATTCCGTTTCCGGTTCTCATTTTTTTCCCCGCGATCATTTTCGGCCAGAATAGGGAAAGTCACGGTTTTTCACACGGTATACAAAACGAACGGAGAGGTCTACTGCTACTCTCTTTGGTCTGGGTGACGATCAGTCATCGTAGTCGTGTATAACATCGTATTTTAGCCCGATCAGAAATTGTCGAAAACGTCGCATCCGTTTATGACCGGATGTGACGTCGGCCTGTTTGGGAGGGGGCGAGCGAGTCAACGAGGTGATCAATGTCTCAATTTGTCGCTCTCTATTGGTAGAACTGTCGTATGAGTTTAAGACTGCATATAGACAAGCTATTTGAAAATTAAATTACAAAATAACAAAACAAAAAAAACGAAAATTGCTGGCACTGGGGGAGTACTTTATGAAAATACTCTGGCACTGAAAGAGTTAATAATCCCTATATACTTTATCGTACAAAAAAATGCCAAAATAGCCAATCTACAAGCTCACAAGATGATGTTGTGAGTTTGTAGATCTATTTGATACATTTTGGAAACATTTTGATAATTTTGGCAACCATTTGTCAACAGTGCCCAAAATAGGGAAGTCAGGTTGACAGTGGGAATTTGAAGGGTGAGAATTTGAAAAGTTGCGGGAAAGATTGCCATCGCTATGATGTCGTGTTGACCATGTTTTCATCTGAAGTGTTTTCAGAAAACACGACACATTACAAATCTGTGAAGAGGAGACGTTCTCCAGTAAGAGATGCATAGAGTGGTTCTACGAGTATGCAGGTGAGGATGTCAGTGCTGGTAGATGTCACGACATTCACAATCAGCTCCATGTTGAATGACTGTGACCTATAAAGCCAGTGCCTGCTCAGTGGGCGGGTGTTACGCCTCAGGTGTTACACATGGATGATGATGTCACATTGATGTGTCTAAAACAGGCTGTGACGACGTCGTGGGGCCAGAGGGCATGGAGAAGTTTTGCGAGGACATCGGCGTGGAACCAGAGAACGTAAGGAGTGTATTCAATGCCTCTTTAGTTTGCCTTAGTGCCTTGCATTCTTATTATTTCAATTTATTTAAGATTTTTTTCTTTTCTTTGTTTTTTTGAGGACAGTGGACAGCTGTGTTCTCAGTTGGATGTTTAACCCATTGAGACCTGGAACGCATCTGTGTAATTTTTAGATTTGAGCTGAAAAGCATTATTTTACACTTTGGCTATTCAAAAATAGCAGATCTACAAGCTCATAGATCTGCTATTTTTGAAAAATCTTGAAAATGTGTGAACATTTTTAATATATGTATTCTTTTAAAGCGAAATTCTTAACTCAAATCTTTGCTTCTGGGGAACCCCTGGAACAACATATTTTGAGATGGGGGTTGGCGGCCAAATAAATAATTTTGGGGGTCCTTGACATGAAAAAGTTTGAGCATCACTGATATAGAAACATACGTTTTTCAGAAAACTGTTGGGATTTAGAAGACATTTGTAGAATCGGCTTCAGGTCTTAATGGGTTAACAGGCTTTGCCAATTCACTTCACTGGATGAATTCATGTCACGCCAAGCCGAGGGAGCGAGATGTGTGTGTGGTGGTAAGGGATGCTTTTTGTGTGTCCTGTCCAGGTGGTGATGCTGGTGCTTGCCTGGAAGCTGGATGCACAGAGTATGGGATATTTCACTCTCCAGGAGTGGCTGAGAGGCATGGGTTCATTACAGTAAGTCCTACCATCAAGCCGTGTTGTTTTTAATCACCCTGGATGAGACGGGCTCTTGTCATAACCGTACTCTCCGGTGTTCATCTGCTTGAGTGTAGAGTGTGTGTGTGTGTGTGTGTGTGTCTAAAGTGGCTTTGTTCCGTTGTCAGGTGTGACTCCACGGAGAGACTGCGCAACTCCCTCGACTACCTGAGATCTGTCCTCAATGACGCCACCAGCTTTAAGCTCATCTACAGATACGCCTTTGATTTCGCCCGCGTAAGTCAAACGTAAAAAAAAAAGTGGCGTTTGACTGGATAATATACAGTAGAGGCTAAACAAACTGATCACGTGACACCCATTCCTTTCCCATTCCTTTACGACGACCTGGTGACCATGTCTCAGAAAGGGGTGGTCCACGTCATTAATGTTTTTGTAAAAAGTTTAACTTTTCTCACCAGCTTTTGGAAGCGCTCCAGTTGCTGCAATAAAAATCAGCTCAGCGCTTTTTAGAATGTGGATGCATTTCCATAGGGTTTGAATGTAACAAAAGGCAGCAGCATTTGGGGGACAAAACGCTGTGTAAGAACATACCCATATGTAGACCTTTTTTAGTATGCCATTATCTGGTTTGACTTTACTTGCAGTGAGAGAGCTCTTATCAAGTCTTCAACCTCCTGTATTTACACAGCCTGCCTTGGGCTGATGTAAGCATACTTTCAGGAGAGCAACACACTGACTCCAGATTTATACTTGGTTGAGCGTTTGTGTCGCGCATCGAAAATAGCCGGTCTACAAGAAAATAGCCGGTCTACAAGCTCACAACGCGTCGCAGTGCGTATATCCGCAAATGTTTTGATGCACGACATAAGCGCGCAACAGCGACTGTGTCGCCACTGTCATATTTGATGATCATGAGAAATGGGTCCGATGGGTTCATGTGTTGCATTATGGGCAGGCGTTGTGTTGCAGATAATGAGCTTACTGTGCTTGTCCCTGTGTGTGATCTCTGCTGGATGGAACGCCTCACTGACCTCATGAACCCCTCTGGTTGTTTTGGATTTGGACAGGAAAAGGATCAGAGGAGTTTGGACTTGAACACAGCCAAGTGCATGCTGGGACTTCTCCTGGGAAAGACCTGGCCTCTGTTTCCCGTATTTAACCAGTTTCTAGAGGTGAGGAAGGAGGGCCTGAACGGCATCCAAATCGGAGCATGTCGCACAGCTGTGTTTATTTCTTTTATTGTTTGCGGTTGTATAAACCAAAGCTTCTATGCTTCCTCCAGCAGTCCAAGTATAAAGTCATCAACAAAGACCAGTGGTGTAATGTTTTAGAGTTCAGCAGGACAATCAGCCTGGACCTCAGTAACTATGACGAAGATGGTGCCTGTGAGTAAATATGAATATCCACCATATTCCAGCACACATATAGTACAGTAAAATAAATATATATAGTTTTATAAAAAAAAATTCTAATTCAAGTGGATGGCAGAATCCACAAAACAACTATAACGACAACAGTGGTGAACAGTATAGTTAAAGTAGTATTACTTGGCATTAACGACCCTTAAGGGTCCATTTGGTTCTATTTATGCACTTTGTTAAATTGACACTCACGATTTTACAGTACCCGCACATTTTTTTTTGTTGCATTATTACATCCATCTCTCTCTCTTTCTTTCTTTTCTTTTATTTACCAGGGCCAGTATTGTTGGACGAATTTGTAGAATGGTACAAGGAGAGAGAGATGTCATAGCCAGAGATCAAAAAACGGCCAACACGAAGACTTGTTTTGAAAAAAAGAAAGAATAAAGAACTGAGAGAGAATAACGACCATGACGACAGCTATGAGAATCGACAACTAATAAGTAAACAATACAATGAAAAATGGGGAAAGTTGTATGTCGGCAATGGCATCAGTGTTTTCCTGTTGGGTGGGGTTGGGGGTGGGGGTGTTGCGGGTCAAAGGTCAAGGGTTATATTCCAGCCTGGCTGCATGCTGTCCAGAGAGAGATCAGGTCCTGGACTGTGACTGTGGACTGATATTCCCTTCCAATGTTCCATAGTTTTATCAGCTTGCGGCAAAGCCCCGCCCGGTGGCATTCCCTCTCCCCTCACTGTGATGTGTCATATCGCTGTCTGTGTTAGGATAACATGTGGTCATAGGTGGATGGCGGTATAAAGTGACATGCTGTGACAAGAGAACGCCACTCCTCAGCCCGTTGCCTCCAGCACAAAGAAACCATCAGATGTGACCCTTTGAGCAAGTCTTAAACCACATGAATGAACCCTATAGCAGCCCTATTCTGGGGGTGAACATTCGGCGGAAATAGTTGGTGTACTGTACAAGCTCACAACACATGCGTTGTGAGCTTATAGATCAGCTATTTTCGCCGAAGATACTAAGTGTAAAGGCCTGGGGAACTCCCATCAACTAAGTATATAGGGTTTAAGTGATGGCACATTGTACATTTTTATACCTGGTGCATCAGACTTGAACTCATGCTTGATTGGAATTCTTAAAGAAGCACACACTGTGTCAAATGGCTGCGTGCAGGCTGGCGACGCCTGCGTGTTTTCTATTGATTGGTGCCAGTGATATTTCTTTCTTACGGTGCCCCCCGTCACTCCGTATAGCCCCAGATTGTGTTCCAGTTTGCAAAGCCCCCCCCCGTGATGGATTCAAACATCATGCCCACTCTACTAATCAGCATTGCTGCTTACTAACTTAACTGTTCTTACAACACAGCCGTCGGTCATAAACGTTTTGACCAGCATATCGTCACTGTCGGCCGCAAACCTTGTATGTCCAAAACCGTTACTTTTCAGGAAATGGGAACACCCATACGTTGTTATAACTTTCAAGCCGGTCATTTTTGTTGTTGCAATATAGCAACATTATTAGTTTTTCAGAAATTAAGGATTTAGAAGGCGTTTTTAGAATCGTTCTCTGGTCTAAATGGTAAACCTGGCGTCCCCCTTTTGTGCATGTCATAGTAGGCGAGAACTTTCAAAGGATTTCAGAAATGGCAGCTCTATAAGCTCAACACGTCGCATTGTGAGCTTGTAGATCTGCTATATTTGCTCCTTTTACAATTAATTATAAAATAGGGCATACATTTGATGAAAATGTATGCCCTATTTTATAGGTGAAATGTGGAGATACAAGGTTTCTGTCCGACAGCAACAGTTTGTTGGTCCTGTGGCCAGTTTATCTATGTACGATGTGTTGGTGAGAATATACTTGTGCCTCAACACGTGGAAGTCACTTTGTGTGTCTCATTCACATGCATAAAATATTATGCATACATACACGCACATACACACACACACAGGCACACTAACACAAATAGTTGTCAGGGATTATTCAGGATGTATACAGACGGTCGGGCAGGTGTTTTGAGTTGAAATAGAGCCAGCTGGTGTCAAAGTTGTCTTGATAATGTGGCATCCATTGTGTCTTCCTTAGTTCAGTGGTTCTCAACCTGTGGGTCAGGTCCCCACATGATTTTAGGGAGGAGGGGGGGCCCAGATGACAGTGAAGTGACAATTTAATGGCTTATAAGACCTTTTTAATACCTAAAGAAAAAAGACTATTACTTCATCAAAAGTAATCAACAAACCATACTGTAAAACTAGTCAAACATTGGCCAAATTGTCAAATAATATAAGAAAGAGGCAACATTTGCATTGCGAGGTGTTGTGAGCTTGTAGATCGGCTATTATCACAATATTTATCTGTGGAACCGGGTGAAACAAGATTTAATGCCCCAACTCCTACATTCCAAGTGCTTGTCAGGGTGGGGGGTCCCCAGTTCAAATATGATTATTTTTGGGGGGTCGCGGCCTGAAAAGGTTGAGAACCACTGCCTTAGTTCACTGTTCGTTTCAGGTCTTGGTAGTAGCATCTCTCCCCCAGCACTGACAGTGTTAGTAGATCGATGGGGGGAAGACGAGGTGACCCTCTCAGGCGGGACAAGGTTTTTTTTTAGGCTTATCTAGGCCTAGCTTAGCTAGGTAGCTTTGGTGAATGCGTTACTTTAGTATCTCCCCCTAGGGTCTAATCAAAAACCATGGACATTGACAGTTTGAAACTGTGTAATGACGCTGATGCTGTTCTTTCTTGCCTAGTATAATGTTCTTGTAACAAATGTATAAACCTTTTGTCTTTGGCTGTGATGTGACGCTGAAATCATCCGAAGACTTAATATTTGCATGCATGCTCCATCAGAGCTTTTCTGTGAATGGATGATTTAATGTTTCTTTTTTTTCCTTTTCTTTTTTTTAATGTAAAATCTCCTCATTTATTATTGTACAGGAATTTTGTGCAAGTATCTTTCTTTTGTGCTTCATTTGATATTGGCGATCATGATACCTTCACTCTCTTCTGAAAACCATGATTGCGTCTTATTCAGACCTGGAACACACCTGTAACCTCACCGTGGAAGAGGAGTTCCCTCCTGCATTTAACCCCTACCAAACGTTCTCTCACACACTGTTCATAGGAAGGTGCCTCTTAGAGCACAGGGGCTAACTTGATGCCTTGCTCAAAGGCAAGTAGTCTGTGCTGGGACCTTTCCACCACACTATTGTTGTACCTCTCAGAACTGACCTTGAAGGTAAAACTGAATGAGTTTTAATACCAGCCCGTATGTATGTAAACGAAAACCCTTTTGCTTTCTAAACCTTGTAAGAGCTTCGGTTATATAATGTCAGAATGCATTTCAGTCATAAGCGTATGAGAATTTGTTAAACGATGGACTTGTAGTTCTTGTAGACTGCTTACTAAATACTTGTATGCAAAGTAATTGAGATAGTATTCTTTCATGTTAATGCAGGAGGATGGACCACCTTGTCCTGGCTGTATATATGTATGTAAACTATGTATGTAAGTGTGTATATGTCTGTTTTCACTATAACCTATGTCTCTATACAAAAATAAAGGGGTTTATTAACTTAATGCTTGATACAGGAGCTTGTGTTTTACCCACAACTAGAGAGATTTAGTCCTCACATTATCATTGCTATTATGCTCATCAGTATGCTATTGTCATCCAGATGTGAAAAATAAATTAGAGAAATTGACTTGAGCTTAGGTTCTCTTAAAATAATGTATTAATGACACATGATGTGAACAAAAGGAAATGTGTTTTCAAAATGCATTCAGTAGACATGGATCAATGATTCATAAATCAAATGGGTAAGTTACAACAATACAAAGTGATGTCAAAGATGAGTCCTTACAACATACTGTTTGTACCTTTACAGTTGGTGTGTATCAAATATTTTCTTATAGTTATACGTATTTCCACGTTTACAATTTAAAAAAATTAAAAACCATATTGAATATCATTCGGTGAGTGACATAAAAATCAACAATGCCAATCATCTTTTTACGGCAAAGTTAAACGTCTGTAATGTTGTTGGAGTGGTCAAAATGGAGTGTGGAGGTTTTTGAGGTGGTGTTGGTCACATTGCTCTCACGCTGGTCAGTCCGGCCCAGCTGTGTTGTAGTGGAGGTTATGCTCCGATAGCCCCGTGTTGTGTGGTATGGTGTCGCCACTCCCAGCCCTATGAGACTGGGGCTCCTTTCTACATCACTATTTCGAGATGTGGAGGACATTGAACCTTTGTAGTCTTGCTTTTCACTGATCTTTGAAGATCTCCACATAGGCACCACCACCCCATCCTCCTCTGGTGGTGGTGATCCTGGGACAGGAGGTGGTGCCTGGGTATCTACAACAGTATGGCTACTGAGCTGGGAGATTCCATGTGTCATCCCTGCAGCTCTTGTTCCATCTGTTGAGGTAGAGGAAAAGAATGGCTTGATGTCCCTAGTGGCTTGATACTTATATAAAGTGGGGTGCCCATGGTAAGATATAAACTGGTCAGTCTGTTGACTAGAGCCGCTTTCAAGTTCGTCATGTACTGTATCCCAGTTTCCTCTTTCAGATGACATGGCTTTCAGAGCACTCAGGCCCTTCCTCTCCCTCCGGTCCTCTGACCAGACGCTCCCGTCTACCCCATCTGTGCTGCTAGAGGTGTTGTCAAACTTGATGTCAAGAACTCCCCTGGGTCGCCGAGAAGCACTCATGGGATCGAAGGATGAGTATGGGTTTGGTGGTGTGATTTCTTCTTTCTCTCTCTCTTGTTTTTTGTCATCCTCCCAGTCGCTGCTTGAGGAAGAAGTGAAAGGTGGATGGCCTCCCGGGACTGCAGGATGCAAGTCCACATGTGGATCGGGTCTGATCTGCTCAATCTTTTTCCTCACCATCTCATCAAAGCTGATGTTCAGAGCTTTCCCTTGGGCAAGTGAAACATTTATTCCTCCCACATTTAGGTGTGAATCTCTTTCTGTTCTGGCTAAGTTTCCAGTCTCTCTTTCCCTTAGTATTATGGCGTAGTCTGCACTCTCCTCTTTACTGCTGAAAGAGGAAGAATCACCTGGTGGAGGTGATGGTGCTTTGATATCCAGACTCCTCTTCAGACTGGGGATTCTGTCTAAATCCAGTAGAGGCCACCTCTTCTCTGGCTTGGGTCCTTTGCTCCCAAAATCAAGCCTGTCTCCATCATGTTTCTTTTTTTGACTGCTCGTTTCATCCTCACCCTCACTGCTGGAAGAGGATTCACTCTGCGGTGGTGAAGCTGCTTTGATATCCAGGCGCCTGCTGAGACCCGATTTAGTCTCTTTTTCCACCTTTGATGACTGGCTGTTGAAGTGTAGCTCTGATTTACCCATCTCGTCTTCACTCTCACTGCTGGAGGAGTAAACTTGTGGTCTTTGTGACGGTGGTGCAGGCGGAGGCTTCTCAGAGGATTTTATATCCATGCGCCTTTTAAGACGCGGAACACCCAGAGCAGCCAGCACATCTCCTGTCCCAGTGTTTGTATGTTTAACTCCGTGGTCTTTATGTTCATTCTCACTTTCACTACTTGAAGAGGATGACTCAGGCAGAGGTGCTGATGGTACTTTGGGTGATGCATCCTTGGGTGATGCGATACCTGAATGTTTTCTCAGACGAGAGACCCCCAGAGTCATCCCCGCCCACCTTGACTCAAGCTCTGGGGTTACAATGTGGGCTGGGCTGATATCAGCTGTGGTTCTGTCCTCGGTCTCATCTGTAATGTCAGCACTGTTTTTCAGGGTGATATTGAGAGCTCTCTTGGGAGTGAGAGAAACCTCCACCAATGGAGCTTTTGATTTGGCAAATGAAACATTTGTTCCTCCCACATTAAGGCATGTATCTTTTTGTTCGCTGGTTATGTTTCCAGCATCTCTTTCCCCTTGTTTTATGGCGTGGTCTGCACCCTCCTCTTTACTGCTGAAAGAGAAAGAATCACCTGGTGGTGGTGATGGTGCTTTGATATCCAGACGCCTCTTCAGAACAGGGATTGTACTGAAATCCAGGTTAGGCCAGTTTATCTCTGGCTTGGGCCCTTTGCTCCCTAAATCGAGCCCGTCTCCATCATGTTTCTTTTTTTGTCTGCTTGTTTCATCCTCACTGCTGGAAGAAGATTCACTATGCAGTGGTGAAGCTGCGTTGATATCCAGACGCCTCTTCAGAACAGGGATTGTGCTGAAATCCAGGTTAGGCCACTTTGTCTCTGGCTTGGGCCCTTTGCTCCCTAAATCAAGCCTGTCTCCATCATGTTTCTTTTTTTGTCTGCTCGTTCCATCCTCACCCTCACTGCTGGAAGAAGATTCACTATGCAGTGGTGAAGCTGCTTTGATATCCAGTCGCCTCTTGATATGGAGGACACTGCTGAGACCCGATTCTGTCTGCTTTGACTCTATTTCCACCTTTGATGACTGGCTTTTAAAGTGTAGCTCTGCCGTTTCTCCCTGCCCCTCATTACTGCTCCCTGACAGATTGAAATGGACCTTGATGGCTTTCTTTGGGTACAGCTCAGGCGTTTCTCTCTGTCCTTTACCCATCTCGTCTTCACTCTCACTGCCGGAGGAGTAAACTTGTGGTCTTTGTGACGGTGGTGCAGACGGAGGCTTCTCAGAGGATTTGATGTCCATGCGCCTTTTAATACGCGGAACACCCAGAGCAGCCAGCACATCTCCTGTCACAGTGTTTGTATGTTTAACTCTGTGGTCTTTATGTTCATTCTCACTTTCACTACTTGAAGAGGATGACTCAGGCAGAGGTGCTGATGGTACTTTGGGTGATGCATCCCTGGGTGATGCGATACCTGAATGTTTTCTCAGACGAGAGACCCCCAGAGTCATCCCCGCCCACCTTGACTCAAGCTCTGGGGTTACAATTTGGGCTGGGCTGATATCAGCTGTGGTTCTGTCCTCGGTCTCATCTGTGATGTCAGCACTGTTTTTCAGGGTGATATTGAGAGCTCTCTTGGGAGTGAAAGAAACCTCCACCAATGGAGCTTTCGATTGGTCAAGTGAAACATTTATTCCTCCCACATTAAGGCATGTATCTTTTTGTTCGCTGGTTAAGTTTCCAGCATCTCTTTCACCTTGTTTTATGGCGTGGTCTGCACCCTCGAAAGAGAAAGAATCACCTGGTGGTGGTGATGGTGCTTTGATATCCAGACGCCTCTTCAGAACAGGGATTGTACTGAAATCCAGGTTAGGCCAGTTTATCTCTGGCTTGGGCCCTTTGCTCCCTAAATCGAGCCCGTCTCCATCATGTTTCTTTTTTTGTCTGCTTGTTTCATCCTCACCCTCACTGCTGGAAGAAGATTCACTCTGCAGTGGTGAAGCTGCTTTGATATCCAGACGCCTCTTCAGAACAGGGATTGTGCTGAAATCCAGGTTAGGCCACTTTGTCTCTGGCTTGGGCCCTTTGCTCCCTAAATCAAGCCTGTCTCCATCATGTTTGTTTTTTTGACTGCTCGTTTCATCCTCACCCTCACTGCTGGAAGAAGATTCACTCTGCAGTGGTGAAGCTGCTTTGATATCCAGTCGCCTCTTGATATGGAGGACACTGCTGAGACCTGATTCTGTCTGCTTTGACTCTATTTCCACCTTTGATGACTGGCTTTTAAAGTGTAGCTCTGCCGTTTCTCCCTGCCCCTCTGTGATGTCAGCACTGTTTGCCAGGGTGATATTGAGAGCTCTTTTGGTAGTGAGAGAAACCCCCACCAATGTGTCTTTTGGATGTGGAACAGCCTCTATTTCAATGGCCCCTACCTCCCTCTCTGGCTTAGGTGCACTGTATCTCCTCTCATCCTCGCTCTCACTACTGGAAGAACTTAATTCAGCTGGTATAGGACCTGGCGAGACAGCACTGAGATCTGTGTCAGGCCACTTTGCCTGTGGCTCACGACGTGATATCTCCATATCGGTTCTGTCCCATTCCCTTTTCACTTTGTGGCCAGCAGTCCCATCACAGGGTGAAGGAGGTGGTGTTGGTGAGTCCACTTTGATGTCCAAACGTCTCTTGACACGGGGGACACTGCTGAGATCCAAATCAGTCCATCTTAACTCAGGTTTCGGTTCCAGTTTGGGTGTGGGTACGCCAGACTCTGTTTCATCTGAGCTGCTTGCTGAGTCACTGGAATTGATGGTGGGGTCACCCACACTGAGGCCAGGTTGTTCTGCTTCAGGCATACTGCTCTCTGGCTTATCAATCTCACTGACCATCCATTCTATTTTCTCTTCCTCTTTGCTTTCTTGGTTCACTGTGTGCCGTGTGTGCTCACCATCGCTGTCACTGGAATGGGACGAGTCAGAGTGTTCCAGGCCTACTGAAGGACTTTGCGTGTCATGTCTACCCTCTGCCTGATTGAATTCCTCATTACGTAGAGAAGGTCTAAAAGGATCGTCATGAGTGAGTTGGATCGCCTCAACATGCCCCTCTTCCTCTCCCTCCAAATTGACAGTGTACTGTGTGGGTTCATCCCCACTCATGCTGGAGCTGGAACTGTCGGAATGCTTCCACTTATCAGAGGAAGACAACACATTCTGATTTGACCGGTTGAAAGAGCCGAAGAGACTGTTGGATCTTGCTGAACCACTTCGAATGGAATCACTGAAATCAAACTTTTCTCCGCTGTCATTCCACAGGTCAGGGTCCCTCAGGTTCTGGTCATTAATGTTTGGTGGCCACTCACCAAAGGGCTCACTGGTAAATCCTGTGCCTTCGATTGAAGTCTGAGACACTTCTACTGGTCTGGTTGTAGGGGACTCGGACCTCTGCTGAAATGTATCCTCTGCCTGCTGAGGGAACTGAGGTGCATGGGGATCTTTCTGCATCAATAGTTTCTCTTTTTGCTCTTTGTCAGAGTGTGAACTATCTGAGTGCGAGGACAGGCTTCCCCTCTCTCCAAGGTCACTTGGATCTGGGATGTGCTCAAACTCCATTCTATGGACGGGGCCCAGGTGAGGGTCATCTTGCAGGTCTCTACCTCCTCTCCCTTTAATCTCTGGACTGCCCTGCTGTGAGCTGCTGTCACTCCCTGCTTCCGCAGACTGGTCCTTAGTCATGGCCATTCCACCCCCTATCACTGAGTCTTTGCCGGTGTTTTCCAATTTGGCAACGGTATCATAGTACGGCACATTGCTCTGTTCCCTATTGTCCACAGCGCTAAACGTGACCCTCCTTTCCCTGTGCCCCTCGATTTCCACCGACTCCTCTCCATCGGAGTAGGCCTCATTGTCATATGGTCTTTGTTCCGCAGCAGATATGTCGTAAGTTGCTGAGGTCTCCTTCTTGGTGCACATCCTTCTCCAGAGAATGTCAATACAAGGTCTGACCAGGACTCCGATGATGAATGCTACCAGGAAGGTGATGATAACAGACAGACTCACGGCAAGAGCCAGGTCGGATTGTGTAGGGTACTTAGTTTCGATGCCCACCCTATGAATGATGTCTTGTGGGATCAAACCCCTGGGCACACTCCTAGGGTTTCTGGTTTTGCTCTCAGTCTTCCTGATTTCCAGGTTGAATACAGCCAGTGAACCCTGCTGTGATTCAGTCACACATACATACAGTCCTGTGTCTGTCTCTGTGATGTTCCTGATCAGCAAGCCAGGCTGAAATTGCTTCAGATACACTTCACCTTTTGGCGTCCACCATGTTGAAACTACAATAAAAACAATAAGCGGAATTATAATAAATCATCATCATCAAACCACTTTCACCCTGGCATCCCTGTTTTGCGCATGTCAGGACAAATATTGTTGAGTTCAGTGTTGTAGTGCTAATTTAGGAAGTGGGGGAGTGCAACTCTGAAGCTTGTAGATCTGCTACTTTTAAAAAATCTTGAAAATGTGTGCAAATATTTTAATATATATTTATAGTGAACATTTTTAACTCAAATCTGTGCTTCTGGGGGTCCCTGGAACAACATATATTCAGATGGGGGTCGGCGGCCAAATTCATATAATGTTGGGGGGTGCTTGACATGAAAAGGTTTGTGCACCACTGATATAGAAACAGGTTTTTCAGAAAACTGTTAGGATTTAGAAAACATTTGTAGAATCGATCTCAGGTCTTAATGGGTTAAATGAACACTGATTATTTTACTGTGTACTGTCTGTGACTAAAGTTACCTTGGTGTGTGGTGCCACAGGGCAGCAGTATCTCCGAGCCTTCGTCCACCGTAATGTCCTGGTGGTGCTGGTGCTGACCTGGCCAGCTGTCGGCCGTAGAACAGGTCAAGTGGTCTTCGTCCAGCTGGATCAGGTCTCTACCTGAGAGTAGGCCCGTCACAATTGAAACATAATCGCCGATCGTAATTATTTGAGATAATCGCAATTATTTTGCACACTGTAATCGTCTGAACTGTTTCCATTCATCTTTATAAATGTATCTGTTGAAAAATTGCCGATCTACGGAACCACAAGTGACCTTGTAGATCTTCTTTTCTTTTGAAAGTATACAATTATTAAATGCATGGTCTGTTTTGGTCATACTACAATAATTGGATTATTAGTACCAGTCATTGTCATTTCTTTGTATATTTAAGTTATTTGACAAATCTGCCCTGTGCAAGTTTTGTTTACTAAAAGATAGCCCAAACATGAATGTAATTTTCACTTATATGTTCAAATGTATATGTTATGTTCATTGCCAAAGAACGCAATTAAATCATTAATCACAATTATTTGTGCAACGATTAATCGTCAACTAAACTTTCATGATGGTGACAGCCCTACCTGAGAGAGCAGAGGGGGAAGCGCACACCATCCTCCAGGCATGGCGGCCTCGGGCCGTATCGTAGGCCATCCATCTCCTCACACTCTGCATGCTGCAGTCGCACCTCCACCTGTTCCCCCTGAGCTCCACCCCAACCCTGATGGTGCGTAGTGACAGGTAGGTCAGCGGGGAGATGGTGCTCAGCAGGTTGAAGCTCAGATCAAGGACCTGGGAGGGAGGACAGAGCAAATATGGGTGTCGAAATATGTCACTATTCTGTCTTAAGCCCCCGTTCAGATATACAAGATTTGCAGGCAGTGTGTCGGCATAATTTTGGTGTCATGTGTGAACGTGTGCCGAATTTTGAGTGTCTTGTTTTGGCATTCATGCCTGCTTGGGAGCTACAGCATTGCAGGCAAAGTCTTTGCGGAATGCAAGTCTGAACACCTTGCCAGCAGCATCATGATATTATGCTTGCATATTCTGAGTGCGACTATTAAAAGAGATAATTTGCTACAAATAACTGAGGATGTTGAAATACTTATGTACCAGGAACAGTAAGTGATCTGTTTTTTTAATGTATCTGTTTAAAAGATCAAATATAATTACAGATAATTATTGAATGCATTGGACATTAAACAAATGCAAAACACCCATAAATATAAAGAGCCTATTATAAGATGATAATTGCTTTGCTTCCTCCAGATGTCACACCAAGTTGATGCTCTTTCACAGAACAGGTTCAAGTTGTAGTGTTAACTCTGAGAGTGTCTAAATGTACTTTCCATTTGTACATTCATTCAGCGTTCAAATAGCAACTTTCAAGTAAAATAGATATTTATCAAGTCATCCATGCTGTGTGACGCGTTGTGAGCTTGTAGATCTGCTATTTAATTTTTTTTGAACACTTGTGAATTGGGACATTCTGCATAATGAGTACTTTATTTTTGGTATTTTAAGTACATTTTGATGCCAATACTTTTGTACTTTTACTCAATTAAATTTAGAATTCTGGACTTATAGTATTATAGTATATAGTATTTATATATAGATTATTTCTACATTGCAGTATTGATACTTTTATTTTAGTAAAACAGTACTTTTACCACCACTCCAGATACAGTGATATACTCGTAGCAGTGTTACCTTGAGCTGGGACAGGTGGGTGAGTGCTTGTGGTTGGAGGCTGGTGATGTGGTTGTGCTGCAGGTGGAGCTCCCTCAGCTGTCGCAGAGCATTCAAGTCACCAGGCTGCAGTGTGGAGATGCTGTTGTAGGAGAGCTGCAGCACCTGTAGAGTCTCACTGCCTCCCAGCCCTGCTTGACACGACAACAGAGAATAATGACACCTTCTCTGGTTAACTCTGCACTGCAAATTCTTTAGTTAATTAATTTCAACCTTTATGGGTCCATTTTTACAGTATTCTATTTGGTGTGTATTCCACTCCCTACTGTACACTGTAATACATTCATTATTTTAAATTTAAGGTTTTCACGTGGCTCTGAACGAGATAGCCGTCTATACGGGGGTCTGTGTGTCTGTCTATAAATAAAAACATCACGTGGATGCACTGAAATAAGTGAACAGCAAAGATTATTGACTTGACAGTACAGGAACATTATGATTTGTTCTGAGGATGATATCGTTGCTTGTCGGGCAGAAATCTCTTATCACCATAGTCCATAACTTTTTGTGTTTTTTCTTGAATTAATGCCCTACTTGATCACACTACAGCGTCACACAAAAGCATCAAAAGTAGCAGATCCACAAGCTCGAAAGGTGGGTGAGGGCTTGTGTTTTGAGCTTGTAGATCTGCCTCTTTTGCCGTTTTTCAATTTGAATACTAGTGGAGGTGCTAAGCAACATTTGACTTCAAGTCATGATACAAAGGTCCCCTTTGGTATGGAAGTACCTTAGGGCCATAGAAAAAGAATTATCCAAAGAGACGAGTTAGATCACCCTTCTTTTTTTTTTTATAGGCGTTTTTAAAAATGGCCGCCGACAATTAACCACTATTACACCAGACCCCATATCTTTGCTTCTGTTAGAGCTATAATAATAATATTGGTGTCAAAGTGTACATTTTTGGGGTCAAGGAATTCAATTAAATAGGTTTCAATGCAAAAAAACGAATACTTCATTAATTGCCATGACAGCGGGGGGTAAAATATGCAAACTTCATTAAAAAAATACGTTTTAACAGGGTAACTTAACCCCACCCCCTCTAAAACTTGTATTTACTTTTCCCTTTGTCATGGAAGTACCATAGGGCCATAGGAAAAAAAATATCCAAAGAGACAAGTTTGATCACCCTTCATTTTCTTTATATAGGCGTTTTTAAAAAAAGGCTGACGACAATTAACCACTATTATATCAGACCCCATATCTTTGCTTCTGTTAGAGCTATAGTAATAATATTGGTGTCAAATTGTACATTTTTGGGGTTGAGGAATTCAATTAAATAGGTTTCAATGTAAAATACCCAATGCTTTACTAATTGCCATGACAGCGGGGGGTAAAATATGTAAATTTCATTTGAAGAATACGTTTTAACAGGGTAACTTACCCCCCCTCCTCTAAAACTTTGATTTACTTTTCCCTTTGGTATAGAAGTACCTTAGAGCACTAAGAAAGAAATGATCCAAAGAGACAAATAAGATCACTCTTCATTTCTGAAATATATGCGTTTTTAAAAATGGCCACCACCATTTGAAGTGATACAGCAGAACCCATATTTACTTCTGTTAAAGCTATAATGGTAAACATTTTTAGGGTCAAGGAATCCAATTAATTAGGTTTCAAGGCAAAACAAATCCCCAATAATTTTCTTACTACCATGACAATGGGGTTGTTGTGGTAATTTGAGTCTTGCACTTGCAAATAACCAGTTCTGGCAAGTCCCTTGAAATAATTTTAATTGAAGCCGTTCATCAAAGGGCAAAAGGAAGAGGGGGCTCGACTCATCATTTACAGCCTTTTCCAAATATCGCTCATAAGCCTTCATCACAAGTACAGAGCAGCTACAGACACCTGATGCATGTACCAGGTTCTGCAGATGTGGTCAACACCAATGAAAGACTGAGCTTTGCCACTAGTTGAATTACCACTATTGGTGAGAGCTGTAGTCCATCCACTGCCATTCATCCAGCCAGTCTCCAGACACACTCCAGAGCATCTTTTTTGGCAAGTGTGAATAGGGGTTGATCAGCTAACATGACTGGTGTCTGACCTGGATTTAGGTAGTTGATTACTTGAAGGAGGACATTCATTGCATGCCAAGCCAAGCCATAGTGGGACTGGTAGGAGACTCTGTGAACAGTGGCAGTATGTATGATCTGGATGGGGGGGCTGAACAAGGCTCTGCAATGCTTGCATAATATGCACCCCATGAGATCCATTCTTCATCCTCAAGGTTGTCTTTCCCCACAAGGTGTCGGTGACTCTCTCCAACCACTGGCAGCCTTCTTCAAGTATGTTGCTGAGAGGACAAGAGGCTGGCTGAGGATGACTGTTTGTATTAAGGGCAGGAACATGAGTTTGGAGTGAAACATCCAGATCCATTGTTGTGTAGAAAGCTGGAAAGGATTGTACATGCTTCTTCCCCATCTTAGCTGGAACTAGGATGTTAGTGAGATTGGCTGTTTGTTGGTCATCTGACGGGAAGTGCTGCTGAATGCTTATGCATGTCCCGTGGAGGGCTGATTTTGCTGTTGTTGACGATGGGTTGAGGTCAATGTTGTCAAAACCACCATTAGTGAAGACACCCTTAACTGCCTGAGGTGGGACCACCACACCAATCTGCTCCCACTGATTGATCACTGTACTCAATGTTTTCAAGCGATCACATGATACACCATACCTCGCTTATGCATGGTATCCACCTGGTGTTTACTGCCAGTATGCAGGTGCAGATTCATTGCCAGATACAGTGAAGCTGTGGTTCCCTTTCTCTTATGTGACAACTAACACTACGGACATTTCTTGGATCTGCATTTCACAGAGTTGTAAATGATTTGCTGCCCAATTGATGTAGCAACCTGGCACTTCTCTGGTTCAGGGGCTGGCTGGTCAATACCTTATCCATCCAGAAGCATCTTTAGGAACAATTGCAGCAGGGGAGGGATTGAATCAGGAGGCTGTGAAGGAACCTGTAAATTATTGTTTCATCGGAAGATATTCTTCCCGGAGGATTTTAGCTGCTCTGAAGATGATGGAGACATCAGTAAATGTGTTGCTTTTCATGCCAACAACAGCTTTCAGGTCATCATCAAACAACATAACAGGGACCAGCCACGATCTAGTCGCACAGATCTGATGTCAATATCCTCTCGAAGGCGCGTGGTGTTACATTTAATAATAATTGATTGACTCAAACAATTCATTGAGGACATGTGCTCTGATGACCTGTGTTGCCTTATTTTCTGTCATGTCACAACGGCGGTTTCTGCTTTTCTATAGAGCCTAGTCAGGCATGCACGATGATGCACTGCCTCCATAGCTACCATGTCACCAGCAGCTTGTTTAGCTAACAGACACTTGTCACCCAGCACCTGAGCACATTATTTCACTTTTCGATCCAATCCCAGGGTGGAAGCCGTCCTTAGTTCCTTTCTGTTGCCAACTTCACCACAGAAGAAACACGGTGTGGTTTATTCACATGAGGATGATGATGAGCATGAGAGTATAGCCTGTGCAGTGAACTTGCCACCACCATTCATGCACTGTGTTTTTACTGGGCTCACAGACTCTTCATGTCTTCTTCTTGCTCTGTCGACTCTGTCCAATAATGGCACAGTTAACATAAAAAACATTCTGTATTAAATGAGAAAGTAATACAAACCTCAAATTGAACCTCAAAGTGTCTCAGATTTTCTGTCACCTCTGATTTAATCAAATTGTCGCAGTCCCTTGTGCAGAATTTATGTTTTGTGGCAGCAACAGGTGTAACTCTCAGGTGATAGCAGTCAGACATATACACTTACAGTCAGACAGACACTAATCTCTCAAGACAGATTCAGAGCTCTGCAGCTGAATCTGTCGGGAGCTCCTGATACAACGTGTATAGTTAGGAATGTTAGGAATGTAAACAAAGACACATAGACCGGAAGTGGAGGGCTGAGGGCGGACCTAATGGCCACCATCCTGTTTTCCACATTCTATTGGGAGGTCCCCCCCAGAGTCAAATCTTAAGGAAAAAAATAGCAGAGGGTGCTGTTTTTTCCTTTTTTTGACTGGGTTCCTAGATTGGACAGACACACATAAAGCATATGGCATAGCATAAGAGGTTGTACTTCTTAAAGTTTTTTTAATAGGGGGAACATTTTAATGTCACTTATTTTGTTGATGAAATGTGCATATTTTACCCCCATTGTGAGGGTAATGAGAAAACTATTGGGTTTTTTAGTCTTGGAACCTATGTAATTGTATTCCTTGGCTCCAGAAATGTACACTTTGACACCAATATTATCATCATAGCCCTAACAGAAGCAAAGATATGGGCTATGCTGTATTGCTGTAAATGGTGGCGGCCATTTTTTAAAACACAAATACTTTAGAAATGACGTCTTATCTAGTTTGTGTCTTTGGATAATGTATTTCCTATTCCCCTAAGGTACTTCCATGCCAAAGGGAAAACTAAATTAAAGTTTTAGAGGGGAAATAAATGGAAAGTTACCCGTTATTTACGTATTTTTCTAATAAAATGTGCATATTTTACCCCTGTTTTCAATGCCAATAAGAAAATGATTGGGTTTTTTGCCTGGAAACCTATTGAATTGGATTATTTGACCCCAAAAATGTACACTTTGACACCAATAATATTATTATAGCTTTAACAGAAGCAAAGATATTGGTTCTGCTGTATTGCTGTAAATGGTGGCGGCCATTTTTTAAAACGTGTATATTTCAGAAATGAAGGGTGATCTAACTCGTCTCTTTGGATAAATGTTTTCCTATGGTCCTAAGGTACTTCCATGCCAAAGGGGAAACTAAATTAAGGTTTTCGAGTGGGGAAAAATGGAAAGTTACCCTGTTAAAACAACATTTTCCAATTAAATTAGCATATTTTAGCCCTGTTTTCATGGCATTGAGAAAATGATTATTTTTTTTTGCCTTGAAACCTATTGAATTGGATTACTTGACCCCAAAAATGTACACTTTGACACCAATATTATTGTTATAGCTTTAACAGAAGCAAAGATATTGTTTTTGCTGTATTGCTGTAAATGGTGGCGGACATTTTTTAAAACATGTATATTTCAGAAATGAAGGGTGATCTAACTCGTCTCTTTGGATACATGTTTTCCTATGGCCCTAAGGTACTTCCATACCAAAGGGGACCTTTGTATCATGACTTGAAGTCAACGGCATATTTTTGGGTCCTAACACCTCCACTATACTGAAAAGTAACAGTTTTGGACACATGAGGTTTCCACCCCACAGAGACGATATTGACCTCAGGCAACCTGACCTTTGACCTGGTTCTGTACACCTGTAGCCTCCAACCTCTTCCTAAATGGGAACGATGTGAGAGCCGCAGAGCCTTACAAAAATCTGTCATTATTTCTTCATGAGAATAATTAACACGCTCACCCTGCTTGTGTAATCGTACAGCTCATGAGCTGATGAACATAATGTATTATATTTCGATTTCCCCATGCTATAAAGAACACTTCGCCTCTGGAATGTCAGTATGGATTTCCTCCTGGGTTATTTCGCAATATGCATTAGCGTGTGTGCTCTTAAAGTAGGGCTAATTAATGGCCAAGAATTTCTCCCAGCTGCTCGCGCCTCCATCTCCGCTGCCTTTAAGTCCCCCATTTTCAGAAGACCGAGTCAGTCTCAGTCTCAGGGAGCCTGCTGGACTCCAGTAAGCCTCTGTGGGCCTGTGCCTCATTAGAGAGGCCCTGACGCCTCTGTGAGCAGAATACCAAACAGGACACCAGTCTGTGACTGTCAACAGAGTGCTCAGCCTCTCGCTTTGGAAAGGGCCAAGCTGTCCTCACATACTCTTCTGACAGAACTTTTTTAAGTTAGGTACTCACAGGAAGCGACACGCCACTTCTGAGTCACTATATAAAACTGATGATGAGGGAGTTTTTCCCCCACCTCCCTCCCTGCTTAAAAGCATAATCATTGCACATTTACAGCCTGTTATCGGCCATTGGAACGCAGGTAGACATGCGCTGTGGCTGGTTGGAGGTTGTGGGAGAGATGTTTAATCATTTATGAATAGAGCAAAGTACCACAGATGATGGATAACAATGACTTTCTCTATTTGTTTACTTAGGCTACTGACAATACAAATATACCATAGCTACACGTACAATATGTCTATGTGGTCCATGGAATGGTTGAGCTATCGTAGAATTCACAGACCAAAAACATGAATTTCCTGTTGTGTTTCTCAGCAAATAGTTTGGAACCAAAAACTGGGTCACAAGATGTTCTGACAGGGTTACAGACAAAGATCTTTCCATTATGGAATAATGTAATGTAAAAACAAATTGTGCATTGCAGAATGTGCATGGTCCATATACACATTTGGGTCCCAGTGTGAAACAATAGAGGAACAGGACTCTGCCCTGACAAAGGCCACAGCTTTGGCTGAAACATGTCAGCAAAAAAACTCTTTCTGTTTTTCCATACTTTCACTAAGTAACAAGTGTGCATTGGACCCAACGAAGAGAACACGCAAACACCAGTAAGGGGCCTCTGGTGGGCTTCTTTTCCCCCCTTATTTTTCTACTGTTATTTGTTAAATGTCTTTTTATCTGACGGTAACAACATAGATGGCAATGAAAAACTCCTGATATGGCCTATGAAATATAGGTTGCTATAGGTTAATAATATCGGTTAATATATCACTTACATAGTGGCAGTAAAGTGATTCTGTGATGGAACCAGGAACAGACCATGATCTGTACTGCTTCAGAATCAGTTCTGATATCACCAGTGAAGATGCTACATTGCCACCATGTGCTTTTGTTCAAGGCACTATACTATATCGGTGCTGGTGTCGCATGCCAAATATAGCAGATCTACAAGCAATGTAGAGTGTTCTGAGCTTGTAGATCTGCTATTTTTGGCGCAACACCAGACAAAGGAATATATACATATTTTTCTTTTCATCATTCATTGAACGGAGGGTGCATACCACGTGGGCGCAATGCTCTGATCAGTGGGTCCTCAGTTTGATTCCCTGGTACTATTGAAATATTTCAATTATTTCTAAAAAACTACTATAGTACTAGTAGTATAAAAAAATGCTTTAAATAGTACTACTACTACTAATTTACTAAATGGAACTACTGCCTGGTTCTAGACCGGGCAGACCTATAAGCAATCACAGCATGAGGAACCTTGATGTACAAGTAGCCGACACCCCTTGGGCCTTGGACATAACGCTAGTACTGTATGTCACAGAGACTTACCCCCAATCCACCCTTTGATGCTGAGGTCTGACCCAGCTGGGGATTTAACCCCTGACCTCCAAGTCCCAAGCCACTATGGCTAAGCTCAGCTGGTACTTTCACAAATAGGGTATAGTTACTATGTCAACTCTGTTATTTAGAATTAAATGTTATGTGAATCCATTCATGTACACTAATAACAATGTGCAATGCAGTTTGTCAGCCATCTGCTATATACACCTTTCTCAGATTTCTTAAATGTACATTCTACACCAATAGAGGGTGCTGCAGCATCTGACTTTTCTGTTTCATCATGGCATTTAACTTCGGGCTGCTAAAAAGCATTTTAACACACCCTATCCTCTCACATTTAATATCACTTCATTTAAGTGTTTATGAAATTAAAGCACAAGTATCACAAACATTATATAGCTATTAACAGATTTACTTGCATAGAAAGTAATCTTGCGACATAACGTGTCACATTTCATTTAAAGTGATAAGTAATAGGCTCCAGTACAATGTGTGTTCGATTTTGAAAGTAGCTATCTTTCTCAACACTGTAGGACATAGTTGCTGAGATAATGTTTTATTTGTGTGGGTGCATGGTACCCACCCTCAGGGAATTGCACCAGCTGATTCCTCTCAACAGATAACAGCTGCAGGGAGGGCGCCCAAGACACACATCCCTGCTTGCGCTGTGATCTGGACCGATGTGGATGCGTAGCGGCTTGACCCCTTCGGCCTCTGACGGTCCCCTCCACGCACAGGGACAGGTGTGTTATGTTGTTGTTTCCCAGCCATATGCTCTTGAGGTTGGGATGAGGCTGGTGCAGTGAGAACAAGTTCAGGAGGTTATTATGAGACAGATCAAGCTCGGAGACAGTGGCCTGGATGTGTTGCGGTGCGAGGGAAAGACCAGAGGAGGAACAGTTCAACACAGGACCCCTGTGGCCGAGGCAGGCCGTGGGGTGGGCAGGGGAGCACCGGAGACCGTGGGGGAGAAGAAAAAGCAGCACTGTAGCCACGAAGGGCCAGTGGGGCACTGCCATCAAAACCAGCCCTGGAAGCATGGATAGAAAAAGCAATCAGAGTTATAAGTGTCTGTTTTGAACAAGCTGCAGTAAAATGCATTTTACCCATTGGAATATGGTATAACTTATAACAGTGATTCTCAACCTATTTCATTTCTACGACCCCCAATGTGATATGCAATAGGCCACACAGACCCCATTTGATAAGATTGTTGTCTCCAGGAGACTGGGACCCCAATCTAAGAACATGTTAAATGTTAGACATGATATGGTCTGATGTGGTCTGTCATTAGGGCCAGAATTCCTTTGCGGTCTATGTACTGTACAGCAGGTATAGAGATAACAATGAAACTAATATCAAAATACACATTCTTGTACATCTGGGGACCCTCTGGAACCCACGTTGCCTTATAACACAAGTTATGTACTGTACAATCTCCCCTTAAAATATCAAACGCTCCATCTAGACAGTCAGCATTACACATAATCTATGAAATAGCAGACATCATACTGAATCACTCTAAATCAAAAGGGAGCCATTATGTACAATAATACAAAGAGAAATTTGGTAAACATATCAAACTTACCCTTGTGTGTCCACACTTTATGGGCCGAAAGAAAACTTGTGACTGTCACTCCTTAATTCCCACCTCCAGTGCGCTGTCAACAGTATATCGACTTTCGACTCCGATCAAAGTCTGGAGCGTGTGTGACCGTGTCTACTCACTCATGCACATACACAAAGATGACATAAAATATTATGGGCACTCCTTCAATCATTCACACAAGTAGTTAATGTCTTACTGTCAATAGTTCTCCACATGCCTTATAGATAACCGAGGATTGTGACGAAGGGAGCCAAGCCCAGGTTGAGTTTTTATTATAGATGATAAAGCCGCTTTGTAAAAACTGTATGGCTAAATACATGTAAGACATTTGCAGACATTTGACAAAATTGGTCTGAAACAAAAACAAGATCATAACAGACATTCAAACATATACCTCTTTATTCACACAAACATTGCAATTAAATCCTAGCCCTGGGTATTTAAATAAGGCCCACTGATATTTCACCCATTCAGTTGATGAAATAAACTATGCTTTTCTTGAGAATTATTACTTCATTTCTTTATAAACGTTGGCAGCGAGATTTTAACTTAAGTACTGCATGTTATAGAAGACAAGACACTCCAAGGCTAAATAAAAATCAAGAATCAAACTTCTAGCACTGAAACAGAGCTATGCTATATTGCACAAAATGCATACCACTCAATAATATTGGTTTCAAACCAAGTTAAATATATGAGGCAAACAAACACCTTCATGAACATTTGGATTTAGAAGGAGATTTGCATTTATATCTGTAGTGTATCTTAGTGCAAGCAACCTCCAGTTTCGTTTTCAAATGATGCAATAATATTACAATAAAATGTCTGAAAAACAAAAAACAAACAACAAGTGAAACTAAATTTTAATATTACAGTCTTATCCCTCATAAATCCATTAGCACACCCATGAAGGGGATAGTCCTAGACAGAAGATCATCTCTTGATCCACCTTTAGTAATAGCGGACGGCTTAAACTGTTTCCTATCGATTGCAATTAATCCCAGACTCATAATCCTGTGCAATTCGGTGACTATCTACAAAGAATAACCCCCATAGTGGCCCACACCATTACAAGTACCTGACGTCTATAATGGGGAGAAGAAAAAAAAACATTGCACAGCTGCCAGACACAATGAATTGCAAATAAAGATTGACACAACTTCCCCTTGAAGGTGTGGTAAAGGCTGGTGTATTAATAATACTGGATGGTAAGGCAAAGAAAACACTACTGTAATTAACTTAACTGCTGCCATTAATTCCTAATGGCCAGTGTTAAAGCACAGTAAAATAAGAGATACAGGAGAGTCATATTCCGTTATGATCATTTCAGGTACCTCAAACACAGTCGGCAACATCTATAGAACAATGAAAACACTTGAGCATGGTTTGCAGCATACAAATGTTCTATATAGATCTTTGGCCATGTTGAAATGATTCATATACGATCCCTTTTTGACAAACAAATGGCATACACGGAAAGTAAGAAAACGGACATTTAGAGATGTGCGCAGCGACTAATTTCACTGATGTTTAAACAATGTTTTTGCAACTGACTAAACGACTAGTCTAAAAATTGAGGGAACACAGCCACAATTGAGCACAAATTCGATCCATAAGGCCAAACATCATCGGAAAAAATGATTGTGAGATATAAAAGCCATTTGGAAATGCCGCAGTAAAGTAGTTCAGTTTGCAATCATGCTTCATGGTTCTCTTGCAAAAAATGCACAGAAAGAAATGTGTTGTTGATTCTGCAAAATTGTTCCTAATTGTTTTCCAACAGTACTGCCGTTTTCCAACAATTAGGAAAATGTTTCTCAAATGAAATTAAAACTTCGATTTTACTAAAATTATACTTAAATTCGCTCCATGAAAGGTATGCTCCAGCGAACATTCCGACAGCCATCATAGATACTGGTGAATTTATGTTAGGGAAGGTAGTTTTTTTGATGTAGAGTTTTATAACAAGGTTGAAGGACTAAAACCTTTTAATTATAATGCTTTAACCATGCCTAATGTACCTCTTTTCTATACGTTTTTTTGTCTTTGTTTTAATTTTTGTTGTGTTGTCCCCTGTATTGTCTTTTATAAGGACCTATAATAGTCTGAAATAAAGATGGATTGATTGATTGATTGATTGATAAATGTACCCGCGAGGCAGCCACTGCCTTAAATAAAACGGCAGTACTGTACTCTGAGGAATAAGATACCTCGATCACTTGAAGGAGAGCCGTGATTGCTGCGTGTCAAACAATGTATTTTCGCAGAATAACTGTAATAAAACTGATCATATAATAAATAATGGTTTAAACGACTAGTATTTAGTAAACAATTAGTAGGGGCAGCACCATTTAATGGACTAGTGGACTAGCTGCGCACATCCCTAGTGCAGTTGTATTAAGAGAGGTGTGGCGAGGGGAGTCCCAGGGTAGTTCAGCACTTCAGTGGCGGCTGACTGCAGGTCCTTGAACAGCAATTGCTCGTTCCAGAAAATATCCGATCTACAAGCTCGAGAATAAATCAGGCTTTAGTGAAGATTTCCGCAGGGGTTGTCCGACGTCAGGCAGCCCATGTTGTGATGCTTCACCTTCACGCGGAACAGAGTCCCGTCGGCACACATGCACAGCTTGTACCTCTCCTTGCCGTCGTCGGGGGCATACCTGTCGCCAGACGAGTGTGGGATTCGAGTGGTGTTGATCATGATGGAGCCGTTCAGGACAATGCTGTTCTCCTGCAGAGAGTAAACTCTGCTTTAAATGTGATTGTTGTTTTTGTTGTTAAAACAAGTGTTAAATAGCTCTATATTCCCATGGTAATCATTGCTGTTACTGAGTGTTTTGTTCAGTTACAGTGGTCACCCCGTTTCTCCATCTCTTTAGTAAACAGAAGATACATTTTCAGGTCGTAGAGTGAGTAGATGGAAATGGTGCTATCTTATAATGAGCGTTAGGGACGACCAATAATATGAAGATAAGGTTGGAATAAGGTGAAGTGCTCCATTAATATGACAACAGAGAGACAAAGGTCATATAGTACATCAAGTCAGATTGTGAGTTATTTGTCCACTTACAGCCTTGAATTCCAGGTTTCCCCCCATTCTGAACTCCACATCCTTGCCCATGATGTTGACCCCCTCGTTGCCGCGGATGATGGCGCTGCCGTCCCCTTTGATAAGAAGGTCACCGGTCAGATTACTTGTGATCTGAAAACAGATAAAGCACGAGAATAGGGCTAAAGTTATAGCTTCACAAACAACATCGGAGATCTGATTACTAACACTGGACGTCTGTCATTAGATCTATTTACGGGGCCAGGCTTCCAGCATGGACCCGTATTGTTATTCTGATTATTCCGTTTCTTCTTCTGCCACTTTTGGCAGTTCTGGCTGAACCGTGCAGTCGCTTTTTATGAAACTCGGCCATATGATAGATGGTCATGAAAAACGATCAAGAAATAATTCTCACAATCTTTCGTCAAAAGGTGGCGCTATAGCACTCAATTGAAAAATGCCAACTTTGAACAGGTACAACTCATGCCCTGTTTCACCTACAGCCATGAAACTTCGATGCACACATGCGTCTCCTCATGCTGAACAACTTTCACACTCTGACTTTTGACCTCTGACCTTTAGATCTCCCACCATTTTGAATTATATGAAAAACAGTTAAAACCTATCTCCTCCTGGGATTTTTGAGTAATCTGCACGAAACATTTTACACATGAACTTTGGACCTATGCCAAAAAACGTTTGCAAAATATTTTCCATAAGTGAAAAAATGAAACTTTAATGAGCCAATGAACATTGCAGTTTTATGACAATTATTCATCTGCCCCTAACACATACATGCAGACTTACCATTCTTTGAAACTTTGCAGAAATGTAAAGGGCCATTCCAAATATCACTGAAACCAATCTTACTCCAATTGGTCAAACGGGGGCGCTATAGCAATTTTTTGAAAATGCAAACTTTAAACAGGCAAAAGTCATGCCTCGTTTGGCCGACAGCCATTAGACCTGCTTACACATGTGCCTTGACTAATGAGGAACACATCTATCACGTTGACCAGTAAGCACCGCCCTTAGATTGTCCGCAATCTTGAGCAGTTTGAAAAACACTTAAACCCAGGATTTTTCAGCTATTTGCGTGAAACTGTATCATCTGTGTGATCTCCTTTCACAGGTTCTTGTCTGTTGGTGGCTTCTCGCTTAAATGTGTGCCCCACAACCTGAAGGTCACCAGTTCAAGCCTCACTTGGTGCGGACTTCATCTAAGGTGCATTTCACACAACATGACTATCAATGAATACATCTGCAATTGTTAAAGATAACATGAAATATTTAATTGAGTGTTTTTTACATACAGCTGATCTACAATCTCACAACTTTTCAGATAGCAATGAGAGTATGTTTTTTCAATGTATAACATACTTCATTGTGAAAATAGCCGATGTACAATCTGACAACTTTTAATGGTTTGTGAGCTTGTAGATCGGCTACTTTCACTAGTTTTGCTTCTGAGGAGATGTACAATTTCTTTATTGGTAAATGGTTTGTGAACGAGTGATCTTAGTGTTAGTGAAACAGGGGCTTGGGTCATGACAGAAGGCAAGCGTTTGTTATCCTCAACAGACAACATCAGCCTGGACAAAGCTATAGCACTATAGGTAGTGTTGCAGCTACCTAAGAGTGCCTCACGACCGCAAGGTTGCTGGTTCAAGCCTCACTTGATGCACACTCATTTAAGTTGAATTGCAAAAAACATGACTCAATCTATTCCGTTTCCATGGCTCTCTCTCTCTCTCTCTTCAATCTATTCCGTTTCCATGCCTTTCTCTTCAATCTATTCCGTTTCCATGTCTCTCTCTCTGTCTCTTCAATCTATTCCGTTTCTATCTTCAATCTATTCCGTCTCTCTCTCTCTCTCTCTCTCTCTCTCTCTCTCTCTCTCTCTCTCTCTCTCTCTCTCTCTCTCTCTCTCTCTCTCTCTCTCTCTCTCTCTCTCTCTCTCTCTCTCTCTCTCTCTCTCTCTCTCTCTCTCTCTCTCTCTCTCTCTCTCTCTCTCTCTCTCTCTCTCTCTCTCTCTCTCTCTCTCTCTCTCTCTCAGGGGCGGCCATAGCTGAGTGGTTAGTGAGCCCGCCTAGGGAGCCAGAGGCTCTGGTTGCCCCAGGTACGATTCCAGGCCAGGTCAGCAAATGTGTCGATGAAATTTGTCATCGACACAAGCAAGACTCTTAACCCCTAATTGCTCACAGGCCCTCATTGGAAACAAGACCGCAAGGACTTTCATGAACTGACCTGTTAAAGGAATTATCATTTCTCTTTCTCTCTCCTGGCCCCGTATTATCGCTGCTTGCAGCTATATTTTATTTTATTTTCATTTATCTTTGGTTTGGCTCTTACCTGTACCTCTCCTGTGTTTGACTCTTACAGTAGTAAGTAAGTAGCTAGTGCTACACCTGAATTTTCCTCCACAAATCAATGAAGGCTTTATATATTTTCTTATTTCATCTAACCTTTAATTTGGCTGGGATTAGAATCTCTGTAGTTTCTTTTCAATATTATGGAAGTGGGACTGGCTAATATAAAAATGTTATGCAAAAAATAAAAAGGCTCTAGGTGTTCGATAGCATAATAACACATTTGCGACAAGAAATATCTGTTAAATCAAACAGCTTTCAGATAGGATGGTATTAAATTGATCGGAGTGGCCCTGAACAGGTTGGTTTTCACAGAGTTGGTGTGATAAAATGGCTGATCCGGTCGGGATCAATGCCACATCTGTAAGACATGAAATGACAGAACCTACCCTTTAAAAACTAATGCTGTCATAACAGGGCTTTAGTCACAGTAATGACATCCAGTATACATAACACATTCATTATTACTGTGGTATATACCCTTTCTGTGGAGGCCTTCTGTACGCTGAGTGTGTTGACTCCTTTGGGGAGGTGGAACTCATGGTTTTCAAAGTCTGTGCTGAAATATGTCTTCTGGGTACGAGGGTCCGTGAAAGATATGCCAACATCACTGACGATGGATGTCTTGTCTTTCTCCACACTCAGCTTAGTGGTGCCCTGCTGGAACACCACCTAGGGTGACACATACATATACAAATAGAAAGTTAACAGACAAAAAACAACAATTTAGAACTAAGGCATTTGTAGAATCGGCCTCAGGTCTTAATGGGTTAAGAATAGGTATGATTTTCCTCTACTCTTTTGCATTTCTTCCCTGCTGTGTCGTGTGCCGAAAACAGCTAATCTGTCGTTGTGAGCTTGTACTGTTAGATACAGCTTTTTTTCGACACACAACACCATCGTACGACGAAGTGTAAATCAGTCCTGAGACTGTGATGGTTTCTCACCGGGTGGTTGTTGCCAGTGATGATCAGGTCCTGGTCCTTGCGGCCCCCTACGGTGCTCTTGTGTAGTGGGTGGACGATGCCCATGTCTGCCTTCTGCTTGAAACGCAGAAGTCCGCTCTCGTGAAACTCCATGCTGTCACAGCCGCTGGGACCGATCCGGATCACCGTCCATATCACTAAAGTAATCTGCAGTGGGGGAAAAAAGTAAAAGTATCAATAATACTGCAATGTAGAAATACAAGTTACAAGTAGAAGTCCAGAATTCAAAATTTACTTGAGTAAAAGTACAAAAGTATTGGTATAAAAAAAAAAGAAAAAGTACCAAAAGTAGAAAGTACTCATTATACAGAATGTCCCATTTCACAGTTTCACAGTTCAGTCTTCAAATGTATAAAAATCTTCAGCAACTAATGACTAAAGTTTTCAAATAATTGTAGTGGAGTAGAAGTAAAAGTACTGACAATTGGAAATACTCCAGTGAAGTAAGAATACCTCAAAATTGGACTTAAGTACAGTTCTTGAGTACATGTACTTAGTTACTTTACACCACTGGTCATCTGTGACACATTGCCGATTTGAGTCCAATTCTTTTAAAGTTACAATCTGTAGCCTTTGATGTCCTCTACTGACAAAGAGAGGTAACTGCAACTGTTAACACCTGGGATTCAAACCTGCGTAGGAAACCAAACGTCTATCCCTGAGCCAAGATGTAATCCCCGCTTGGTCTGGGGTGCTTATGAGCCTCAGGCAGGGCCACTTGTCAACAAGAAGGTGTCACCAGGTTCTACATTTCGCAATGGAAGAGTAGGGAGACCACCTCCAACCACTGCAGATGTAGGTCTACTACTTATATTAAACTTTCCTCTTCTACCCTGGATTTGAAATTAGACATTTTACCATTGAGCTAATAGAGCCTGCCTGCTTGCTCAGGGGATAAATTGGATCTTGATTCTTGACCATCAGGTTAAATTTGTGTCTCCTGTGTCTAGGTGAGACATGACCTTTGACACGATCTGAATGTCTCAATAGAAGAGCAGGGAGACAAAATACAACCACCCCAATATTGTATTAACACTACCATACAGAATGGACAAAATTACATTTTATTCATTAAAAGAAAGTTACATAGTGCCGCTCTTACATTCTCTGCCATACAGATTGGTTAAAATACCGTTTTAATCATACAAATAAGTCCAGGATTTAAGAACAACGTGTACGTACTACAAGCTTTGTAACAGTATTTCAGGAGGATCACAGCCATTTATAACAGGTGACATTTGTTTAGAAAAACTTTCGCACACCTAGAATAAACACTTTAGAAGCAGGTGCGTAGGCAACAAGTGCACATCAACAAAAAATACGCCCACACACTGCCGAACTGTCACTGATGACCTTCTTCAGACATGCCTGAAGAAGGTCATTAGTGACCGAAACATTGCTTCTTTGAATAAATCGTTGCTCCTGTACCGTGCAGTTCGGCAGTGTGCGGGCGTATTGTTTTCATTGTTAACAGGTGACATTTAACAGGCGACATGTACTCACTATGAGGTTGATTAGAGCGAGCAGGAACAGCAGGACGATGACACACACAGCGATGTTCCCCTTGCGTCCCCTCAGGCCTGTCTTGTGGAGACGCTCCTCTTCTATGGGCACGTAACCTGCTTTGAAGTTACTGTTGTGCTCCTTGTTGACGGTGCGTCGCTCTATGGCCTTCTCTCTCATGGACCTCTTCACCGGCCCATTCGAGCTCTCCTGAAATGCAAATATTATAGATCAAGGTTCTTCTTCAACAGGGAGTCCGGGACCTCTGCCTAGGGGGTTCTCAGAGTTAGTACAGGGGGGCCACAAGGAACGATAGGAACGTTTTTATTTTTACTTGTATGTAAATGTCTGAAAATACACATTAAAGGAGTAGTTCACCCAAAAATGACTTATTTTCTATCAATTGCACACCCCATGAAGCCTTGAATCCATGGATTTATTTTTGTTTTTGTGGCATTCCTAAGCCAATAATTTGATTCCCGTCTCCTACCGGCTAATGTATCCGGTAGGAGACACAAAGTAGATTATTTGTGTCTCCTACCGAATACACACCCGGTCATCAAATTATTGGCTTAGGAATGCCACAAAGTCCAACATATTAGTATTAGCAAAGATAATGTATAAACAAACAAACAAACAAATATAATTTGTTATGATAGTGCTGTCAAATGTCTCTATGAAGCCATTAGCCAATAATAGCCATCAAAGCTTAAGCAGCACTTTGATGCAACCCATAGCCATAGGCACTTGTGGCTATGGCTGTGGAATACTGAAGATAGTCTAAAATCTCTCAAGGGTCAACAGACATTGATGATATACAGTACATATCCATATCCTTGACTTGTGTAACCTCATGTACATACCTACTGCTATGTGGACCTACCGATACGTTGCCACTCTTTGCACCTCATTCCTAATCTCATGTACATACTTCCTGCTTTTTTAGCCTAAGTGTATATATGCATGTGTAAATAAATGATGTAGATATCTTTGATTTGATTGTTTTATTTGACATGTTTCTTTCTCCCCCTTCTTTCTTTCCTGAAAACAACGAAAATGATGGAGCTTGCACAAACACTTCCCCCACTGATTTACACCTGTAAACCTGTGATGTAAGCATGTGACAATAAAAATGATTCTTGATTATTGAGACAATCAGTTAAAAAAAATATGGTGAGCTAGTATCAAGTCATATCATAAATATATTCTTGCAATTACTTATTGTGGGAGGTTTGGACTGGGTTCGACTGCTGTGCTGGGGTAACACAAGAAGAGTGGGCACTAAGGACGAGTGGGCACCTCGATGTGAAATTGGCTATTTGGTCCAAAATATAAAAAATAAATATTTGGAAAACAGTTTTAAGTAATTTTAAGTATACATGATTAGAAAGTGATTGAACATTTCACAATTAAGGTTTAATATTTCTACAATTGCTAGTACAAATTGCTACAAAATCTGTACATTCAATCATTTTGGGCATCAACGTTGAAGGGTACATTTAAGTCTAATAATGATGTAATGTGCAGTGTGCATGTTCAAATCATGTATTCAGCATTAGCCTACTTAAGACCATTTTTCAAATACTTTATTATTTATTTTTTTTACATTTTGGACAAAATAACCAATTCTACCTCGAGGTGCCCACTCTTCCAGTTAGTGCCCACTCTTCGTGTAGACTTCTTGTAGGCCATTGGTTCTCAAAGTGGGGTCCGGGGACCCCTAGGGGTCCTTGGGGGGGTGGGGGGTCCAGGGGTCCCCAGCAAAAGTAGCATAGTGCCACATATCATTTTAACCACTTTATCTATTTATATTTTGGATATTCAAAAATCGCAGATCTACAAGCTCACATTTGCTATTTTTGAAAATATTTGAAAAGTATCCAAAATGTTTGGAAAATGTTGAATAATTTCGTCCTTTTTTTCACATAAAACTTCTCTTCTGGGTGTCCCTGGCACAAACACCTTTTCAGATGGGGGGTCCGCGGCCAAATACATTGGGGGTCCTTGACATGAAATGGTTTGAGAGAACCACTGGTGTAGCCAGCTGTAGTGACTATATTGTGCTTTGTTAAATTGGAAACCCGCATTTCCACGGTTGAACTATTGTTAATGCAGATTGATTAGCTCTTGTTTACAATTAACAACAACAGTTCCATTGCACCAGCTTGTATGTATGCGCACTTCTCTGCGCTGCTTGTGTGCAGAGGAATGCGCGTCTACATGTCTGTGTGTGTGAGTGACCATCCCATCAGGGCTAAAAATACATTGTTTCAGTCATGGTAGTGGGAGCTATATTTAACGTAAAAACCGACGGCGTCGTATTGTTCTATATACTGCCTTTTAAATTAATGTATGATCATATATGATTATGATGATGATGATCATCATCAGACTGTAATGATCTTAAACCGAGCAGAGCGCAGGCCAGCAGACCGTTATTTCTCATAGCCTACACACACAGCAGGCCATAATAAATATCATACACGTATACTTTCCTTTACGTTTACTAGGTTCATATAACTAGATGATACGCTATGCTGTTTACGAACCAGACAACCTTGTATGGGAGCAGCTTCTAATAATAATGTAAAAATCAGACCTGTTCAGACGCCATGTTGACAGTCAGACCCTCCGTCTCTGCTTTAACGACGTACAGTCTTGATCCCATCAGCCGGAGGGACTGTTGCGCTGTGATTGGCTAATCGGTTGTCAAGCGACTGGTGGTAAACAGCAAATAATGTGATACAAAAAAATGCAGTGGTGGACATGTAGCCTAGGCCTGCATTTGCTTGAATTCAGTACTTTTGTTGAGTATATTTGGTATTTTTTTTGCACGTTGTGGTGGTGCATGGCGTTGTTAGCTTGTAGATCTGCTGTTTTTAACTTTCAGAAGAATTCTGTTGTTTTGTTTTTGAAATGCTGGATTTCAATACAACAATGCATTGATATTAAAAGGAAATTGTACTTTTGAATAGGCCTACTTGAGTATTCACTTGATTATATACTTTGTCCACCAATAAATGACATTGATAAATTCGAAGAGACAACATTGTCCAATGTGTAATAATAGTCTCTGGACAGTGGACACACACAGCAGCTGTTGTGACAGCCAGTGGTTGGATTGTTGTTTTTTGTGTGATAGTCTTTTCTGTGGGACATAATTGTGGTTATTCGGTCAGTAGCTACAAAGTTCATTCTAGTTTAATAACCTTTAATTTATGTAAACTGTTAACTCAAATATCAAGCTCAATTCAGCGGTTGCTTGGTAACCAAAGAGGCAATCACAGCGCGAACGTCCCTCTGGACCATGGGATGTAGACTACAGTTAGGCAGTGGAATAAACCACTTTACTTTCTTTACTGCAGTGCAGTTTATGTGTAGGTGAGAGCTGCGTGAATCAGTATTAGGCCTGTGTTGTGAAAGTACACAGTAAATTAGAAACACATACAGTAGTATAGTCTACATTTATGAGTTTTTATTTCTGCGAGCTATCTTCAAAAAGGATGTTTTTCTGTGACGACTCATGGTCTGTTCCAGTTAGATTGGACTATCCAATGGGAAGCAGGCAGAGAGCATCCCAAAATAGGAGACTGTTCATGTCCATTCATATGTTCCATAGTTAAACTTACAGGCGGGCAGTGGTGGGAAAAGTACTTAATTTGTTTTACGTAAGTAAAAGTATCAATACTGTAATCCAATGTAGAAATACTGTGTTAACAGTAAAGTCCGACATTCTAACAGTACGCGCGCGCGTACACACACACACACACACACACACACACACACACACACACACACACACACACACAGAGACACAGTTTGGTGCTTGTTTACTGTCGGAAACTAACTGGTGTCGTTTGACAGCTTGACACGGTAACCGGAAGCCTCGCCCCAAAACACGCGCACCTCTCGCGGCGTCTCGCCCCCAGCGATTGTATTCTTGTAGGCCTATTTTTTTTTTTTACTGAGGATTGAGGTTCGGAATACGTTTAGGGTTAGGCATACTTTTACTAATGTTACGTTTATGAATAAGGTTAGGTTTAAGCAGTGGTGTGTTCTACCGTGTTATACATAGTGTGCCTCCCATCCGACGCATGTGAGACTCGGAGTTCTTTTTACTGGTGTTTATTCACTTCAAAACATCGTAGAACTGACAGTACATACAGAAAAGACTAAAAACAAAACATCAACTTGGGCATTCTGACATTTTACATTAAAATTCGTGACCTTCACTGTTTCACTCACAAACAATTAGGCTACTGACCATTTTGCCTGCTTGCACACGAATGGGGACTCGAGGGGGGTCGACTTGGATACTTCAGTCTTTTCTGCAAAACCTTTTTATTTTCTCTTCTTTACATTCTTTATTTTACTTTACTTTCTTCTATTTTATTTTATTTCTCTCTTTCTGTTCAGCTCTCCTTCTCTCCTCCTGCTCTCCCTCAGTGGAATGACACTGCTGCTCCCATCTCAACCACAACAGGTGTAGCAAACATACTTGATTGACAAATGACCTAATTGGAAACCTACAACACATAGAACGCACTTAGAGCGCCCTCAAGAGACATGAATCAGGCACTAAAAGGACAAATACACAAAATAAAACAATGACTTGATGCCAGCAGTTACACATAGTATGATTTTTTTTTTGGGGGGGGGGGGAAGCGTAGCTCTCCCTCCGAAAAAAAACTTAGAACACACCACTGGCACTGGGTTCACAGTCACACATAGTTTACTGAGGTGCTCTAAAACATTGGTTCTCAAAGTGGGGTCCGGGGACCCCCAGGGGTCCTTGAGGGAGTTCCAGGGGGTCCCCAGCTAAATGATAGATTAGGCTCCAAATGGACCCTTGGGTCTGTAACTCTGAGTGTACAAATGGAACGGGTCCATTTGGTTCCATTTGTACACTCTCAGAGTTAAATTGACAGATTTTACAATATAAATTGCGGTCCAAGTGATAGAAATGCCATTAAATGGGGGTCTGCAGCCTGCCTAATGCATGTCAAACTGGGGGTCCTTGAAATTAAAATGGTTGAGAATCACTGCTAGAGCCGTAAAAAATCTTCTCTTATTGACTGAAGATATGCCATGGGGGTCCATGGCATATCTTTTGAAATGGGGGTCTGCGGGCTAATAAGTGTCAATTTGGGGGTCCTTGACATGAAAAAGTTTGAGAACCACTGCTCTAAAAGAGCATTTACAGGTGGCTGCAATTCAGAACTGGTCCCTGTAAAAAGACCACGGCTATCACCAGAAATCCCTGTTAATAAAGTATTCAATCGATCATGAATCAGGTTACAGGAATACCAGGTTGTGACCGTTCGGAGGTCGCCGGATTTACTCCGGGGCGACTGTGTTTTGGGGCGAGCATTTTGGTTTGACAGTAACAGTATGCATTACAATGGTCCTCCTCTTTACATCGTTCAGGACAGGAGGAGAACGATACACCACACAAGACAAGACGGACCGACATAATGAGTTTGTTTTGATCTCCACGTAACGTGACTCTGTCTCGGTTGTCAGTCACTCAGATCGTCAACGTCGTTGCCACTGCTGATGTGGGGCGTTTTGAAATTGAACGTGGAGGAACAAACGAGCAGCTTGGAATTTTTACAACTGTCCATAAAAACGGATGTGTGTGGGTGCCGTGCGCCCGCCCATCAGCGCTGTCGTGGTGCAGATTAAAAACCCACCCACCACGGTTGTCTGGGAGCATTTCTCTCTTCTTTTCTTTTTTTTTAAAGCACTGACAGATTAAAGGCTGAGGGTTCAGAAAAAGAGGTAAGGGACATGGCCGACACTTTGAGGAGGCTGGTGAATACTTCTTCCTTCAGCGTTTTACAGGACAAGGCTGAGAGCTGGTACAAAGACTACCATGTAAGTCTGTCATTGTCATTAATAAACCATCATTGACCTAAATCTGACCACACCACTTCAGGTGTACTTTTACAAGACTGTGTGATATTTGTCTCTGCAGGAGACTGACATTTTCCTTTGCAATTTAAGGATTCGACTTTGGTTCTGCAGAAATGTTTTCCATAAAAATTGTCCATTTCAGTCTCAATTTGCTTTTAAAAATGTGATTAAATGTTTTTATGCATGCACTTCTTCTGAATCATTAGACAAGTTATTCGGTAGTCATGGCATATCGCATATCAATATGCATGTGAGTAATGCATTGCAACACCGGTATAAACAATGAAACTAATAAAATCAAGTGTAACGTTTTCAGTAAAGGAATGTATGCCTGTTTTAATTACGTTGATTTCCGGACAAAGTTTGGTTGCTATGGACGCCCGTCGCTATGGTTACCGTGAGACCATTCCTCCCGTCTAGACTACTGCCTCTACTGGACAGTGGTGGTATTCTTTAGGCCGGTGGTAGGCTACAGAAACTTTTTCACATTGTCATTTGTCAAGGACCCCAAATGATATGTATTTGGTTACGGACCCCGTCTGAAAATATTGTTTGCCAGGGCCAGAGAAGATATCAATGCGTTGAACTTGTTAGAAGCTTTCAAAATGATTCCACATTTTTCAATATTTTTCCAAATGTTAAAAAGAATAGCTGAAAGTGGGGTTCAAGTGTTAAGACTGTTACTGATTGTGCTGGGTACACCCTGGAACCCCTTCATAAAGGATCCCTGTGGGTCCCCGGACCCCACTTTCAAAACCACTGCTTTAGGCTACAGGTGGGGGTGGGGTGGACACACACACAAAACATTGCATTTAATGACTGAAGGGAACGGAATCACAAAAGAGATGGATAGGCCTACCAGAAATAAGGCAAAAGTACAAAGATCACATATTTGAAATGGCTTTGTCATCAAACAGCCCTTGATATGAAACTGATGACAGATCATTGTTATCAAATACTAATAGTATGATGAAGATGGAGACACACAATAAAATATGCATGCAGTGAGAAAAACTGCCTGAAAATACGTACAGTATGTGTAATAATGTAGGCTAGAATTCATTTATAACTATTCATGCATTTATAGCTGTCTGAATTGAAATGTTTAATTAGCATTGCATGGCAATTAATGATAGTCATGTCATGTTAATTAATTAATCAACATGACATTAACTGGCAAAACGAATGTACAGATATCTGTGAACAGACGGACACTAGCAGCAGCCGAGAGAGTCTTAACCACTTTAACCCTGGTGTCCCAATATTGAGAATGTCATTAATATAGGCTAAAATAAAATAACATTTGTTTTTTCCCCCAACAACAGCAGACCTACAAGCTCACAACGCATTTCACCACAATGCGTTGCGATCTTGTACATCGGCTATTTTCAAACATAATTCAGAAAATGTTTGTGGTTAAACATTCTTCATTCTCATACACATTCACCCTCTACAGGTGTTTTCCTGTGACCAGAATCTGAACAGATGTTGTGAGCTGATCGAACTCACTGCCAAGATCCAGGGCCAACTCTTCATCATTCTGAACTACACTGCTACTGAAGGTACAGGTCTGACTTACAACACTGGGTGCTTTGCAAAGCACGAGCTCCTTTATAAACACAGTCATTACCTCATGTGAACTCTCCTTTGTGGATCAGGTGGTCACTACGCTGGGGTGGACACCCTCAAAAGCCGCTTGCTGCCATGGCTGGGGACCTGCTTCTCCATGGCAAGCCCCTCGGTGACAAATGACACCAGTCTGAGTCTCATCCAGGTGACCTGATTTTTCTGGATTGTCTTCTCATTGGAAACCAATTTTAGTATTGAACATGGTTCATTCCTGGAAAGAAAACCAAACATCATATCTTATGATTAAGAGATAAAACAGGGATGGGCAAACACTTAAAAAAAAAGGTGATCAGATTGGGCTATTGAGGTGATCAACTGAGTTGATTGAAAACAGCTATTATCAACCATTATTTGATGTGCATAGAACCTTACTCCCCAGATAGTCAGAATTTATCTTACCTTTATTATTCATATTAAATGATTGACTCATTCTTTGTTATGTTTTATTGTAATTAGCAGCCTATAATAACGTAAAATCAATTGTGGTTTTCACTGTCTGGCACTGGGTGATCATGCCTGCCTTGGAAAAGGGCTAAATGATCAACTGCCGAAAACGTCTGGTACCCTTGGTTTATATCGTAGCATCTCTGATGTAAAGCATATTGTACGGCTAATAGTTAATGTTGAACACTCAGTCATTTTAATTATGAAAAGGTTCACTTCAATTAGGTTCAGTCAAATTAAATCCAGCTCAATAAAATATAATCGTCTCTCCTCTCCTCTCCTCTCCTCTCCTCTCCTCTCCTCTCCTCTCCTCTCCTCTCCTCTCCTCTCCTCTCCTCTCCTCTCCTCTCCTCTCCTCTCCTCTCCTCTCCTCTTCTCTTCTCTTCTCTTCTCTTCTCTTCTCTTCTCTTCTCTTCTCTTCTCTTCTCTTCTCTTCTCTTCTCTTCTCTTCTCTTCTCTTCTCTTGTCTTGTCTTGTCTTGTCTTGTCTTGTCTTGTCTTGTCTTGTCTTGTCTTGTCTTGTCTTGTCTTGTCTTCAGGACTCAGTGCAGAAGGACAGGAAGATCAGGGAGCTGAATCAGTCTCATGACAGTGACATACAGATGATGGAGACCCAGCTCAGCTCCACCCGTTTGCAGCTAGACTCTGTCAAAGCAGAGTGAGTCAAAATACTAATACATTTTATTTGGGCACACACGCACGCACGCACGCACGCACGCACGCACGCACGCACGCACGCACACACACACACACACACACACACACACACACACACACACACACACACACACACACACACACACACACACACACACACACACACACACACACACACACACACACACACACACACACGCACGCGCGCATGCACAGTTAATCTAGATTCTAATGATCCACTCCACACACTAAATCATGTTTTTTGAGTTTTTAACAGGTTTTTGAAGCTTATCCATGAAAATCCCGGTGGGATGTGTGAATGTTCACTGGTTTCCCTTTGGAAACGACAGTCCCAAGGCAAATACAGCCGATCTACAAACCCACTCATTGTGTTTGTAGATCGGCTGTGTATAAACCGAGCTGAGTTTTCCTTCTGGGCTCAGTCAGTGGCCAATGTAACAACATATATGACAGTTTTAAAACACACACTGTTATTCTATTAATTATCATTAATATTCTATTAATGTTTGCACAGAACACAACCTTTATTCTATCACTGCCTACATTGTAACATTATGGCAAAACTAGGTATAAGGCATAATTAGTCTTTAGTCTGTCTCACAGATCCTGGTTCATTACATAATTTGACAGCAGAGGGAGTTTATGTGAGAGCATACAACTAGTTATGGTAAGATGAATAAAAACACCAAATACATATTTGAAATGTTGTTTGTTTCAGTTTAAGGTCAGGGTTTGTTCCATTAATCTGTTGTTGTAGTTAGTTCCTTTTCATGTATTCATCAATGCCTGAAAGCTTTTCTTTTTCTTATTTTCTTCTTTGTTCTATTGAATTATTGTTTGGAACCGTTTATATTAGGGCTTTTATTGCAGAAACAAAACAGCTGTGGTTTAACAACAGGTGGTGTGGATAGATTGCTGAGAACAAGGGTGTTTCAGTGGTGAATAGCAATTACTGTATCTCTCAAATGATACAAGCAACCAGTTTGAGATGTCAGTAAAAGTATTAAAACACACAAGGAGGAGAGATACAAGTTACAACACAAGAGGCAATCTTAACCACATGAACCCTAGTGTCCCTATTCTGGGTATGTCATAATAGGCAAACATGCTAAAAACGCATCACAATGTATTGTGATACGTTGTAAGCTTGTACATCCGCTGTTTTTGGCGAAGGGTTTTGGTCAGACGTGGAAGTAAACAGAATAGGTCACATGATATATTTATTTTGTCCTACCAGGCTAACAGACGCTCATCTGGAACTGGATGACACAAAGAATAAGTCAGCAACCACTCTGCTGGCAACAGAAGATGAGATACTGCAACTAAGAGCAGAGTGAGAGATAGCCTTCTCTGTATTTTATGTTGATATTTGAACTGTTTGGTTGCTACTATACAGTATATGTCTATGAAATTAATTCAAGGACCCCAACGGAAACAAGTCCGCAAGGAAGCAAACAAGCAGTAAGTGTGTGTGTGTGTGTATGTGTGTGTGTGTGTGTGTGTGTGTGTGTGTGTGTGTGTGTGGGTGCATCAGCCTGCGTGCTGCACATGAGCAGGTGGAGATTTATAAGAGGAAGTTGGACGCGCTGGATGACTATGAGCGTCAGATTCGCCTGCTCAGGGATGAAGTGTCTTACCTGACCTCAGAGAAGGCTTTACTGCAGCAGAGGTGAGTGCGCACACACACAGTTTGGTTTATTGTTTGTAGGGCCGCAACAGCACATCGCATTACGATGCATTGTGAGCTTGTAGATCGCCTATTTTCGCTGTTGTTGAGCAATACTGTTGTACACTGAAGTATAGAATAGGGCTTAAGTAGTTAAAGGAGTCAAATTATTGGCTCAGGAATGCGACAAAAGCTAAAAAAAATCCATTTAAGGCTTTATGGAGTGTGTAATTGATGGAAAATAAGTCATTTTTTGGGTGAACTACTCCTTTAATCAGATTAATTGATATAGTAAAATATTTTAAAAATCTATAAGAAGATAATCAATAGTGCAGCCCGAATTGTTTTCTTCCAGGCTGGTGAGGAGTCGCTCTCCCAGCCCCTTGCCCATGAGACGCAGTCGTCCCTCCAGCCCCCTGAGGGGCGAGTCCCCCACTAGGGCCCAGCTCACCAACTCTTCCCGACACGCCCGCCTGGTGTCGCGGTTCAGCGACCTGTACGCTGTGGAGCGCCTGGAGGCCCAGAGCATGCTGAGACGCTACATTGATGACCTGCAGATGGTCCAGAGAATCATTTTCATCGCTGTCATGGTGAGAAACACTGGGGATCGCTCTACAGCGTCAGTGTAGAGATGCTGTTCACCAGAAGGCCACACTAGGGTGTATTGGGTTACTGGTTCTCAAATGGGGTCCAGGGACCCCCCAGGAGTCTGCGAGGGCATTAGAGGGGATCCTAAATGATTGATAGTTGGGAACCAAATGAACCCTTACAGGTCTGTTACTGAGAGTGTATAAATGGGTCCATTTGGTTCCATTTGTACACTCACAGAGTGGGGGTCCGTAGCCTAATGCATACCAAACTGGCTGCCCTTGAAAACCCCTGACACTACTGCAAGTAGAGGCATGAATGCTACAGTATTTGCACTGGGGCATGGATTACATAATTTGTCACTGTCAGTACAAATAGCATACACACAGTTCAGAACCATTTATCTCGCTGGCCAAATAGAAAACCAGCAGAAGGTGAGTATCTGATGCTAGCTTAACCTCTTCTTGTTTGCGTTTCACAGGAATCCTTCCAGGTCGGCAAGCTAGCTTACCGTCAGTTCAAGCTGCGTGTGAGGAAGACGTTGTCGCCCTCTCACCTGGGTCCTGAGAGCCTGGAGGAAGCAGCAGTGGACTACATTGTCCGAAACCTGGACCTCTATGACGTTCAGTCCAGCGTCAACGTAGGGAACTTAGTCTGCTGCATGACATCACAAATACAAAGAGTTATTAGCTGTTGCAACATGCAACAGCTATTGACAACTTGAACCCTACACTGTAGGGTTTAAGGAGTGGTTAATGCTTAATAATGTGATGATGTACGTCATACTTCTGGGTCATGCTTTGTTGACCCCGGTCAATGAAGTATATAGGAACTGCAGTATATACTTACTGTAGTTAATCAGAGTCCCCCAGGAGTCTATACTTGACCCCCTCCTCTTCAGTACACCAAAAGTCTTAAGGGAGAATAGTCAATGTACAATGGAGAAGGAAGGGAAGTCTTCACACTGTTTCTCGCAGCGGAAAATATATTGGAAAATCAAAAAACTAGCTCACAACGCTGAGCTTGTACATTGGCTATTTTTGCGGAATGTTCACCTATTATGACGCGGCCAGAATAGGGATGCGAAGTTCATGTGGTTAAGTAGTTAGTTAATGGTGTCTAGCCGGTTTTGTGGTCATAGGATTGTCTTTGACGGTGCATTTGCAATGTCTTATGCACAGGATGTGATCAACGCCATGAACGTGAACCCGCGCATCTCCTTCCCTCCGGAGGTGGACTTTGTCCTCATCAGCACCCTAATCAGAGAGACCTGCCGGGTGGCGTTCGGCATGCAGACACTGGAGCCACCTCTGGACCTGGCCTTCGCCAGTGATGGAGAACTGTACAGTGACAGCAAGTCAGTGACTGTGTGACATGTTCTGAATGCACATGCACGGATACACAAATTGATTAGGGACACCACCAAACATTCAGCACCACAGTGATTTGACACAAATCAAATATCCTGATCTATTTGACCGAATACCCCGTAATGAATAACCTGACCATATTTTGGAGATGACTGGTGGTCGATTCAGAAGACATTTACACTCAAGTGTAAGAAATTAATGTGGATGTGATGATCACTCAGCTAGAACTGTCTAATAAGTTTAGCAAATCAAATCACTTTATTGTAATACAATCTTTAAAACCACTGATGTATGCCACTCCTGTATGTATGGTCTCAACAAACAGCTGTTTCTTAATCTTTAGCTGTTCATTTACTGTCCCCACCACTAGATGTCACCCTCAACACATGTACAGTATTGCATTCGCTCACACATTTCTTCTCTTCTCTTCTCTTCTCTTCTCTTCTCTTCTCTTCTCTTCTCTTCTCTTCTCTTCTCTTCTCTTCTCTTCTCTTCTCTTCTTCTCCAATCTTCATCCTGTATTTGTTCCGTGCTCCAGGTATCGGCGTAGCTATGATTCAGAGTTCTCCGCCCCTCTTGTGGCGCACCACGTGTGGCCTGCCCTCATGGAAGAGGATGGGGTGATCGTGAAGGGAGAGGCTTTGACCCGAAGAGGCGCTCTGGTACACACACAAATGATGTTATTACGGCTGTCCCCTCATAATGATGATGATAATAATAATAATAATTGATCAATCGATCAGTTTACTCTCAGTCGACCAAGACTTGGTAATTAGTTGATTAGACTTTTTATGTTTTTTTCCATGTTGAATGAATTAGTTAAGAATTATGAGCACATGTATTGTAAACTCTAGACTCAGTGGCAGTCTGCATGCCAATTATAGCCAGTAGCCATTCTTAAATCAACATTAGAATGTTCAGTTCTCAACCTCACTGGTCTCTGCATGACAGAGACGCAAGAGAGTGATTAAATCAACTATCGATTAATCAACAAATGACTATATTAGTCGGCTAACAATTGCTTTAGTCAAAGATAGCCCTAGTCATTATTGAGACTATTCTGCATGTCTGTAGTAGTGTCTGTGTTAATTTAACCACATGAACCCTACCATCCTTATTCTGTGCATGTCATAATAGGCAAATGTTCAGTAAAAGGATCATATGTGTGTTCTTCCAGTGGAGCAGCAGAAGTCGGAGCAGGAGTGCCAGCCCTGTGCGTTCTCGCTCTGTCAGCCCCACTCGCCATCTGGTACGTTTCCATAACTGTTCTTGGTGTGAACCCTGCTCATATTTACAGTAACACTCGAAATGTAGATTTAAGATCATATACCTCTTTCAAACTACATGCAACCACACCCACTGGTCTGTAGGGTAAGTATAGTGCAATACCCCGACTTGCTTTTCATCCAAATTCTGTATTTTTAATGATAAAAGATGTGGACTAAATAACCCTCTCTCTCTTTCAATGCTCTCCTGTCTTGCTTGGATGTTTCCAGGTATTTAGCAGCCCCAAAAGATCTTCACCTGGCCGTCTCTCAGCCAGCTGGTTGTAAACGACGAGCTGTTCAACCGGGGCACAGAAAGACAACAGCCTACATACTCATCTATTTCTCATTGACTTACAGCCTTAATCTGCTGGCTCCTTGTATTTTGTTGTCTGTTGGTCGTTACTTGAAGTGAAGGAGTTTGTAGCAAGGTCCCATTGACAGAGTTTACATTATCAGATGGAGGGTTTTGGTGGTTGATGGCAATAGCCAGGTGTTAATACATTGTTTGTTAGACAAGGTTGATTTTGGGAATTTAGCAGTCTGGCAGCTAACTAAACACTTAAACAGTTCCTTTACTGTAGTTTACTGTATTTAGATTGAATTCCTTAGTTTTTGGGACTCCTTAAAACCAGGTGTTTCGCCCGGGGCCTGCCTCTTACATCCTGCTGCATCACAGTGTTGTTTGACTGACTCAAGGTCTGACTGCTCGCATTTGATTGGCTTGTCAAGCTGAGCTTGCTAATGTTGAAGGTCAAAATATGTTTCATATCAATATACAAGTAATATTTGCAATCTCAACCTAGATTATAACGGATCTTTCCAGCCCTATCGATTAGCATCTTGGACGGCCATTGGTTGCTCATGCATTTGTTATCAAACATTCTTTATTTCAGTAAATTCAAACGTCCAGACATTAAAGTTAGCATGCTAGTTATGTATTATGTAAAGAGCACGCCTGCCTTGTTGCTCAGAAGCGCAGAAGCGTGCACTGCTACGTCCTGCTAAACCACAGCCATCGGGGTGAAACACCTTTATTTTATTGAGTGTGTTTTTTGTGTTAGTGATAGTCGCACAATATTCCCTAATTGGAGAAATATCAATTGAGGGGGGAAAAAAATCACACCTGCACAGTAGCACTTTCTTAGTCAAGATTCACTGTAGCTGGTTATTGCAGCTATTTGCAGCTAATCTATTCCATCTAGTTCTTTCTCTGTGACACATCACATGTTGAGTAGATATCCGTGTCAGGTTGAAATAAAACGGAACAGTGCTAATGAGTGATAAACTCCTCCAGTACTTGACTTATACTGATATTGATCAAAGCAGCTCTTCGTGGGATCCGTTACTACACTGTGTGTTTTTATTGAGTTTTTGGTGCTGTGGTTGTGTATTTTGAGAATCAAATGATACGAAGTGCTCAAAAATCTAAAATGATATTGCTAAAACAAGGACGTTCATGAAATGGGAGATGGACAAGGTGATTATTCTTTTACTTTATCGTTTTTCCAAAGAATTGTGGCGATAAATAACACCAATATCGACTGATTTTGCAGAATGGGTGCTATCAATGTTATCCCAAGTTTGTCATATTTGTGTCATTTTAAATATTTTTGTTCCTAATGACGTACTGTGCAGTATAACGTCTATGCCCGTAATTTAGGGATGACTTCATACTCAATTTAGTGAAGACAGTTCTGTATGTTGATCTGAACTGTATTTTGTGGTATTGAGTGCTCAATATATATTTCTGACTGTGCCTTATATAACTTTTTTAAGAATAAAAGATTGGACACGTTGAAGTTCTTGCATTGACATATTTAGCATATTCCTAAACACATTCTGTTTCTCTATTGTTTGTGACCAACACTGCATAGCATGTTTGGGTCCTGAATTAAGCTATGGTTGAGAGACCAAAAGATCATAACCATAAATAAAATCCCAGCATCACAGAAGGATCCTCATGCGGTTGTTAACAAAGCCTCAAACTGTAGTTTGGCCCTGTGTTAAACAGTAGATGGCACTGTTGGTCCATCGCACAGCTGGACCTGAAAGGTTCCAAGCTGCTCTGCTATTGAGGGTTCTGACCTAAGTGACCTTGGAATGTTTGGGATTGTTTTTGGTACCTCAATGTCACTGATAGTACATACATTTCTTCTGGGTCACAAAGTCAACACACTTGAGCTTTTAAAATGTATTCTGTCATAACAAAGACATCATAATGATGACATCATATTGATAACATCAGTCACCTTCTTATTGAAGCCTGGTGCGTCTCAAAACATACCTTAAACACCTCGAAATCACATAAAACTTACCACTTTTCATCAAAATATTAGATTCATAATTCAGGTCCATTGTGCCATGCCATTATCAATAATGTAGGTCCATTGTGCCATAGTCAATAAGTAAGTCACACATTAAGTATGCATGGCTAGGGTGGAGATTAGGCTGATAGGTTTCCTATTATGATGGAGTTGTTTGTTTTGTAACAACTTACTGTAAACCATTTATACTTTGTTATAGGGGGTCCCCCAGGGGTCTGTACTTGGCCCACTACCTTTTTCCTTCGACATCAAATCTCTTCTGTGAAAATAGCTGATCTACAAGCTCACAATGTGTTGTTGACACTTTGTGAGCTTGAAGATAAGCTCTTTTCAACAAATGTTGGGGTATTTTCGCCTTAAGTTCACCTATGATGACATGCCCAGTCCCAGAGGGACACTTGGGATCATGTGGTCAGTTATTGTCCCCAGTAGACGCCAAGCAAAGCCTCCCGTTTCCTCTTAAAGTGCAGTAGTTTCTTGGCTGTGGTTCCACTCCCAAGGACCACAACTAACCACAGCTCACCTGAGTAAACATCCAACCAGCAGGGCCACAACAGGCCCAGTGCCATTTTTATCATAGTTTTAGACCAAGATCTGGTCCCGGGACCTTCCTGAACCATTGGGGACCAGATGGGACACTCCTGGTGTGGGAATGTGGTGACAAAGGCATGGTGGAAGTTCCCATGACATGGACTTCTCAGCATTCAGCTTCCTTTTAAAAAAAAATGCATATTCCACAAATATGCAGTATCTCCTTGACCCTTGCATCTACTGGTTTGCAAATGAAAGGGACTAACCAAGATTGTTTTAGGCTTTATAGGGATATGATCCAAATATATATTTGTTCCAGCTTAGGAAGGATGTTTACGCTGTTATAACATTGCACTCTGAAACCATTAGCTGCTATTATAGGACAGCAGTCAGTCCTGGTTTCCATTCACGTATTTATTCAATGATGTGTTTTATTTGGAGTTCGGACACCAATTAACAGTGTTTGCCAAGATCTTCTGATGTGTGATTCCAGACCCAGCACAACAAAGCCTCCATCTAATCTCAAATCTGTATCTATCTTCACTCTATCAACAGGGAAAACCACCCGAATAATTATAATCACTGTAATAGACGAAAGAGACTTTCATCAACAAAACACAAAGAAGCTCTACTCTTCTAATCAACATATCCAGGATATCATATAATGAGCTAATGGATGCCATCTCATCTACAAACAAACAGTGAGTTAGCCCATGTGTTCATTAATCATGCAGTCATCCAGAGGCCCTGGCTGGAGGTTGTGAGGCATGTTTCTGCTCTGTCAAGCGGATTCTTCACTTGGGGCATTCGAGTGGACTCAGGGGGCAACAGTGTCATTAGTTGGCCTGGTGAGGAGAACTGGGAATGAGATGGTGCTACTTATTGGCTGAGAACGCAACCTAACTGCAGGGATGGTAACCAGCCACTGGCGTTTCCTTCAAGCATCAAGCGACACTCATCCAATTTCAAACATGTACATCATCATGCACACACACATAAACAAATGCATGCTCTTTTTTAATGATTTTTCTAGCAGCATGTAAGAGGTTCCGAGCGACACTGTAGTACAAGTATATATCTGCATAAAACTGAAAACCGTGGCTGTGTGTTTGCTGTCGTAAAGTTGTGTTTGGGAACAGGCCAACAGGGGGCAGGGGTAAAGCTGAGTTCAGGTTAAACCCTGTGGGGCAGAGAGGGGCTATCAACGTATAAAGCAAACCGAGAGGGAACTGTCTCAGCCCCCAGGTTATACCCTCACATGTGACAAAGCCATCGGAGCCTGCAGACTTTAGCCTGCGTTAAATCCATCAAGGTATTCCTCAGATCTGCTGTGTTTTTTATGGGCTCCTCAAATCACAGTCTGAAAAGACCTGCTGACTTTAAAGGCTCCATATTTCTCACAAAGAGAACCGACGGGACACAGACCATGTGTCCAAGCATTCATTACACTGTCCATCCTACATGCAAACATGAATAATCATAGGCGCTCACATACTGTATGTGCCTATGTACATATGCCTGTTATACATGAATGTGTTAGCACACACGCATGCATTATGCAGGCATACATGCATGCATGCGCACACACACACAGTCGTGGAAAAAGTTTTTTTTTTTACTTAAGTAAAAGTATCAATACTGCGATGTAGAAAAAGTACAAAAGTATTGGTATCAAAATGTACATAAAGTACAAAAAATAGAAAGTACTAGTTATGTTATGCAGAATGTCTCAAGTTTTCAAATGAATAAAATGTATACAAATCTTAGTATAAACTTAAAATAGTAGCTCACAATGCGTCGCGACACATTATGAGCTTGTAGATCGGCTATTTTCAAATGGCCGAAATGTATATAGGCTGAAGTGGTTACTGAATGTTTTGTAATAAAAATCTACAAAGTAACTATACTAAAGTTTTCAAATAATTGTAGTGGAGTAAAGGTACAATATTTGCCTCTGAGATGTAGTGTAGTAGAAGAGTGTAGTAGAGTACTGAAATTTGGAAATACTCCAGTAAAGTAAAAAAAAAATCCTCAAAACTGCACTTAAGTGCAGTACTTGAGTAAATGTATTTACTTACTTTACACCACTGCACACACAGAAACATATTTTGCTCTCCCTGGCTGACACACACACACCACATAGAGAGACAAAGAGAGATCCTTCCATCAAGTCAATGTTCCATAGCTGGATAGAGACGTACTCTGGTAGCAAACGGTGAAACAACAGTTTCCTGTATAAAGGTGACAACAACTCAGCAGCTGCTAACGATTGAGATATTAATCCATGACCTGACTTCACTTGGAAAGCCTCTATTGTAGTTGGCGCTTTTTCCCCCATACGGACTCAAGCCTGATTTATTTATCATACTAGTTGCATGATGGTGTTGCATACCGGATATAGGCTATAACTACAAGCCCTACAACGGCTCACGCTGATGTGCTGTGAGCTTGTAGATCTGCTATTTTCCAGCTGGGACTGGAGGTCCTTCAGAGCCCCTTTGATTGGCCCAGCGAGGCCTTTGTTTCAGTATCGGGGACATGCTTCCACGCTGCTGGACTGTGTGATGTTTTCTCTCAAACGCTTGGAGAACTTCTTGGACACGCTCAGCTCCGACTGGCCTTGAGTTTCTTTGGCTTCAGCCAGAGGCCAACCGCCGCCCCCACACTACGAGAGCAGGGGAACGGGGTAATGGGGCTGTATATCACCACACATGATGACACAGTTACAGTTGAGCGGAAGAAACTGTGCGTAAATCAAAGAAAATATGATAACGGACAGTGGGAAGGACGGAGGGAGGGATGCACTGGGATGAGAGATACGAAAGCGCAAGAGAGGAGTTACAGTAGAATAGCCTAGCTTGTTCTTTTGCAAACAATCAGGAAGAATGATTTGTGTATTTGTGGGGTTAGACCCATTTATCAATTCATCACTTCCGTCCATCTTGCTGTCCAGGAAAAGCATGGGTTGTTCGGCACTGTGGTGATGACTGGTTATGTCAAACGAACAAGGGAAGAGGTGTGGCTGGTTAGGATGCTCCGTTCTATTCCCGATGGAGCTACTCTATCTTGGGGTGGGGTGGGGTAGGGGGGACGGACGGACGGACAGACGCAGTTGCTGGTTTTCAGCTCCCTTCGTCTCCAAGAGAGGCAGGCTTTTCTGTGGCCCTCTGAAGGGCCGTTAAACACATCTGGAACGGAGCAGGATGCACAGTGACTGCCGCACAGGAGGCAACAGTTTATGACAGGAGGGACCACGCAGAGAGGAGGAGAGGAGGAGAGCAGGAGAAAGACAGAAAACACCAGACCATGACTTCATTCAGAATATCACAAAACAAGAATACATCTCATTGACAACCCCACCCTCTCCATCCGCCATGGTGCTATGCCCAAGGGCCCTCCCTTAAGTTGGCACTGCTGAGCTTGTGAGGTCATAGCGGGGGCGGGGCCCTGTTGGCCTGCCTGAGAGGGCCCCGATGGGCCCCGATGGACCCCACGGAGGAAAGTCCAAATAGGCGTAACAGCACATCACCTCGATTCCAGCAAGGGTCAGAGAGCAAGTGTCTCCGCTCTGCCAGAGATACAGCATGGCTAAACACTTCCTTCCTCCCTTGCTCTCTGATGCACATCACATCTCACGGATTAATCTTTTGGACACACCGGCTCCCAATACACCGATTTGTGGAGGTCATTTCCCCGCTTGTTCTCACATCGATTGCACATCTGGATTCTCACAGGCCAAAGGCCAGTTAGGTGTTTTTAGAGGTCAAATGATTTGACCTGACCTTTCCTCTGTGTGAAGGTTGTTACTTGCAGATATCTCTGTATGCTGTTTTTTTTGTCACCTTCAACCTGGCATCCCTATTTTGTCGTAATACGCAGAAATGTTCACAAAAGAAAAAATAAACAAAAACAGCCAACCTAAAAGCTCACATCGCGGCACATGGCCACGCGTTGTGAGCTTGTAGATTTTTGCAGTACGACACCAAAATACAACAAAGTATAAAAGCGCACTTGAATGGTTAAGAAACGTCAGATTCCGTGCTGCAGTATGTCATCAGCAGCTTCAACACATCACTGGTTAGTAGCATCTGGGCACACCGGTCGTATATGTCAGTTGCTATGAATGTGAAATGATCGGTGTGGCACAGCATACAGAGAGCTTTGTGAACAGTAATATTTTCATAATGAAATCAGCGTAGCCAGTTCCCAGCGAGCTGTCTGGACCCGTTGCTCGTTTGCATAAACACGTTCTGGTCAGTGATCCTAAAATCACATCGACGCTCAAGGGGGGCCCCAGGGTGTGGGGGAATTGGTTCTCGTTGTTCGCGAAACACTTTTTAACACATCGTTAAGGCCTCCGAGGCTGTCACGACCACTTCTCTTCCCAGAGGGATGGGGGCGTGTTCAGCCGAGTGGAAGGGGTTTTGAACCATTTCCCTGTGGCAAAGGATCGGTGCTTACTGCTTACATATCGCTGGAAGAAAACAATTACAGTTGCTATCCGAGACTTATTTGAATAAATAAATAGTTTTTTGTTGTGTCCATATGGTTTAGTTACATTTAAAAGGGACGCATTTTGAAAATAGACATACAAGTTACTCTTTTCTAGTGTAAAAGTTCTGGTTTCATTCAATATTGATAGAATATTTGGAGAAATGATGTCACAAATGTCAATTGGTGTAACCGTTTTTTCTTATTTCTTTTCTTTTGGGAATGATCAATAAAACACCCCATCAACTTCTTGAACATGATCTTACATTAGAACTATTTAATAGTCATTGAAAGACAGGATTTAGAGTCACTCATTTTAGGTAATCTCTCTCTGCCTTTCACCCCCCCTCTATCTCACATGCACACACACATACTCACTCTCACTCACTCACTCACTCACTCACTCACAAATAATTTCTTACGTTTTTATTACAACTAATTGTTGTCAGGTGAAATGAAATAAAAGTTAAGTTAATTGGACCTTATTGACACTCATGCTTGATTTTTAGTGCCACTTTCTTCAGCAAAGAGTAGAATTTGACTGTAGAAGCAACATTGTTACAAGTGGTGTAACTGGTGTAATCTTTAAATAATTTGTCAAAGTTTATTTGGAAAACAGAGGTTTTCTGAGCATTATGTCCAGCTCAATGTAACACAAACTGCCAAAAAATATCTAGAGATAATGCTAATAAAACGTCTTTTCAAATTACATGAAACCAACATGACTACAACTTTAAAATACGATTTTAAAAGACTTTTAAATTTGTCATCTCGCCAAACCCATTTTGTCTCCCATCTTCCAGTGAGAAATTATACCCCGGCTTCGGGTAGGACATTGTACTGGTACTTTACTGACAATGTCAATAAAGTTATATGAAACAGACGGTGCACCAGATTGAACATTAGATGCACCACCATCTTTACTGTAGTTCAGACATTGTTGCATGTACCTCTCTCCATCAGGAGAGGGAGACAACGGACATAAAACATTGTAGCTTTAAGTATCTGCACAGCTGCAACGCAGAGTTGTAAATCTAACAAACAAAGACGCAAGCGTGCTTTACTTTGACTTCTCTCTAATTTGCTCTGTCTGTAGGCCTATAGCGGAGAACCAAGCTATGGACTTGTCTGTGTCCATTTTTCAGCCGTTCAAAGGCGACTGGACCCTGGAATGTTCTATAATATATATATATAAAGAAACATCTGGGGTGATTTGTTTAATGAGAATAGCGGCCATCCATTACATTACAGTGCAGGGCTGGCAGGGTAATGTGCATATGTGCCGTTTATGCAGGTGTGAGTTTGGCCGGGGTTACAGCCCCGCAGGGACTTGTTACACTTAGCATGATTCGATACTCTCACGGAAACAGGCGATCAAACCCGGCGCCAGACCCGCGTCCGCCCGGCCCCAGTCAGTGCTAAACACCCCCACCCAGAGAATATATATAGACAGAATGAAAAAAGACAGAAGAGATATAGAGAACGTGAAAAGGAGGGTTGGGGTGAGAGGGAGCAGATTTATAGAGAGAAAGCACAAAAAGGGGGGGGCTAAATGTTTGCCATTGGCTGCCTTTGTGGTTTTGAAAATTGTAACAGTGGGTTCACAAGGGGCTAAGGGGGGGCATGTGTAATAGCCCATGTCATACTGAATAAATACAAACTCTTTCAAAACCTGACCTCCTGAGTCTTTTAGGTTTTATCGAACAGCTGCTAAATCTGTTATACTGACTCAGACATAGAAACCTACTACCAGTACCTCTGTCAGTCTGTCTGCCTGCCTGGTGCCTATGTCTCTCACACATTTTCCCTGCCTCTCTCACACACAAACACATGAGGAGACACATTTTACATCAATGGTTAAATGAAAATAAATCCCGATAACTCTGTCACTATGAAGACCATGTTTCCGTTTGACATGCAACTTCTGCATAATTTGAGTGATAAAAAAAGCGAATCTTGCAAGCCAGTATGTGGGTGTTTGTGTTTGATTCCACATGATGGGCCCTGAGAGAGTGTGGTGGGACATTCATTGCCTGTGCCTGGCCCAAAAAAACATTACTCAATGTATTACTCAATAAGCCACTAGATGGCACTCTAACCCAATATTGTCATCCTTTCAGCTCATTATCTCCCTGGCCAAAGGCAACTTGGGAGTGTGTGTGTGTGTGTGTGTGTGTGTGTGTGTGTGTGTGTGTGTGTGTGTGTGTGTGTGTGTGTGTGTGTGTGTGTGTGTGTGTGTGTGTGTGTGTGTGTGTGTGTGTGTGTGTGTGTGTGTGTGTGTGTGTGTGTGTGTGTGTGTGTTGTGCGTGTGTGTGGCTAATCTTACAAACCACTGGGCAGATCAGTGCCAAATGTCTTGTGCACACTGCCAGTAGACCAAGGAAGTAACTCCCCCAAATGTTTTCACATAGTGGGAATCTGTTTTTTTAATGAATATTTTTCACATTTTGTGAATTCATAATCTCAGATCCACCGTCCCTGCGATCAGTCTTGCCCAAATACGGAGCCATATATTTGGACATCAATATGATATATTGATGACATCACTATGACAGCATATCGATGGCGTCAGAGGCTCTCTGGCAGTCCACTGAGTGCACCTTTCTATAGTTTTTGAGTGGTGCCAACCACTCCTATATGTGACTTTGTCCGTGTGTCCATATGTATGTATGTATGTCTGTCCAATAAACAAACATTGATGACAACACGGGTGATGACAATACGGGGCTCATCAAAGGCACCACTCTCTTCACACAGGAAGTGATTTTTCTTTGTGACATTTGACTCTTTCAAAATGTAAAACTGTGTAATGTAACTCCACTAAGCATGAAGTCTTGCAGACTCCTGTTTTGTGTACACAAGTACACAAAACCTACAGTTACAGTGATGAGAGTAATGTAATGAGTTACCCCCTCACCTCTGGTGTACCTCCCAAATGAACTTGAACTTGATTTTGGCGATACTGTGACTGGAGAATTCAAGCTCATATCCTTTGCTTTATGCATGTGTCTGCCTGGGGGCCTTCTGGGGGCCCTTGGGGGCCTCTGGGGGCCCTGGAGTCAACGCACAACTGTCTAGGGAACGTCTCTAGGACGAATGTCCTGCCTGTCAGCCTCACCTCTTGCCCTTCAGTCTGTCCCCAGTAGGGACAGGAAGATAAATATTTCTTCTGGGATGGAGGGATAAAACTTGAGGGAGGTGGAGGGGAGGGAGGCTTCCACTGACCCAGTCAGATGTCATAGTCACTGGTCACGACTCCAACCATCAATAACTGCTCCCTGACCGGGGAGCTGGCCTCATGGTCTTGAAGGGTAGGGGGCAACCGGAGTTGGAGGCGAGGAGAGGAGGGTACCATCTATTAGGCAGAGATTTAGAGGGTTTTCATCCTTCTTCCTCTGGGTGAGGAAGAAGGGAGCTAGGGAGTGTTCAAACAGTGACCCGAAAGAGGAACCATATTGAGTTTGGCACCAAACATATGTCCCTTTGTATTTCTTTATTGAGATAAAAAGTAAGAAAGCTGAAATAAAAAAAGATGTATATACATAACAGCATCACTGCAGAACCAATGCAAAGACTTTAGGTCCATATTTGGACGGTATCAGGTTTGGTTTTCAAAGCAGTGAGCATAGGTTTGTCAGCGGCTGTTCTTGCCGCTGTTCTAGCTCATATATACACTGAATTTAGATTTACCCAGACGTATCAGCAGGCAGGGAGACAGACAGTAGGAAATCTGAGAGGGAGACAGTGTAGGGGAGACAGACAGTAGGAGAGCTGAGAGGGAGACAGTGTAGGGGAGACAGACAGTAGGAGAGCTGAGAGGGAGACAGTGTAGGGGAGACAGACAGTAGGAGAGCTGAGAGGGAGACAGTGTAGGGGAGACAGACAGTAGGAGAGCTGAGAGGGAGACAGTGTAGGGGAGACAGACAGTAGGAGAGCTGAGAGGGAGATAGTGTAGGGGAGACAGACAGTTGGAAATCTGAGAGGGAGACACCCACAGTGTAGTGGAGACACAGGAGAGAAGGTCCTGGTAGGATGTGTCAATAGTGGTACACAAGAAAGAAGAACGTTAGATTGCAACACACTGATCAACTTTCATCTAAAATGAAGCCTGACGTTAGAAGAGAATGTGGGGGCATTTTGACAGACACAGTCCTGGCTGTTATAGCTGCAGGCCTAATCTAGTGATGTTTGTATTGTATGCGTCTACAAGATGAATGGACTCTACTTTCCCAGCTGCGAAATACCGTATGTTTGCAGATATGTGACAGCATGGGCCTGTTTTTGTACTTCTGGGGAGTGCTGCTTATTTGTTCAAATATAGTGTGCATGTGTGTGTGTGTGTGCGCGTGCGTGCGTGCGTGTCTGTGTGTCTGTGTGTCTGTCTGTGCATGTGAGACGTGTCAGATTCATGCGTACATAAATTATTTTAATCATATTGCAGTATCAGCTCCAATCTAAACTAATGACGAAGGGCTGGTCATGACAATGTAACACAGTGGTTCTATAGCACTTGATCCTAGTAAGACTGTATTGCCCAGAAAATTGCTAAATGTTAAATGTACCTCACCCGCTCAGTGGTTATCAACTACTGTAGCATTTTAGGATGTATTGTACGGTTTTGATGTATTGCTATAGCCTGTTTCCTATCCATCAAGCTGTGAAACCGTTGAGATATCCTTCTGAAGTCCTGACTGTAGAAAGCTGTTCAGATGATGGCCTGTCCTGCCACTGTCATTTTTACTATGACCCAGCAAGGTTATTATAGTTAACTAAAACTAACGACACTTTTTAAAAATGTATTTTATGTGGCTTTGCTAAAACGTATAACTCATAGATCTTATAGTGTATAATATTTAGGATGGATATGATATCTAGGCTATCTATAGTTTTTTTGCTGTCAGTTTTACCCATGAATATGTTCTTAAATGGTATGCAGTTTTGTAGATTTTTTGTTACTATCATAAAAATAACAATAATTATTATAGCAAAACTATAATGAACCTATAATGCTCACCTGCCGTGATGACTTCGCATGTGAATATAGGACAGTCACAGTGGTTATCAAAGTGGGGTCCGGGAACCCCCAGGGGGTCCTTGAGGGGGTTCCAGGGGGTCCCCATGCTAAATGATTGATAGTTAGGAGGAACCAAATGGACTCTTACTGGTCTGTTACTCTGAGAGTGTACAAACGTCAAATCCGTTTGGTTCCATTTGTACAGTTATGGGGCTACGTGCCCCTAATGCATACCAAACTGGGGTCCTTGAAATCAAAATGTTTGACAATGACCGATACATGACAATGAACAGAACAAAAACACCTTCAGGCCATGGGTCACGTGTTGTCTGTTCACGGAAATGACTCAGCTTCATGTTTCAGTAAACCCCCCCCCCCCCCCAAGACATCACTGTGAAATGTTTTAAACATCAGCTTTCTCTCACACTCTGAGTGGTGGAAAAAGTATTCCCATTTTTTACTTAAGTAAAAGTATCAATACTGCAATGTAGAAATACTATGCTTAAGCACTTTGTACTTAAAAAGTACCAAAAGCAGAAAATACTCATTATGTCCCATTTCACAAGTTTTCAAATGTATAAATTGTATTAAAATCTTTTGAAAATAGAATCATAAAACACGGGACGTGATGTTAATACTGTCCATTGTGCCAGTAGATGGTGTGCACTCACATGAGATTTGCCTTGATGTTACGAGAGTGGCATGGGAGGTGTCTTTCTTAGACTGGAGTAAGATGTCAATTTTGGGACACATCCTCAGTAGTGTGCCTTTGAATCAGGGGGTGTTTCGGCCTTCAAACACTATACCATCAAAGGTGGCCAGCTACAGGGTGATCAAGCCTTAGCTTGTGTCCCATGCCCAATCATTAAGATTTGCCTAGTTGTTAAATGGCAGACATCCCAAGGGACTGTGCAAGGCAGGGGCGTCCTCTTCCCTGAGCCAACCCTACAGCTGACCGCATACCTCATATGCCCTCCTTAAGTTGGAGGGGTTTGAATTGGGTTCTCAGGTGGGGGGGGGGTCATGTTCTTAGAGCCCAGCAAGGGTCCTTCCGTTTGATCCATAACCACTGGCTGCCTCTTTCAGCTGCTTCAGAAACTGCTCTGATGGTCTGCCGCAGAGCCTGTCCATGGATTCCAAGTTCCTTCAGCAATCTGATGGTGGAAGAAGCCACAAATCCTCTGCATCCCACTTCAACTGGACAGACTTTTGCGTTCCAGCCACGCTGAATTGCGTCTGCTGCCAGCTCTGTGTAGCGCAGTTTCTTACGCTCATAGGCCTCCTCAACAGAGGACTCCCACGGGACTGTGAGTTCTATGATGTACACAGACTTTCGTGAAGGGGACCAGAGTACCATGTCTGGCCTAAGGTTGGTGGAAGCGATCTCAGGTGGAAAGATTAGTTGCTGGCCAATATCGACCAGCATCTTCCAGTCCCGGGCCATGGCTAGGTGTCCAGTTTCTGGCTTTGTAGGAAGATGCTTAGGCTTTTTCTGTCCCTCCCGGATGAATGTTGTCGTTTTGATGGGATTGCTTGTTCTTGGGGGTAAGGAGTTGGTTGCACTCCTCTTGATTTCAAGTGCTGCAGCCAGGCTCTTGAGGACCTGATTGTGCCTCCAGGTGTAGCGGCCTTGTGTGAGACTGGTCTTGCAAACCGACATGATATGTCTGAGAGTTGCTGGAGCTGGGCAGAGGGGGCAGGTCCTCGCCATACCACTGATGTAGGTTTTTTGGTGACGGAAGCACATCATATATAGCTCTTATGATGAAGCTGATGTTGCTGGCTTCCATTTGCCATAACTCACTCCAGTTGAAAATAGCAGATCTACAAGCTAGCAATGCGTCACATCACAACGCATTGTGAGCTTGTAGATCTGTAGAAATGTATATAGGGTTGAAGTGGTTAATGTATGTTTTGTAATAATAATCAAAATCTACAAAGTAACTAAAGTTTTCATATAATTATAGTGGACTAAAAGGTACAATATTTGCCTCTGATATGTAGTGGAGTAGAAGTAAAAGTATTGAAAACTGGAAATATTCCAGTAGTAAAGTAAATAATACCACAAAATTGTACTTGAGTACAGTACTTGAGTAAATGTACTTACTTCACACCACTACGCACTTTCCAGTCACAGCACCATGTAATGGATGACTGTATTAATAATAATGTGAGTCTCTCTTCAATACACAGCTTAGAATTTTAACTGCTTCTCATATATTCTGCTGACACCACCTCAGAGACCACATCTATTTCCTGCTGATGAAAGATGGCTGACTCAGCTGTGCGGTGTTGTTGCAGTGTGTAACTTTCAGGTTTAAACCATTATAATAAGTTATACTGTCAGATCTGGCATGGTGACCATCTTCATGTCTAATTAATCGTTTCGGGGTTAAAATGTAATTAAAAGTTTTTTTTGTGCTTTAGAAGCATGGATATATAAGCTTTTGGGGTTCGGGCCTTTTAGTACAGCAATATATTAGGTTCTGTCAAATAAACATAATATATAATGGGGTCGTCATAGAGTCCCAGTTATGGACGTTGGTGGTCTATTAAAATCACCATCCTCTGGCATACAGACAGACAGAGTCTCTGTAATGGTTAACTTCAGTAGAATAGGCTTGACTTAAAGGAGTAGTTCACCAAAAAAAATACTTATTTTCTATCAATTACACATGACCCGGTCATCAAATCATTGGCTCAGGAATGTGACAAAATAAAAAACAAATTTCCTCATGGGGTGTGTAATTGATAGAAAATAAGTCATGTTTTGGTTGACCTACTCCTTTAAGAGCTCCAACCAGGGTGTCATGAATATATTTGTCCTACAGAGGGCAGTCAATCCTAGAGAATAAGATTTATGTAAAGACTTGGCATCATTCTACAGCCTATAGTCAGTGCCTCCACTGCTACACTACTGTACATGGCTGTCATTATTTTCAATTCAAGAAAGTTACGTGTGGCCAAATGGAACATTTACAAAAGCACACAGTTACAATCCAGAGTGTTAATTTATGTCTGACAGTGTAAAGAATGGATGGTGCTGTGCAGCTGATCAATGCTGTCTATATTGTAGTACCTGGATGGATACCAGCTGGATTTGGGGGGGTGCAGACCATAGACTGTGGTGCAGACTCCTCGGAGAGGCTGGGGGGTAGGGGGGGTACAGGTGGGAGGTTGTCCGACCTAGAGATCACTGTTTGTCAGCGTGGCGTCTGTGCGCTAAAGGATTGATACTGAGTTAGGAACCAAATGGACCCTTACAGGTCTTTAACTCAGAGAGTGTACAATTTTACAGTGTAGAATATCCATGGCCAAATGCAATTAAAAGGATAGAGACTCACTGATGACGTATGCTGTGAAACATCCAGTATGACCTCCTGTTGCACAACCTGCTCCACGCGCTGCTGGGGTGTCACAGTCACAGAGAGACAGACAGGTCATGGCAGTCAGATCACAGTGTGTTACTGACATAGTGACACACATATGGTTTGGAACAGCCACGCAGGCAGGACACTGGCTTTGAGTGGATCAGATAAGAAAGGTACAATAGTGAAAAGAGACAATGGTATATATAAGTCAGAGATGTGTATAGACAAAAGGAGGGCATGATGAATAGTTGTGATGGGCTCGGGTAAGTGTCCTGGTTGAGACTGTAGAATGAACCCAATTCTCTGCCTCGGCGTTTAAACCACTGCACAGCCGAATCACATCACACTTCATGCACTCTCATACACCCCAGATGCATGGAGCACCCCAAGGATGCGTGCTGAGTCCTCTCCTCTACTCCCTGTACACGCATGACTACACAGCCACACACGACCCTAAACATCATCCTAAAGTATGCTGATGGACATCACAGAGATGAAGTAGAAGTAGAAGAAGAGAAGAAGTATAGAGTTAGCCCCCGCATCCTCAGATTGTACTACAACAGTATTGGTTATTTTCAACAGCTTGTAGAAAAAGATGAACTCGGAATCAGAGGATCAAAGTTGATGAGTAGTTCTTAGTTTTATTTGGCTTCCATCATTGTTACATTCAAGAAGGAGACAGTCAGGTCAAAACTTGAGATCTTGTCCGTTGGTCGAAACGTGGAGGATCTCCAGGGTGCGGCCGTCTGTCGAAGACAACTCGTAGTCTGCTCATATACTGTTTAGATCTAATCTAATAACCTGCATAATACAATTGTATGTATACATGGGATGATCTCATGGCTGCTGCCTGGCACATGTTTAAGTCCCATGCACTGGCACATGTTTTAGGTCACATGTTGAAAGTGGGAGACATACATTGTATTCTATATATCTTGACTAGCTCTATTTCCACACAATTGGCTTTCTTCCAAGTGCCTTTCTCATAACATGCACTGTTATAAAATATCCTATAACAGCTCCATTGAAAGCATCCTGTCAGACTGTGTTACAGCCTGGTATGGAAACTGCTCTTCCCGAGAAAATAAAAACCTACAGCGGGTGGTCCGGTCAGCAGAACGCATAATGGGAGACAAGTGCCCCTCGCTCCAGGAACTGTACTAGAAGAGGTGTGTAGTCAAAGCTCAGCACATCATCAAGGACAGGCACCACTCCAGCCACAAACAAACAAGCCGACAACGACCGCGGCTGGGAAAGGCGGCCTACCGTAGTATCAAGGGCCAGACCACTAGGTTTATGAATAGCTTCCACCGCCTGTCATCAGGTTGGCCTTGGACTTTTGCTTTCCAAATGGCCCTACCTGTGGATACCAGGTTCGGGATGCTTAGCGGCCCGAACCTCTAGTTTTCAAAAATGCAATAGCTTAACCTATAAGGTTTCCTTTCTTAAACAGAGAAAGAGATACAATATGTGCAGGTGGCACATACTGCACCTCTTTCTCTGTTTAATTGTTACCTCATGTACTTTTGATTTACTGTGAGAATGTGTGAATAAATGAAACAAAACAGTGAGCTGGTAGTGTAGTTGGCCTATAGCAGGGCGGCCAAGGTATGACTAACTGGAAGTTACTGACCCCCTCCTCTCTCTGGGGACCCACATCCAACACTGGCTCATTTTAGCTCTATTCCCAGAATTAGCAAGAATAAGTGGTTTTGTTTTGGCCAATGACCATCAACAAAATAGCCATGTATGGTCTCAAGATAGAAACTACTAAGAATACTAAGTGAACCATTATGGGTAGGGGCTAGTCTTTCTTTTAGAATGTCCGTGTAATTTGAACTAATTAGATGTGCAAATAAGGATGGAAATGGCATTGTTGCTAGAAAGGGGAAATGGCATGCTGGTTCTTTCCACTAACTTAATGGAGAAAGAAAAGAAAATCCTGTAAGTCATTATAAAACTAGAAAGGCGTGGTCCTCGGAGCACAGGTCTCTACCCAGGTCTCTACCCAGGACCCGCAAACTTTGGAAGGCAGATATTTTGTTCAAAACGGGCCACTCCCACAAACTTTGGAAGCCAATCTCAGCCAATCAGGATGGAATATGAAAAATCGGACAGATCTGTCTTCATCACATGACTATAATGTGTACCGATTTGCATGATGTTTGGACACAATCTGTGTAGTGATATCAGAAAATGTGTTGAGCAAAAATCAGCCTGCTAGTGGCGCTATAACAGGCCAATGTGAAAAATTTGGGCCAGAGGTTTTGCTCTGGCATCCAGGGAGTGTGCACAGTTTCACTCCGATCGGTCCAATAGCTGTATACGGACGAATGGACGGATGGACGGACGGACGGACGGACAGACACACTGACGGACCGGGGCGAAAACATTGTCTCGCCTACACCTTCGGCCTGGCGGACACAATAAATAATAGTGTCACAAAATAATGGCTTTTATCTCAAAATAATGATGTTGCATCTGAAATTTTTGAAACCATCTCAAATCAACGACTAGTTTAATACCACAAAATGTTGTTTTCTTAAACATTTATCACAATGACGCATTGCTTCATATTCAATATTGGCCTTTTCTGCTTCCCATTGCTTTCACTGCAATGACATTCATCACCACAGCGCCTGTCGATGCTGGTGAGGGGTTCATGGTTTTCCAGGATGGACTGCATGTGTGTACGTGTGTATCTCTACATGTACATTCGGCGTTCTGTACAGCTCTTTGTGGGGGGTAAAATGTGTCAGATAGAAGTCCACCGTGCGCATTGGGATCTTTTCAGAGAAAGAGACAGTTGGCGGCGTCATGTCCAAGGCCGCCTGTGGCTTCCATAGCGTAATGGATGCTCTAATTGTGCCAGCACATGACCAGACCAGTGTCTGTCCGCCATGAACCCTACTCCTGGTGTATCTCAGGAAAGAGCTGTTAATTAAAACATCAGAAAAGCATTCTGGGAAAACCATGATCCAACCCCCCCCCCCCCCCCCCCCTAAAATTGTATAATGCGTTATTTGCGTGGGGAGGACACTAAAACCTGATTTACACTTAGCTGTGCGCCGCTATCTCACACCGAAAACAGCAGATCTACAAGCTCACAATGTGTTGCATCGCCATGCGCTGTGAGCTTGCAGATCTGCCGTTTTCCATGTAAGGCACACGATACACAACCAAGTATAACTCAGGCTTAATGGCCCACGGAAGTCTGACCCAATTATGGATGTAGCCCACACAAATTCAAATCTGTGTCATCGGGTGTGCGATATCACCCAATCTGCACAGAGTCGGCCACCAGCATGCTGTTAATGCTCTAGTCTAGAGGCAATTATGCCTGTAATTATAACTATTATGGGTAATTACAATAATTCCTCTAATGCATGAGTCTTTTAACAGCCAGTGTGATGCACTGCTCTAATGACTCACACGTCACCGGATCACACTTTTAATCTACACACTGACAGATACAGTACCATGGAACAATGATCCATAACGCTGTGTAGAATTTCTGCCTTTTGTTTGTTTGATTCAAAAAAGTGAATTTGGATAATTTGCTTTTAGTGGGACATGATGCTACCAATCATGAGTTCAGTCAGATAACTCACAAATAGATTGAGACCAATAATAGCTTGAGAACATTGTATTTATAAAATGTAAATACAAGTGTGAATATTATATTTGATCTTGGCGTTCAGGCTCTGACATACATTACTCCCCACTCAGCACATTAGCAGTCAACCATTTAAGAGCAGGGAGAAATACATCTATAACAAACCCCACCAGGGAGACAGAACCTTTAGGGAAAGGGGTGTTGGTGGGAGCAAACAAAGCACATACAACATCAGTGGCAACACTGACAGCAAGAGGAAGTGCAATGAATCAGGTGAGCTTAAAGGGATAGTTCACCCCAAAAAAATCTTTTTTTCTATCGATTAGTCACCCCATGGAGACTTGAATTCATGGATATTTTTTTGTTTTTCACTTAGGCCAATCATTTGATGATGAGGTAGGCAGCGGTTTCGGTAGGAGACACAAAGGAGAATCTTTGTGTCTCCTACCGGAACCGCTGCAGGTCATCAAATTATTGGCTTAGGAATGCGACGAAAAAAAATTAGTAATTTTTGGAGTGAACTATCCCTTTAAGTAGACCACCAATTGGTCAGCTGCTTGACACGTCACATACAGTACATCTCCCACATAGAAATGCATATGCGTGTAAACCTCTCGAGTGTATCTGCCTGAACTAGCTCGCAGGCTACGCATCATTTGTGGTTCGGAAGCTTGTCAGATGTAAATGTGCACCCTTCTAACAATGTAAACAGACCCCCTTATCAGTTTGACGTGTACATAGTACATCACACACTGAAACATCAGGAGAGTCCCGAGGCTTATGCCCAATATGTCTATATTACAACCAATAACAGCTATTCATTATTAGCTGTTATTATATACCAGATGCATATCAAGTTCTGAGTGGTGCCATTCTGTCAGTGGTGGAAGAAAATTCTCTTGAGTTTTAGAGTGACATTTTGCCAATTTTGAACCAAAACATTATGTTAATCATAAATACTCATTATTTATAATTAGTGTAGTAATGCACAGTGGTCTCCTTGCTGAAATGTATTTCACGGTTTTGAATTGTACCACATTTATCTATCGTTTCCACTTGTGGCAGCTTGCGTATGTCCAAAACTAATTTCCCATTGGGGAAATGACGAAGACATGGTCCGATGGTCTCATCTTAAAACTAATTTGTATATAAACTGGAAGACATGTGAGGTGGTTAGGGGCCAAATAAAATGTGTGATTATGTTAGGGCTGCTGGTAATTTAATGTCTTCTTCAACTCATTTCCTCTTCTCAGAACAGAAGAATACTGTGATGCAACACCGAAAGGATGAAGAGAACAGCCTTGGAGGCAATTGTTGAATTGACAAAAGGAGAGAATTTTGACAGATACTTTTGTGGCAAAGTAACAATGAGAAGACAAGCAAGCAGCAACAGAACTCAGAGGTCCTGAAACATGTGAGCAAAGAGAGTGAGTGAGTGAGTGAGTGTGTGTGTAAAACAATATCATGGCATTAATTAATGTTAACAAAAAACATTAATTTACAGCGGGCACCGCACTCCCTCAAGTCCTTGCCGATGCATGCGCCGAGTTTGAAGTAGGTTGGCCCTGTATATGCACATGACCGTAATGGTTAACTCATTACATTTCCTATGATGAAGACAATGGATAATGATGTTATCTAGCTAAAATAGACTAATATTAGAAAACACACTTAGGAAAGTCTGCCCTTCCGCCACACACTTCACTGCCAGGTGATCCCGATCAAGGCCTTTACTCCTCAGAATTAACTAAAATGGTGATAATTAATTGTGTTGCGTTAAAATGGCTGTTCTGAGGATATCATGAAGCCTTGTTCCAATAAAGAAATGTAAAGGGTACTTTTTACCTGTAATTTAACTTTAACGGGTAAAAAACCCAATGGAGGGGTTAACCACTAATCTGGCAACGATATGGTACAAAATGGAGACACCGGCCCAATAAATCAGTCCATCCAATATATTCGACTACCTCTAAGAAAGTGTACTTCTGTACGACACGTGAAAGAATGAAGAACCAAATCCGACAAGTTTGTTTTGATAAAGTCATTTTATTGAACAGAATGAAAATGAAAATTCCCCAAAAAAGTAGTGTTAGAATGTGGTTCTTCATGTTAAAAGCATTTACGCTCATCTAATAAAGTGCACTTTCAGTTGACCCGGCTCAGCGGAAACGGGAGGGCTCTCTATCGCCCCCTCCTGTTCTCTCCTCACCTCTCGCAGCAGAACACAACCTGCTACGGTCCCCCACAATGCATTGCACCTGAGGTCTCCTAGGTACAATGCTATCACATTAAGATATACACTGTTATGTATATATGGTCTTTTTATATGATATGTATATATAAAGACCATATCATTGCTGTCGGGCAGAAACCTTGTATCTCCATATTTCAATATTTAATTTCTTGGTAAATGAATGCCCTAAATACTAAAGTCACACAAAAGTAGTAAAACTAGCCAATCTACAAGCTCACAACGCGTTGTGATCTACACTTGTACTGTAGATCTATTTTTTCTATGTATTAATTTTAAGCTTGTGACTAAATAACTACACTGGATCCATTGGAACAAAGCCCCCCCATTTCCTTAAAATTAAAGCGTATTGGACATACAAGGTTTCTGCCATAAAGCAACGATATTATCTGTTGGGTGGAAACCTCATATGTCCAAAACAGTTACTTTTCAGGATTCAAATTCAAAAATAGCAAAGTGGCAGATCTACAAGCTCTTAACGTGTCGCGCCGCGTTTTGAGCTTGTATATCATCTACTTTTGTGTGATGCTGTAGTATGATCAAGTAGGGCATTCATTTATGAAAAAACACAAAACGTTAGACGGAGATAAGAGTTTTCTGCCCTACAGCGACAATATAATAAGTGTATATAGACCACCTCAGAAGTGCAATGACTGGGGGTCCCGGTGAGGGCGTGTGCATAAGTGTTAATGGAAGATCATAGCATATATTATGTAGACAGAGACGGCACGTCTCCGTTCCCACCCCGTTATTAACAAAAAAGAAAAGACGAGAAAAGAAAAAGAAGTGACAGTTGCGGTTTACTCTTCTCTCCCATGGCTTGGTTCAACCCGACACCAACCAGCATCCCTGACGCCATGGATTGTTAATTGCTCGATGATGATGATGCCATTGATTATGTAATTAGCTGATTGTAAAATAGCACAGTTTTTTTTACAGGGATTATTTTTAAGATTTAAGCTAAAACCTTTGCAGACGAACACCTTCCCTTCTTCACTATTTCACGCTCCCGATTTTAGAAAAATAGCATCCTATTTTCAGGAGTCTTTTCTACGTCCACGTACATATATACACGCGCGTGAATTTACAAAGAAAAACAATAGTGTTTGTGTTAGCTCCAGGTCATTAGCGGCTTCTCCAGTTTGGCACATATTCTTCTTGACTTAAACCAGTGACAACAACGATAGAGATAGCATACATGAATATCCTTAACAACATGAACCCTAGCGAGTCATTATAGGCAAACGTTCTGCAAAAATAGCCAATCTAGAGCGGCTATTTTTTACGAGATTTGGTGTGGAGGGGGAAATAAGGAGGAGATCCCTGGGGGACCCTGGTCAAAAAGTATAAATGGGTTAAGTGGTCAAGTGCCTGGGGTTGCATCAACTGAACATAACTTAAGTCCTACGTTAGGGTGTAAAGTCGATAGGCAGTGGAAAGTAACTACGTACATGTACTCCAGTTAGGCCTACTGTACTTGAAAACAATTTTGAGGTACTTTTGCTTTCCTGAAGTATTTATTATTATTAGTATATATTGCACTTTTTACTGCACTACAATTATTTGAAAACTTTAGATACTAGTTACAAACAATCACCTCAGCCCTATTTAAACTTTGGCTTTTTGAAAATAGCCGATCTACAAGCTCTGACGCGATGTGTTGTGAGCTTGTAGATCTGCTATTTTCTTAAGATTTTTTAATACATTTTAGACATAGGATAATGAGTCATTTGACTTTTGGTACTTTAAGTACATTTTGATGCCAATACTTTCGTACTTTTACTCAAGTACATTTTGATTACCGGACATTTATTTGTAACAGTGTTTCCACATTGCAGCATTGATACTTTTACTTAAGTAAAACATGCAAGTACTTTTTCCACCACTGTCGATAGGAGAGGCTTAGTAGCTTCAAGTTTAGTTTGTAACTAGTGAGTTACTAAATTATGTTGCACCACCACTATTTATAGCATAACGTAGCTAGTAGTACACATAACTGTTTGTAAAGTAATGTGTGGTCGCATACAATTTGTTTGAGATCCACCACGCGCTCTGACCATCTGGAGCTTTGTCCTAGTAAACAGTTAATATTCATGGAATAAGTGGGTCGCGCTCAGGAAATGATCTGTTTCTTAATCGTCCATCTTATGCCGTTACAGACAGCCATCAGGCCTTCATCAGTCGCTACATCTCCCGCTACTCAGACCAAACCATCAGCCCAGAGAGGACAGGAGACCCAGCCAACCTCAACAGACAGCGACCAGCGAACATTGATCCCAATCCTGAAGCTCCTGTGGCCCCTACAATGAAGAAGGCCAAGAATCAAACACCTGCCAAGGAGGCAGAACAGGATGGTGAAGAAGCTCCTGTGGTCCCTAAAAAGAAGAAAGCCAAGACTAAAAAGAAAAACACCTGCCAAGAAGGCAGAACTGAATGGTGAAGGTATAAAGCTCTGCAAGATCTCAGGCTGGCTGGAAAGCAACCTCAGAGTCAGGAGGTGGAGGAAGAAGTGGAGGATGGAGAGGAGGAAGGTGGGTTAGAAGAGAAGGAGAAAGACGGCTGCGGTGTGGAGATTCCAACGGGAGCATCGCCAAGGTGGCAACCGTGTGCCAGGTGTGTAACATGCAGCTCAATTCCTGTGCCCAGGTTCAGAGCCACTACAGAGGCAAGACCCACCAGAAGAGACTGTCTCACCTCAGCGCAGAACTGAATGGTGAAGGTATAAAGCGCCGCAAGATCTCAGGCTGGCTGGAAAGCAACCTCCCTCCCTGGAGTCAGGAGGTGGAGGATGGAGAGGAGGAAGGGGGGTTAGAAGAGAAGGAGGAAGAGTCAGCTGGGGTGTGGATATTCCAACGGGAGCATCGTCAGGGTGGCAACAGCGTCATACTGTGCCAGGTGTGTAACATGCAGCTCAACTCCTGTGCCCAGGCTCAGAGCCACTACCCACCAAAAGAGACTGTCGCCTCAACAAAGGCAAGACCCACCAAAAGTGACTGTGTCGCCTCAACAGAGGCAAGACCCACCAAAAGAGACTGTGTCGCCTCAACAGAGGCAAGACCCACCAAAAGAGACTGTGTCGCCTCAACAAAGGCAAGACCCACCAAAAGAGACTGTGTCACCTCAACAGAGGCAAGACCCACCAAAATATACTGTGTCACCTCAACAGAGGCAAGACCCACCAGAAGAGACTGCGTCACCTCAACAAGACTACTGTCACTATTGGAGGGAAATTCATGAACAATTGGAAACTATTTGGAATCATCATCCCCTTCCGGGTTGATACCTTATACCTGGGTAACCTCCCATATGACTTACTGGACAATAATGACAAGAAACTAATTCTAATCCTTCTAGTGGCAAGTAAGAAGGCCATCACAAGAAACCACTGTGGAGGAATGGATCGAAATAATTCATGATATATATAGAATGGAAAAACTGTATTTCTCACTCAGAACTCAGACAAATTCTTTTGGATTGGGCACAGTCCTGCTTTTAATAGCTATTTTCAAAAATGTTTGATATATAAAAAAAAGAAAGAAAGGAGATGGCGTCAAAGGAGAAGATCTACCAATGGACCCTGCCAAAGCGCCTGTGAACTGGGGTTGGCTGCTTCAAATCAGCTATGAAGAAGTGGGGCCTGGCAGACAGCGCAGCATGCGAGAGCAGCGAGACTGAGCAGAACACATAATCACCACCTGTGCCCTGTACAGACCACCTTTGGAGGCCCGGCCTCTTCCAAGTGGTACCAGAGACGAGGGTGTGGCTGCACAACACAGAGTTGGACATTTGAGGATGATGCACGAAAGCAGAAGTGTGCTGATGAAGGCCGGGTGGCCTGGAATGCATAAGATGGACCATTAAAATACAATAAAAAGATTATTTCTGAGTGCAACCCTCTTTTTTCATTATAGTCACATACATTGACATATGAGTCATCTAATCCAGTCAACACTGACTCCCTCTGTAAACACAGCTACAGAGAGATACAGATACATTAACTCACTCACTGGATAACAATAACCCAGCACTATCATTCCCACTGTCTTCAAAGGCAGCAGTGCCATTAACCGTTATGCTGAATTATCAATATATTAGGCTAACATTTTACCCCCGTAACATTGACTATGTTGAATTGTGGTTAAATGTAAACATAAATATAAACATTCAATGGATGTCATCTCGCAAAGTGCGCTTATGAGTAATGAATCGTTCATTATACAATATTCAATTAATTCATTGATGAATTAAAATCGGTCTGCCATTGTAAGGAGACCTTAATGCTTGCGTAAATGCTTAGTAGTTATTTAGAGGTACATTATAGCCATTTTGTGTGGTGCAACATCTTTACTTTTAGTTGACTTAGAAGCCCTTTACACTAGAACTTTGCTAGGTGGTGCAACCCATGACTCCCCCCATGACCTACCCCAAATTCTGTCTCTCTCAACTACAAACACACACAGAGACACTACAACAACCCAACTACATCCTACCTCTACAACTTACTCTCTGTTTGAGATGGGATGTTTATTTCTGGGACAAGCAGAATGTCCCACAAACGAGAAGGGGTTGTTTAATGTGGCCCAGTTACACCGCAGACGCAGGAGGGGGACGGTGACAGTAACACACGCTTGCGGCTGCACAGGAGAATCTAACTGGAGGTTGTTTGTGTGTGCGCACATTTGCCACAGACACTGATGCTACACTGAACACCAAAAACTGGGACACGCGGTTTACGTCATCCCCGAGAGTCAGGTGTCTAATGAGGGCTTACAAAACGATGAAAACCTTTTCCACATACAAAGCACTTGGACGTAGGAATGGAAAATAGCAATAGTCAAAACAGTGGCATTGACATACATTGACATAATATATATTTAAAAAAAGAAGAAAGAGATAGGAAATGGAACATTAAGAGCGACATGCGACCAGCGTATGCTGCGGTGCTGACACTACAGTAGGGCTCGTTTGCACGTAAAGAGTGACAGTCTCCTTGTGCGTGGACATACAGCACAGTTTTTATGCTTAACTTAATTTATTTCGCGAGCCGGAAAAAGCCGATTTACAAGCTTGTAAGCTTGTAGGTCGGCTACTTTCTGAATAAGACCAGCTGGCAGGGAGGAGGACATATCTACCACAAACACTAGAACAGTGACACATCTACTTGTCTCACTGACACAATTGGAAAAACTTCACTTTCTATTGCACTATTATTTTATTGTCAAATAAAAGCGTAGGCAGTCGGGAAGGTCAAATCTTGTGAGTGTTATTTTAACTTCATAAGAGCGTATGAATGGACCCTTATGGGTTGTTTTTTTACATTCCCATGGTTAAATTGAAGGGAAAGTTTGTTATTGTTTTAACCTAAATCCCATTGTTCTGATGGGGAATCTTATAATGTGGGGGAAAAGTACCTCATTAACTGCTGTGTAATTCTCCGCTTAATGTTGACACGAAACAATGACGTAAAACGCGCCATTTCACGTCACTGGGCATAAATTCCGTACGGCCGAAAATTCCATTAAAATTCCACGATTTTGCTGCGCACGCACAAATGGAACCAAAACATGCATGCACTCACTCTCGCTCACATACACACAAATCAAACATGTCTTGTCCAGCCATAGAGAAATCTGTCCTATAAAATGGTGTATTAAATACACCTCGTCTTTCATGAGGAGTTCTGACTCACAAAATACTTTTCCCTTCCAAAAAACAGCCATACACACACTAACACACACACACACACACACACACACACACACACACACACACACACACACACACGCGCCTTCATTAACCAGCAGTCAACATTACAAATACCAAACGTTAATAAATAAGATAAATAAATAGGGCTCTTACACCTTTGGAAAAGGTTTTTTCAGGGGATGCAGCTGGCGCAGGACTGCTGTGTGCTTTCTACACACAGTAAAATCCTCAGTGTTATTTTAACTCTGCAAGTGTATAAATGTAACAATCAAAGTGGAACCAAATGGAGTTAAATGAACACCCAGGCTTTTACAGTGTACAACCAGGTGTACACTTGGAAAGCAAACATGTTAAGAGCATACCGTTGCTGTCGGGCAGAAACCACTTATCTCCATATTCAAATTTCTTTTTTTGGCAAATTAACGCCCTGCTCGATCATACTACAGCCTCACACAAAAGCACCAAAAAGTAGCAGATCTACAAGCTCCAGCTATTTTCGCTACTTTTGAATTTGAATCCTGAAAGTTAACAGTTTTGGACACGAGGTTTCCACCCGACAGAGACGATAAGGAGGATGAGGAACTGAACGACACCTATTTGAGAGGACAGGCGACAACGTAACAAAGTCATTCTCTCCGGGTCTTTCAACCATTTCCCACCCACACGCTCACCGGACAGCTTTCGTAGTAGTTCCAAATAAGATACGAGGCCCGGTTGAAACTTGAGATTGCTCAACGTTAACGGAAAAAAAAAAGAGGGGAAAAAAGCACGCAGAAATGGCGAGACGCACCAAACCTTTCTTTTCCTGGCGCGTGGTTCACCAGTGGGGCACAGACGAGACACGAGATGGGGTCGACAGACACCAACAGAGACGGGGATAGCCCTAATGAGAGGATAGGTGATAGGTGTGGAAGTGAGACCTTTATGTACATAAAGCCTGATTTAGACTTAGTTGCACGGCCAGTGTCGCACACCTAAAATAACAAATCTACAAGTTCAGAACGCGTCGCAGCGCAACGTGTTCTGAGCTTGTAAATCGGCGGTTTTAGGCACCCTGACGCGCGACCAAATATAAAATCAGTCACAAGAGATGACTAGAACCCACTCCTGACAGCAGCAAGTTCCTTCAGCCCCAGCGTGGCTCTCGGTAGCCCCAGGTAGAGTCACCCCTGGTGGGCTGTTGGGGGAAAACAGAAGAAGGGATTCTTCTGTTCCCTTCTGCTCCTTGTCTCTGGTGTTGGAGAGAGAGCGCTTGTTGCTTTTGCTTTTCTAAAGTGCAGTCAAAATGCAGGTGATTGAAGGGGGTTGGGGTTTCAAGAAGAGTGAGTTTATGGTCTTCCCAGCATGCCGAGCACAGGGAGGAAAGACGGGGGGGGGGGGGGGGGGGGGGGGTTGGGAAATGAAGTGCATGTTATGCCCGGGAGGCAGGCTTTTGGGAGAAGGTTATTGGCACGTGTCTCGGTGGCAGCGGCAAAGAGTTGGGGGTGGTGTGGGTATAGGATAGAAATGGGGGTCTTGGTGGGGGTGAGAGGTCACTCCCTGGACTGGTAGAAGAGGATGTATCCGGACTCAGAGTTCTTGGAGATGTCTGACGTCAGACCGTAAAACTCCTCGATGGCCTGGGCGTCGATTTTCTGCAACAGGAGGAGACAAGGGAGAGGGTGAGGCACTACATGATGCCCATGAAACCAGCTAATACCAGGGCTTCTACTGAAGAGACAACAACAACAGGGCCTTTACCGAGGGAGGGAGAGAGACAGACAGACCTCTTAACGGTCTATCTGTCAGAGAGAGACAGACAGAGAGAGCAACAGAGAGACAGACAGACAGTAGGGCTGTCACGATTATGACATTTTACGGCTTTCAGGGTTTGAAGTTACACAGGGCAGATATGACAAATAACCTAAATATACAAAGAAATGACCCACATATTTAATAACTTTATAATGTGTCGCGATGCGACGCGTTGTGAGCTTGTAGATCTGCTATTTCCACTACTTTTTGAAAATGTTTGAAAGTTTATGAACATTTTTCAACATGGAAACGACGAATTGTGATTATCTCAAATAATTGCAATTAGGTGATTATGTAATAATTGTAACAGGCCTAACAGACAGAAAAACAGAGAGAGAGACAGAGAAAGAGACAGGCAGAGCGGGACAGAGAGAGAGACAGGCAGAGAGAGACAGAGAGAGAGACAGGCTGAGAGAGACAGATTGAGAGACAGGCAGAGAGAGACGGAGAAAGAGAGAGAGAGAGAGCGACAGACAGACAGAGAGACAGACACAGACAGAGAGACACAGACAGACAGAGACACACCTCTACAATGTCATCATCAAACAGCAGCCAGAAGCCGTGACTCTTCACGATGGTGATGTAATGTCCTCTGTTGGGCCCGCTGAGGGAACACAAGACACAAGTCACTCCAAAAATTACACACATCTACACAATGACACGATAAACTACTGTACACAGCAAATAGGCGATCTACACAGCTCACAACATTGTCTACTTGTAAATCTTCTATTTTGGCCTCCGTACGGCCTTCATCTCTTCAGGTCTTCATCAGGCCTGATGAATCTATCAATCTGATACTTTTGCCATTTTGTAATTTGAATGCTGAAAAGTAACAGTTTTGGACATATGAGGTTTCCAACTGACAGAGACGAATTCCAGCTTGTCCAAACAGAGTGAGCGAAGTGAGGAGAGTTATTACGTAATACGTGCACACAGTACACTGATCTCCAACCCTGCACCAGCCACAGTTGACTGGTCATTATTGATTTTTATACATTAGTGCGTTGGATCTCAAATGGGGTCACAACGCCTCGCAATGAGAGGCGTTGTGAGCTTGTAGATCGGCTATTCTCACAATTTTTGCCTCTTTCTTATATTATTTGACAATTTGGCCAATGTTTGACCAGTTTTTATAGTATAGTTTGTTGATTACTTCTGATGCAGTAATGGTCTTTTTCTTTTCTTTGAGGTATTAAAAGGGTCTTAAAAGTCATTAAATTGTCACTTCACTGTGATCTGGGGACATGACCAACAGGTTGAGAACCACTGTTTTAATAGGTTAATGGATTGTGTCAGGGTAATACACATTTTGGTGGCAGAGTAGTAGAATGCAAATTGTCCCATGTTTGTTTCTTAAAACATTTGGTAAAAACCCTGCTCTGTGTATCATCATCATGTCCAGTGTAACGCTGTGTTCTGGCATTGTGCTGTCACTGTCAACCTGCCAGCACTGATCAAGCCAAACAGCAATATGGCAACTGTCAGTCCCAAGACATGCATTATAAACCCAACACAGCCTGCAGCGTTCACATGGGCTCTCACTGCACAAGCTAAAGTCCATTTTAACGAGGCATTTAATTCCATAGTCCAGCTATAACCACTTAAACCATTAAGACCTGGAACTGTGTCATTTTTAGATTTGGGCTAAAAAGCATTATTTTACACTTTGGGCTATTTTTTAAATTCGTCAAAATGTGTGCAAATCTTTGAATATATATATTTTTAAAGCGAACATTTTTAACTCAAATCTTTGTTTCTGGTGGGTCCCTGGAACAAAATATTTTGATGGGGGCCAAATACATAATTTTGGGGGTCCTTGACATGAAAAAGATTGAGCACCACTGATATAGAAACATACGTTTTTCAGAATACTGTTGAGATTTAGGAGACATGTAGAATCGGCTTCAGGTCTCAATGGGTTAAACCATACTGTATACTTTGTTGACTGGAGTAGTCCCCCAGGACTCTTTACTAGAACCCCTGCTTCTTCGCCAAAAATTGCCGAACTACAAGCTCACAACGTTGAGATTGTGGTTGTGACCTTATAGATTGGCTACTTTCGACAGACCTTTGTTCACAGAATGTTTGCATATTTATGTGGCTAAATGCCTCTTCTCTTGGATAACAAGTGGATAAATTGCAAGTGAGGTCAATGGTTTCTCGTTTGTAGCCTACATACTGTATATCAGATTTTCTCCAAAATTGTACTTGAATTATTTATTTATTTTGTGCTAGAGGACATAGAAAATGGAGACAGGAGACATTATACATTATATTATGTCAAATAAATTAATGGCCACCACATGATCATTTGTAATACATACTGTATGTCATAAAGGTTGTAGCCTACACAATAAAGTCCTCATTATTAGTGGCATTTTGACACTCCTAAATGAACACTGAGGATTTTAAAACCTTGAACAAAAAGAGAACAGAGACCCAGCCTGTTCCCGTAGATGTTTGTGTGGGTCCACCACTGGCTTATGCTCTCCAGGATCTTGAAAGACAGTCAGTGACATGGGTCTGTACTTAAAAGACATGCTTACCACAAAGAATCCATCATGTGTGGCATCACCAAGCAGCAGCCAGAAGCAGTGATGTAATGATGTAATGGGAACGGTGTGGCTCCAATGTGGATCTGGAGCTTGTTGTAGCCAGACTGTGACGTCATATGTCTATGACGTAAAATTTGGGTACGGTTTCAGCCCAATCCGAACCCCATTGACTTCCATTATAAGATTAAAGTTCAATATTTTAGCATAAAATAATCGTTCTTAACTCTTTGACTGCCGTTGACTCGATAACGCGTCAATTGCTAGTTTGTCCAGTTGGCCGTCGACGCGCTAGACACGCGTTTAGCTTTTTCATTGTTTAATCTGTGATCGCGCTGCTCTGTTTATTTTTCATCATCAGTTTAACTTTCTGATACCTTCAGACAACCTAGGTTTCGGTTTCATGATGCAGATTCCCTTTCCGGTTCTCTTTTTTTTTTCCCCCCGCCCCCGGTCATTTTCGTCCAGAATAGGGAAAAACACGTTTTTTCACACGGTATAAAAAAATAACTGAGAGCCCCACTTCTATTTTCTTTAGTCTGGGTGACAAACAGTCACCGGGGTCGTGTATCACATCGTACTTTAGCCCGATCGGCAATCTGCGAAAACGTCACATCCGGTTTATGACGTACGGACTGTTTGATCCTGTTTGGAGGGGCCGAGCGGGTCAGCGAGTCATCGAGGTGTCAATATACTGCTCTCTGCTGGTCGATCTGTCGTATGTGTTTTATAACCGCAGACAGACAAACTATATGAAAATTAAATTACAAAATAACAACAACAAAAAAACAAAAATCGCTGGCACTGGGAGAGTACTTTATGAAAATACTCTGGCAGTCAAAGAGTTTTTAATGGGATAAAACATTAAATAAATAATAATAGGCACTAATTTAGCCTACTGACAGTGTGCAAAAATAATTTGGCACTGATAGGTCCAGCGGTTTGCTAGAGTAGCTACAGACAGACTACAGACAGACGAGACACCTAGCGGCTCGCTTGGGCACAGCTCACGGGCCTCAAGGCCGCACGGTCACCATGCCTGACTTGAGGCCCTGACAGATTGAAAGTGTCAGAGGCGCACAAAATCAAACGTATCCACAATGGATGCAACCACACTGGAGGCATCAAGTGCAAGCGTCAAAATCTCACATCGTGGTTCTATTTTTGAGAGTCGACATTTTTGGGTGAGAACACAATGACAACCCAACAGCTTCAAGTGCAAGAGTGCTTTGTTGGTGGTCAGAGTGCATGCGGAAGTTGAACGGAGAGAAAGAGGAGAATAGAGGCCTGCACTGATGCGTGCTCCTCCTGACAGTCCATTTCACAGGGACACGTACGCAGCATGGCATGCAGTAATAAATAAACTAAAGCCAAGTTACATAATCCAGCCGCAAATTAGTAATTATAAAGACTTTCTGTCTGCTTTTCTTTGGTGGAACTGTAAACTGTGAGCAATGACGTTTCAAATGTTATATCCACACAAATGAATATCCATTGAACTGTGTAGGCATACTTATATTAAATAATGAGCCTTATACAGTATGAACCTCGTTCACTGTTTATTGTGTGTCAGGAGCTCTGTGTGTAAAATCCACCAACACATTCTCACTCCCAACATGTCAGGCTTCAGAGACAAGACGAGAGTTACTGTGTCTTCTTCAATGTCAATGAAAGGAGAGCGGTTCAATTCACTGGTGAAGAATACCTTTGCGCTATTGACGAGAGTTATGACGAGGTCGACAGAATCATGACGGAGGTATATGTAACATATTGTGGTGCAGACGAATTTGAATAGACTTATTGACGCTTCCAGTGGGAACAAGTGGCCAAACTTTCAGTGACGCTCGCTTCAATGACGCTTTTAGATTTACAAGTGAGTGTGCAAATGCATCCTCACTCCTCGCATACACGGTAAGCAACACAGCATTTTGGCTTCAGTAGCCACTGCTGCCAGTATACTATCTGAAAAAACAAACAAACAGCGCTCCTCTTCCCCAAACCTCTTGGTGAAAACACCTCTAGCGCCCCCCTGAGGGGGCTGGTGAGCGGAGCGTTGTGTGTACCTGCCACAGTGGACCGCCACGGTGAACAGAGTGTGATGTGTACCTGCCACAGTGGACCACCACGGTGAGGAGAGTGTGTTGTGTACCTGCCACAGTGGACCACCACGGTGAGGAGAGTGTGTTGTTTACCTGCCACAGTGGACCACCACGGCCACCAGGTCGTACATGCGGTCCAGGTTGACGGCGTCGGCGGACGTGTTGAACAGACGCAGCTCCAGAGGGAAGACCACGCGGTAGGACAGCTTGGTGTAGCGATGCAGCTGCTCCATGTACTTAAACCTCTTCAGGTGCAGCGCCAGGATCATCGGCAGCTTCTTCACACGCATTCTGTAGATAGATGGATAGATAGATACCTTTTTTGATCCCATGGGAGGATTTCAGTCGCCCAGGGGCAGCACAGTGAGAGTAAGAGTTACAGAGTCACAGGTAGAGAGTAAGGAAAGTACTGTCGTATACAGCAATCCAAAGGCAAGAAAAACAATACGAAGGACCGTCAAAACAGAACAACAGTATACATTAGTATATACCAGCATACCAGTATACACCTATACAACTATCCTGCACTATGCAGAAAAACAACACCACAAGGTTACAGTGTCCTCCCCGTATCCCACCCCAAAACATATACGCACACACAGGCATACCTTTCTATTACTATACTCGTGAGGACAACAACATTTCAGCTTAGAACCTTACCGCTACGCCACTCGGGACACCCCGTGACAAGCATTTTGAACTACTGCAAGGACAATGTCAGGAACTATTCCAAGTGTGATTGGGCCATGGTGTGGGTGTGTGACTGACCGTTTCTGTGCTTCCTGCTTGCTGCAGCACGTTTCACAGTAGTATTTGTATTCGCTGCACAAGGTCTCTGTGTTGCTGAAGTCCCTGTGGAGAACAAAGCCTCAGTTAGAATAGAGCTGTGATTCTCAACCGTTTCCATTTCAACCCCAATATACATTAGGCCACAGACCTAATTTGTATGTTTTTTGTCTCCGCCAGAGGTGGAGAGTATGTTTTCGTTCTTGTCCTTCCGTGTGTCCGTCCGTCTCAGCCAAGCTAACATTGGTCAAGCTTCACGTGACACGTGACAATATGTTGTCACCAATGCTTTTGATTGGCTAGCGAGACGCATGACGAAATAAAAACCTATAAATACGTGTGTCACTTCAAAAAATCATTTATATTTTTTGAAGTGAGCTTCCATCAGCCAAGCTAACATTGGTAAAGTGACACGTGACAATATGTAATATAAATAGGTATGACAGGACTAATCAGGAACAGTACTGGCGGAGACCTGTGCTCCGAGGAGCACATTTTCTAGTTTTTATTATTTTTTACCTCAATCTACACCAGTGGTTCTCAAACTTTTTCATCTCAAGGACCCCCAAAAAAATATGTTTTGCGGACCCCCATCTAAAAAATATTTTGTGCCAGGGATAAAAAAAAAATAGCAGATCTACAAGCTCTGCTATTTTTGAATAGCTAAAGCATAAAATATGGTTAAAGTGGTTAAAATAATTGTGACGCTATATTAACCAATTTCCCCGGACCCCACTTTGAGAACCAATGATCTACGCTACTCTGGAGTGTTTATTAAACAGCACGCTGGGCAAGACCTGGGATGTTGGTTGTCTAGGAAGTGAAGAACCGGAAACGGTTGAATTTGACGGAAGTACCGCCCAAGGAAATGACGTTGATGCTTTACAAATCTGTTAACATTCTCCGTGAATGAAACGAGTGTTGTGATTGGGCAAAAAAATATAGTTTCCAGGGGAAACGCGTACTACGGAAATCCTACCCACTCAGCACTTCCTAGACACTCGCTGCTTTAGGTCGTGACCAGGCTCTTCTTTTCGCAGATAAGTGAGGCTGGGACCGAGGCTAATTAAACAGTGGACTCTAGCCCACTGTTTTGAGAAACAGTGGGCTAGAGTCGTACTTCATTGTGCTGCGATGTCACATGCTTAAAATAGTAGATCTACAAGCTATTTCTGAAGAGTGATGTCGGCGTGTAATAAGAAGTATAATTCAGGCTTCAGCCCACACCTTACAAAAAAAGGGGAGGACAGCCTGCTGTCATACAGCGTGGATAAATACTGGGTCATGGCCTACCTGAGACAGTGTGTAATTGATGTGTTCTGCTCCACGTCCACGGAGAGGTCCAGAAAATCCTCATCTTTGCTGCTCACCTGTTAAAAAGGAGAAGATAAGACCTTTATTGATCCCACGTGGGAAATGAAGGCAGCTGAGACACAGTTACAGGGGCAGAAAAGCACTGAAAAGTACTGTAGATAAGGCAGCGTAAAAGACGCCACACTCAAAAGAAACACCATCAATATTAACAAAATATACAACAATATATACCCTCAACAGTGCTTGCATTATGTACACACAGTAACCATGTCCTCGCTGTAGTGGACTGTAGTTGTCACTTCAGAGCTAATTAGTCTACTGAACGATTTGAGCGACCGTCGACAGAACTCAGAAGGGTTCGTACAGAGATCAGGAACCATCATGCGCTGATGCACACACTGGAGAGGTGGGCCGTCTTAATAATCCGCCTCTGCTCGGCAGTGATTCTTAGCACAGAAACTGATCGGTGGCAGCTTGGTGTGTCAGGGCCTTTAACCCAATAAACCCGGGATACAAGCTATTTTTGGAAAAAAAAGGATCTTTGCTTCTGGGGGTCCCTGGAACAAATTATTTTGAGATGGGGTTGGCGGTCAAATATATATAATTTTGGGGTTCCTTGACATGAAAAGCTTTGAGCACCACTGATAGGGAAACCTATGTTTTTTCAGAAAACTGTTCGAATCGGGTCCTCAGGTCTTAATGGGTTAAAGTAAACAAATTTAGGCTCAAGGCCATGCAGAAGCTAGATGAGGTTCTAGAAGCACATTGACCCACGCTGTCATTTGACAAACTCATGAAGTGACGAATCGTTAATCTACTACTGTATGGTCAGAAGTACAGCGTTATTGACCATAAGCTTTTATTTGTCAGGAAATCAGTCCGTTTTTCATTTTTAAAAGACATTTGAGGCATCTCCACTGTCTCCACTGAGCAAACTGCTCACCGTCTCACAGTTGAGGCAGCGCGTCTCGTTGGTCAGCGTGCCTTGGAAGATGTCGTGCACCCAGGTGGGCTCCGTCTTGTTCTCTGCCTCCGTCTCGGTGGCGAGTGGGCCGCCGTTGTTCTTGAGGCGTCCGTTCTGCTTCTCCTGCTTCTTCTCTTCCTGCAGGATGTCGGCCACCGTGTTCAGCAGGTAGTTGAGGAACTCGTGGGCGTCCTGTTGCATGTAGTTATCAAACAGGTCTGCGGGGGCGGTGGGGAGTGGGGTGGATTGAACGCACAGTTAGATGGTGATCGCAGAAATCAAATAGTTTTGATTTAATTGTGTTTTTGGCATTGAACATTGAAACATTATGAATACAATTTTCATTTCTGTTGCCTTTTAGGATGTGTATTCAAAAGTTGCACAGGGCAGATATGACGAAATAACTTAAATATACAAAGAAATGACTGACAAATTTAATCCTTTTATTCTTTCAAAACAATGTAGAAAATAGTGGAAATAGCTGATAGCGGAAATAGCTTACCTTGTAGATCAGCTATTTCTGCTTTTCTTAATATTTGAAAATGTATGAACATTTTTCAACATGGAAACGATTATGCAAAAACAATAGCGATTATCTCAAATAATTGCGATTAGACGATTATGTAATAATTGTGACAGCCCTAACAGAGGTCTGATCATACTCCTGTTTCAGAGATGTAGGTTTTACCCACAGTAGTCTAATGTTATTGTTTGTTGTTAGGAGCAACAGTGCGCTTTCAATGTAATTTGATTAACACTCAAAAAAGATGCCAATTGCACATCAAATTGTCGTCCTCGGATGATAATACAGAGGTCTGATCACACCAGAAATATGGGTGAAAAGTGAGAGTTGAAAAAGAGGGGGGGCAGGGGAGGGAGAGAGAGAGAGGTAGAGGGAGAGAGAGAGAGAGAGAGAGAAGGCAGCTGACCAAAGCCCAGTCTGAACAGAGATGGGCATTGTTCATTCACATAAAGAGCTTCCTCCAAGTCGGACAACAGAGAACAATCTGCCTCTATTCCACTTCTACGCTCTGGACGACCTTACCACCAACACACACCTGACCTTCACCTCACCCATTCACCTGCCCTGCTACCAGTGCACAGCAGCTCAGCTATCTGCTGATGACACAAAGCTCATACAGCTTCACATGGAAAGAATCCTTGTATTTAACCATCACTGACTCCTGCTTGCCCTTGGTTCCAACTTTGCTCTCAGTTTGGTGGCGCTAACCACGTAGGACCAGGATAAGCATGATTTATACCTGGGTGCACGCCGCTGTCACGCACCGAAAAAAGCCAATCTACAAGCTCTGCAACACGTTGTGAGCTTGTAGATTGGATATTTCCGGTGTGCGAAGTATAAATCAGGGTTAACCCCCCGCCCCCCCCCCCCTACTCTCACACACACACACACACACACACACACACACACACACACACACACACACACTCACCGTTCTCCTTGCGTAGCCGTGAGATGAACTTCTTGGGCGGGATGACGCCCACCTTCTTTTTCTGCGTGGCGATGCTGTGGAAGAGGTCGGCCAGGCACGTGAGCAGGTTCTCCTTCTTCTTCTGCTGTGCCTTGTAGGCCAACACGTTCTCCCGGAAGGGTCGGCAGAAGTAGAGGGCCTGCAGCACTGAGTTACAGTAGCATGTGTTTCCAAACTGGTTGGGAAGAGAGGGGGGATAGTTTAGGAAGGAATAATGACACAAAACAGAGAGAGGGGTGGGGTGCACCTTCCCGTCAGAGAAACAGAATACAACAGTGTTCTACAAAAGCCTGCAAATAGTACTGGCTAAAGTTAGCGAATGAAAAGGACCACCATCCATATGTTGCTATGTTTGTGGTCGTAGCCCGAAGGCAAAACTCATCATCCATCAGGTAAACAATTAAGTGAATATGATCCTTATCTAACTCATCAATACTTTGTGCTCAGTCCATCTGGCAGGGTGCCTGGAAGGCTTCAGACTTGAGGGGGAGAAATGCCTCATTCAAGAGACTTACTGGCACATCCACAACATCAACACCACCGCCACAAGCTGTTTGCTTCAACAGTGCCAGCAATAGAGGACGTGACTCACACTCTGTGCTGGCACTTTGTTTTGAAACAAGAGCATGGTGCTCTGGAAAATGACCTCTGTTATAATGGATGAGAATCATGGGATTATTTTAGTGGCACTTACGTTGACCAATCCGAAGTAGTGCTCATTGATTGGGAACTGCTCCGGACCAATGTCTTTCTCCAGAGCAGAGGCATTGGTGCCCTAAAAGACAAGAAAGGCAAAAAAAAACATCAGCTCCTGTGCTTGTTATATTAAATAAGTATGCAAATGATTCAGCACGGCCACTGTTGCAAACGATGTCATCTTGATCCAGCCTACGCCTTATGTTAATGTTTACTAAGAGGCAGCTAAGGCCTCCGCCGTTTAAAGTACGCTGCAAAACTAATGCATAATTATGGAAATGTTGTCCAACCACCGACAACAGATTACCGGAGGCTTCAAAGCCCCGCTGAAGAGATGAAGCCAGCTTATAGGCCTGTCTCATTCAGTGCCATTGATTACTCTATTCCTGTGACAGTTCCTGTGTTGTACTATGACAACAACATTCCCGTCTATCGGGTTTCATGAATCACTCAATGTGCCCTACAAAGCTTACAAAGTCTTGAATACTTTGGTTAAATGAGTCAGGGGCTGTCTGTCACGTTATAAAAGGGGTCAATACATTGTGACATTTCAAGAGTATTTAACATGAATGTGGCACACACCACTTATCTCTTGACAGACCCTTTTTACATTTCAGAATTCAAAGCTTCTTTAGCTTTGTGAAATTGCGAGGCACTGCTTTGTTGAGGAACACAAGACACTTCAATGGCTTTGACATTCTATGACCGTCATTTCTCTAGGTTGAAACAAACCCCTGAATACCTCTTTGTTCCGGTTACGCTTTGAGCCCAAGGAGATGCTGCACCTACAGTATGCAAGTGTATACCTATGTCTGGAATCTGGATGGACATGCACACAATGCACACATCACACTCACAAGTACACATGAATGCATATACACACATACTTTCCTTCCTTAGAGGAGAAGGACTGTTTTATAACAGAAACGGTAACCTAAAGCCCTTTACTTTCTGGTACAGTAGAGCAGTGGTTCTCAACCTGTGGTACGCGTACCACCGGTGGTACTTGAGCCCCCCCCTGGTGGTACGCGGAAGAATCTTCCCAAAAATGAAAAAAGTGGGGGGGAAATGAAAAAAAAAATAAATAAATATATATATATATGAAAACATAATAAAACTATCGAAATACTACTTTGAATGGAAATAACATTACCATAATATCACTCAAATTTAAAAAAAGGTTTTGTTGAACACATTGTCAGCGTGGGAACAGCGCATTTCCTGGCTGTTACACACTGTGCGTTCGGAAATTACGCACCGGAGCACACTCGCCTATTAGTTTGTATTGGCCAGTGCGCTCAGTGCTGTATTTTCGAACGCAGCTTTGAATGCGCCGGTACTGGTAGCCACGATCAAAACAAACACGGTGAAGGGCAGGGGTGAAAGTGGGCCGGCACGGTCCGGAACGGCGTTCCGGTAAAAGATTCGGTGGCGGAACGCCGTTCCGTTAAGAAAAAGTCAAAGGCAGCTGTGAAAATCCCATATTAAATAACCTGCCACAGACCCATGTTCAAGAATAAAACATAATCTACTAACGTCAGATTAACATACAGGGCGTCACAACCATTCATTCATTTGTGCGTACGACGGGACACTCTCACAGATCCGTGATTTCCCCCCACTGTTTGTCTGACTTTTTTTTTCCTCCCCCCGTTCCGCATAAACAGCTGCTTTCGCGTGAAGTTAAGTAGTTTCAACTAGGCTACCTGGGTACTTCTACTTCTAGTAGTATGATTTCAAAATAAAACGTGTGTTGAATTGTAACATTACAAGGATAGAGTTTTAAAAAACCTCTTATTCTGAAATGCACATCGTTTTGAAAGGAAACCAGATTTATTTTCTGGAGGCCACTTGACAGCTTTCTGCTCACGGAACACAGCTCCACTTGACTAACGTGCATCGTCAAAATGTAAATAACACGGACGTGGGTCATGGGACATTATGGAATATAAAGACTTTGTGGCAAAAGTTCATATTTACAACCATGATCTCTGAAACCAAGACAATTTGGGGCTATGGAACAAAAGTGTGTTTTCTTTCATCTTTTCAGAAGGTGAGTAATTCATCTTATCTAATGCTGACAGTGGTGGAAAGTAACTAAGTACATGTACTCAAATACTGTACTTGAGTATAATTTTAAGGTAATTTTACTTGACTGGAGTATTTCCAATTTGCAATATTTTTATTTCTATTCCAATACATCTCAGAGGCAAATATTATACTTTTACTCCACCTCAATTATTTGAAAACTTTAGTTACTACTAGTAACTTTGTGGATTTTAATCATTATGACAAAACATACATAAACCGCTTCAGCCCCATTTAAACTTTGGCTTTTTGAAAATGTACTTGGTATTGTACAGTATGGTCAAGTTGGACATGAGTTAATAGCGTCACAATCATTTTTAACCACTTAGCTTTGGCTATTCAAAAATAGCAGGCACAGCACCACGCTATGAGCTTGTAGATCTGCTATTTTTGGAAAAACCTTGAAAAAGTGTTGCATATCTTTGAATATTTTTTTTTTTTTAAAGCGAAAATGAACTGATATCTTTGCTTCTGGGGGTCCCTGGCACAAAACATTTTCAAATGGGGGTCCACGGCCGAATGTTTATCAATTTAGGGGTCCTTGGCATGATAAAGGTTGAAAACCACTGCCCTAAATCCATCCTAAACCCGCCCAAAAAGCATCAATAACCGCTAATAACCGCCCAAAATATCGCACGCGCGCTTCGCGCGCGCACGAAGCCAAACGTGCACGCGCGCTGTTTGGCGGTAATGGTACTTGGAATGACAGATAAAATCTGAGGTGGTACTTGTTGTAAAAAGGTTGAGAACCACTGCAGTAGAGTATTCAAGATTCAAGACATTGTTCATTACATCTCTGAAGATATACTGGTACATTAGAAAATGCTTTGGATTTGTCTCCTCGACATTTGTAACAACAATAACAACTATTATTAAAAGATCTCTCCAACAATATTCCATTATGATGGGACTTGAAAATATGCAAAAAACAAACAAACTCATCAATTCACAACTTGGTACTGAACATCTGTGCCAACTTCAATAAATACAAGAATAATGAACATAAGCAGAACACCCAGAATCAACATATTGCAAAGATGATAGAAGATGATATATATATGCAAAGATCATTTAATTAAGTTATGGGATAACGTTGTGTCAATTCATTAAAGAACCATCCATATTTATATTTATTATTCATATAATCTAAAATATGACATGGATTTCACCGTGTGCTACATTAGTTTGTTAGTTGTTTTATTTATGAGACTGGGTATTCTTTTTTGCTTGGCTGTGTGGCATGTACACAATAAGGATAAGAGTTCAATACAAGCCATGTGCAACACACCTGTTAAAGGTTCACTGCTTTCCTCAAGGGTCCTTTTAATTGCAGGACCATCTTATCAACCACCAGGTCAGACTGAGCTCAATTTCAGTCACATTATTGTCTATTAGATTAGTGTCAACAACAGACCATCACTTGGGACGACTGCAGACGACAAAAGTGATGATGGGCCCAATTGTTTTCACCATGACTCCTCATGGGTTAAAGATAATGACAACTTTGAACAGCAGTTCAACTAGTTGCCATTATCTTTACTCATCATGAGGACTTCTCGCACACCGAAATAAATGCAATCTATATACTGTATGTCAGGCGAGCGCCAAAAAAGGTCGGCGAGAGCATAATCGGAGCAAGTGTCTTGCAGTGTGTAGTAGGCTAGTAGCCCTTACTGTAATCAATTATTTTGTATTGTGAACGTGTCAGTTGATGTTGCGCTACTGTTTGTTTGTTTGTTATATATATATATATATATATATATATATATATATATATATATATATATATATATATATATATATATATACATATATATATATACATACATATATATATATACATACATATATATATATATACATACATATACATATATACATATACACACACACACACACACACACACACACACACACACACACACACACACACACACACACACACACACACACACACACACACACACACACACACACACACACACACATACATACATACATACATACATACATATATATATATATATATATATATATCAATTTGTATGTATTCCTAGATCAATGATTCTCAAACTTTTACATTTCAAGGACCCCCACAACTCAGAGTTACAGACCTGTAAGGGTCCATTTGGAACATCCTCAAGGAACCCTGAGAGACATCTCTGGTTGTAGGTGCTGTAAAAGCCCTGACTTTTCCAGACCTGACAGGAGGCTAGGACAATGTGATGATCATGGTAACACATCAGTTGATTATGTACCTGACACTGACAGCCACTGCCTGGGGAGTGTGAGTACTTTAGCAATATAACACCACGTCAAAGTAAAGACATAACTTGGTATTAACCAAAGAGAGCAGTAAAGCAGGGCTTCAACCAGCACTTTCACAACTACCGTAATCGTGTCAACAACACAGATAAGCAGGAGCCCATGATGCAGAGCAATCAAGAAGATATCACACCACCATCATCCCTTTAGGATTACATGTGTGACACCAACAGATTATGCAATCAGACCCAGGCATGTCACCTCCGGTCAAGTCAAAACCCTCGGTGTTCTGATCCATTTTAACTGTGCATGCATGCAAATGAAAGGGTCCATTTGGTTCCATTTGTAGACCCTCAGAGAGATAAATAACATGCCTACATGTCCTTGCATCCTCTCTGCAAGGACTCTCAGGACGCACACACGCACACACACACACACACACACACACACACACACACACACACACACACACACACACACACACACACACAAGCATAGAGTACCAGAGCTAGGCTACCAAGGTTCAAAATGACAGTGGCAGCAGTCTGCAGGCGATCGATAGAGGGGGAAATGGCTTAGTTTACTTACCATATTACAAATGGAGGCGATATTTCTGACAGTCATTTAGTTTACAGTGTCCACCTCGCCGTCATCTTTATGAAATAAACATGCTGTTTAGCGGAGCAGGGCAACAATGCTTTGAAGATGGGGTGAATTCGCATCCGCGGCTGTCCCTGTCTGGCTGCCTGGAGGCCACACTGACTGCAACAAGCCCCCCAACGCTAAAACACAGCAATGTGTGGAGTAAAAGAGACCATGGGTTAAAGTAAAACAGCCCTCAGCATCCAGACGTGTTCATTATAGCGGACATTTCATCAAATATACCGAAACAGAACACATTAAACGCATTGTGCTGAGGAGTAAATAGACGAAGTTGCAGCAGGTTGATTTGCAGAAATTGCAGTACAAGCTTGCTAGGCGAGAATATGACACAGCCCCGCCCACCTGGAAGACACTTTCATAGCTGATTGGTCGAGTGGCTTCCATATTTGATTGACAGGATGAAAAGGCCATACGGAAGCTTTAGAGTTAATGCCCGGTTGAGGCGCAACCAATCAACCGCATTTTTATGAAGTGGTGGTTTTTGGGAGTTTGAGTTATTTATTTCCGGCTGGAGGAAGCGGTCTCTCGAATCAAGTTGATCAGTCTACTATTCTACAGTGTGGGGTACTGGGGTTGGTCTGAATTTATTATTAGAAGAAAAAAAAGACTCAATATGTGTTAATGTTACACCATTATTGTTACACAATTTATAATTTTAAGCTGTTTTGTCCCCTTTTTCTGAAATTAATCCAGGGAAAATGCCCTTTAATTATGTTTTAAAATGAAAAATGTGAAAAAATGTGTATAGTCCTACAATAGTGCAAAAAAAGCTTATAACAATTTTGTTTGACATAATTGTTTGACAGCACATTCTCTGAAGCACACGGTCCCTCGACCTGAGTTTGGGACGTATCATAATAAGTAGTGGAAGAAGTACTGTAACTAAAGTTGACACACATTGTACTTTTGCAGTGAACTAAAATGTACAATATTTGCAGAAGTATTTAGTATTTAAAAATGGCAATAATGACGTAAAGAAAAAGCCCTCAAAATGTTAACTTAAGTACAGTACTTGAGGACTTTGACTTTGACATATTTATTGATAACAAAACATAATAAATACATACATTGTCACACCATTATCAAAAGGATAAATGCAAAACAGCGAGCGGCTTATTTCCATTGCGGTCCTTTCATATATGTAAATGTATGCGCAAATTATGTTGTGTTGCATGATGTGATGTGTATGTGTGTAATTGCAATTTAGTCCATGCAACCAAAGGTGCCTAAAGAGTCCTAGTGCATGTCCATGTCAGTCCAAGCACCCATAGGTGCAGGAGAATGTCCTTGTGTGAAAAATGTGGGTGTGCCTTCCACTCTAGGGGGTGGGATGTACTTAATTACTTTCCACCACTGCGTATAATATAGATTTTCACTTGAAAAGTATGGAAGCATGTGAAACCTCGGACAAAGATCTGATTTCTTTTAAATGACTGCAAAACATAATGAGTACAATAGACACATTCAACTTCAAGTTTATTGTTGCATCACAGGTTTAGAGCTGTAAAAGGGCGGAATTATTTCCCGTACAAACTTCAACAATTTGCGGTTACAAAACATTGACATAAGAATAGAAAATAAATATTGATAATTAATAATTATTTAGCAACATGTATCAAACATATAAGTGTATACATACTGTAAGCAGTGATGGAAGAAGTACTCAAGTAGTATCAATACTGCAATGTAGATATACTCTGTTACAAGTAGAAGTCCCGTATTAAAAATGTACTTGAGTAAAAGTACAAAAGTATTGGCATCAAATATACTTAAAGTACCAAAAGTAAAAGTACTCATTGTGCAGAATGTCCCATTTCACAAGTTAAAAATGTATAAAAAAACATTTGGAAATAGCCGATCTACAAGCTCACCATCCGTCGCATCACGATGCATTGTGAGCTTGTAGATCTGCTATTTTCAAATGCTGAAATATATATACATATACGGCTGAAATGGTTAGTGTGTTTTGTAATAATAATCAAAATCTACAAAGCAACTAAAGTTTGCATATAATTGTAGTGGAGTAAAAGTACAATATTTTCCTCTGAAATGTAGTGGGGTAGAAGTAAAATGATTGAAAATTGTAAATACTGAAGAAGGTAAACAATACCTCAAAATTGTAGTGCAATTGTAGTGCAGCACTTGAGTCATGTACTTAGATACTTTACACCACTGATTCATAGTCATAAATTGATAATGCCTTTGTGGCGTCCCCTGTCTCCCAGACTGACAGGGTGAAAGGGCTCAGCGCTCATTCAACGACTGACAGGTGGAAACTCAAGAATCAAGAATCAAGGTTTATTTGTCACTAGACTCACTCATCAGGTACAAGAGGCAAAATGCTATTTTGTGAGGGCCTCATTTGATTGATTGATTGAATACTTTATTAACAGTTTGTAAACAGTACAGTGGTACGATTTTACAATGATTGTTAAAAGGATAACACAAAAAGCCCCTAGGGGCTTGTTTCCATTGTGGTCCTGGGTATTCAATTCATCAAGACATTTAAAGACATACAATAATATACAATATATACAAGACATCATTAATGCTAGAAGCAATGAACGAAGAATGAAGAATAAGGAGTTACACTTTTTGATGTTTGTTGGAAGGGCATTTCACATTTTGGTGGCATAGCAGTAGTACTGTGTTACAACAACATAACACAACAGAACTCTGGGAACACACAAAAAGACAGCCTGTGTGAGCCGCTCCAGCTTGGAGCACCTTGGAAACTGCTCCAAATTGTGGCTGGGGTGGTGAGTGTCCTTGAAGATCCACTCACCCTTGGCTACGCACTGCTTCTCATATGTATCCAGGAGGGAGGGAAGCTCACCTGATGACACGCTGGGCTGTCTTGATGGTGTTGTTGCAGAAAGTCCTGAGGATGTGAGGAGACCGATTGCTGAATTCAAGTGTAAATATATCGAGCATTACAATAGTGAATGTATTGTTATTTAATAAAAAAATGTTTTAATAAGCACACCTGGACACTCGTGTATTAACATGCTCATGTTCGAAGCACGATGAGGAAATTGAAAGGTCTTACGTCCTATTATCTTAGGATAAAACAGAGACGCACTGAAAGGAATATTCACAGCGGGTAGCCTAAATGACAGGGATGCTCTTTGAGGGGCAGGGTCCACAGGCCTGCGTAGAAATCCTCTGAGATAGAATCTAAAGTAGACTTTGAAGCCTGAGTGAATAAGACTAGATTGTCAATCTCCCTGTGTTCCTACACTGTCAGTATAAACAGCAATGTCCCGTGGCAGAAGAGCTGCTCTCAGAAAGGTAAGGAGGAGAGGTGGGGGGGGCAGTTACCTCACATTCTAAACACCAATTAGATGGTCATAACGAAGAGGGAGTGGAGAAAAGACTGGGGTTTCTCTCAGGGGCTCAGCAGGGGCCGCAGGGCCCCAGGGCCCTCTGAATTCAGCATAAGGGCTGTGTGCTTTCACAACACTCTGCCAATAATTATCTCCTTAGCATTTACATCTGAACACAACAGAAAGGAAAAAGAACAAATGCCAATGACTAACAGACTTCAAGGGAAATGGGGAATAGAGAGATAAAGGAATTTACAGAAAGCAGGATGACAGTTGTCAGTTTGTGGTACGAAGGGCGGGAGGGATCACGATGCCATCATGTTACTGGTTTTACACAGAGTCCAACGCGTCACATTGCGACCCGTTGTGAGATTGTAGATGTGCTATTTTAGAAAGATTACAAGATTTGTGATTAAAAATCGGATTAATATTAATATAATAATATAATATAATATGAATATAATGGAAAGTAACTAAAGCTATCAAAAAAGTATAGTGGAGTAAAAAGTACAACATTTCATTTGCCTCTGAGATGGAGTATCATTACACTACTTGAGTAAATGTATCTTTGTTACTTTACAACACTGATTCGTTTGTCCGCCAGTATCTGTCCAATCCCAGTGCCATTCCTGCATTTTTTTTTTCAAAAAACTGATGCACCGGACTCTGTGTGCAAGGGCCTCAAGTTGTACCATGGTGTCTTGCGGTGAAAGAATCAGATCTACAACCTCATAACACGTCACACCTTGACTCATTGTGAGCTTGTAGATCTGCTATTATTTCGAATTGCATCAGCAGCGTACAATGACGTATAAGTCTGGCCTGAGATGCCTCACACTGGTGTCCTGGCCCTGAGTGGAAAGCAGTGATGGTTTTTATTTGTTAATGTGGTGATTGACACATTCTAATATACCATGTTTACTTATAAACGCCTCTGATTGACAGGGGTTAGACGTAGGGTAGTGCTGGCCTGGTAGCTGCGTACACAGTATCTATTCTAGTCGAGTGAGAGTTGCTATAGCACCGAGGACCAGTGTACGTGCGGCTGCCTTCGTCCTTTCCTCAGACACATCTACAGTAAGTCTCCATGACATCAAGGCACACTAAGGGGCCGCATCCACAGAAAGCTTTTTTTGTATAGCTGCCAATGCCTTTCTGCCATGCATTCTATCAGGGATGTACGATTAATCGGTCATATTGGTATCGGCAATATGCCGTAATAAGAATGCACTGCGTATTACAATTCTGCATCGGCACCCAGAATCACAGTTACTGTATGACAGGTGTAAGAAAAACCCTACTTGAAACTTGTATTGCAATATCGGTATCGGTCAATTTCACTATGTGAATAATCGGTAATTGGACATCGTCCAAAATTTCAATATCGTGCATCCCTAATTTCTATGATAGAGACACTCTGGAGCGCTCCTCTTCCCAGCGCTGAGCATCGCGCTCTGCACAATGTCACTTTCCTATGCAAAGGCTACTTTAATTGTGTATTTGGTTTGGAACATTGAAAGAAAAATTGCATTACTGTTTGCCTTTTAGGCTTTGTAAACAAACAAAAAAAATGCAGTGGGCAGATATGTCAAATAAACTTAAATATACATAAAAATGACTGATAATGATCGATGGTACATTGGTACCAATAATCAAAATAAATAATCTGCTATGACCAAAACAGGCCATAGCAGATTTAAGAAGAAGCTTCTAGTTCAGCTATTTCCGCAATCTTTCAACTGATGAATTTATACAGATGAATGGAAACGATTCTGACGATTATGCCAAATAGTTGCGATTATCTCAATTCTCAAATAATTGTGATCAGGCAATTAAGGAATTGTGACAAGCCAACCGGGCAGTGGAGGGGAAGCGTTGATCCGGCAACGTCTGTGTGACAGATGAACAGGGATGGAGCGCTTTGTTCCTCCATCATCTTTGTTTGGGAGCAGTAATCTCTTTCAGATGTTGCGTTTCTTCACGTGTTTGGATGCGTTTGTAAAGCACTGTGTATCGCCTAGTTGTTGAAATGTGCTTGCCTATATTGCCTTACCTCACCTTGCCTTTTGCATACGTGGAACCTTCTTCTGACCAGTGGACTTTATGGGACCTTGTCTGCTTGCGTCTTTATGTTCTGAGGAAAAGCGAACCAGGCACACACACACACTCACACTCTCACACACACACACACACACACACACACACACACACACACACACACACACACACACACACACACACACACACACACACACACACACACACACACACACACACACACACACACACACACACACACACGGTTATGGAATGATTTTCTTGTATAAATCACCCATTAGAGTCAATGAGGCCTGCAATATATCCAGAGGCACAGATGACCTTCCTGTTGTTCAGCCGCTACAAAGGGGAGAGGAAATGTGTCACGCATCATTTCCCTCATTTTGAGAAAATAAACGTCCAATTTAGACTCTGCGAGCCACCGCAGCCTGTTTATGCTTGGCACAGAGCTGTGCAATCCTATGCTTATAGAGAGAACCCTTGAACTAGTTCCACACAACTCATCAGAGAAACCATCTTACTGTTGAGTAAACTGCAGTGGTGGAAAAGGTACTCACATTTTTTACTTAAGTAAAAGTATCAATACTGCAATGTAGAAACACTCATACAAGTAAAAATCCTTGAGTAAAAGTACAAAAGTATTGGCATCAAAATATAGTTAAAGTACCAAAAGTAAAAGCACTCATTGTGCAGGATGTCCCATTTCATAAGTTCAAAATGTATAAAAAATCTTTTGAAAATAGCAGATCTACAAGCTCACAATGCGTTGCATCGCGATGCAGTGGTTCTCAAACCGTTTAATTTCAAGGACAATAACTGACAGTATATACAAATGTTACATTTGTACACTCTGGATGGACAGACGGACAGAGGGACAGACAGACAGAGGGACAGACAGACAGAGGGACGGATTGATGGACGGACGGACGGATGGATGGATGGACGGATGGATGGATGGATGGATGGATGGATGGATCGACATAAGTACGTAAGTAAGTAAGTAAATAAGTCTCTCACTAAGACTCTCTCTGGAAAAAGAGGAATTTATTGTGCTGAAAGAGAGAAATGGAAGTGACTCACTGTTTTAGTCACATTGCCTCTGGGGTCTTTCTCTCTTTATCTCTATGTCTCTCTCTGCGGTCTATGAAGTGATGGTGCTGGTTTCTTTGTTCAGTGCCCCAGGGTGCAGTAGGTTGTGTCCCTGACATGCACAGATTCTCATGTGGTTGTGATCCCGGAACCACAGGTCCAGAACCCGCCTCGTTCTCATTCACAGCTGACTTTAAAGACATGACCTCACCTCATAAAGGCTCAGTGCTGGACAAAGTGCTCAACCCCAGTACTTGAGTCAAAGTATAGATCTGCTATTTTCACTATTATTTGAAACAGGGCAAGTGTAAAGTCATAAGTATTCAGACATACAGTACAAATACGCAAGAAATGTACTTAAATACTTGATTGAATACTTTACTTTGGTTGCAGAGAGAAAAAGCAAATGGAAGTACAGTTTACAATACAAGGTCAACCAAAATGGATCGCTCATGAAAGCCGCAATGGCTTGTTTCAAATGAGATCCTCACATACTCAATTCATGGAGACATTATAAAAAAAGATAAACACTACTATGCAGAACATCATATAAACAGTTTAAAGGTAAGAAAAACAAAACATATGTACAGTAAACAGTTCGAGGGGGGGGGGGGGCATTCCATATTTTTGTTGCATAGCAGGAGAACGAGTTCAACCCCTTGTTTGTGCCAAATCTGGGTTTGGACATGATCAGCGGAGCTTCCTCTAGTGTTGTGATTGTGGACTTCATTTACGTTTTTGAAATACTTTGACAGGTACATCAATGTTGTGGTGTATCTTGTCGAACAGGCCCATTGCAAGTTGCCGTACTCTGTCCTCAACCCTGAGCCATCCAATCCTAGCAAAATGAGCAGGGGTTAGATGAATTGTAGGTGTAAGGCCAAGAAGTAGCCTTACTAGTTTGCTTTGGGATGTCTGGAGCCTTATTTTTAAGGCCTAAGTGGTGTTGTGGTACCATGAGGAGCATGCATAATCGAAATGACCTTGGATGAGGGCCCCTGTAAGAATCCTCAAGGTATTCTTACTGACTAGAGAGGAAAACCTATACAAAAAACGTGTTCTTTGGTCGACCTTTTTGATGACTCACACTGGCATTTTATCACCGGAGAAGTTTGCCTCTAAGATGGAACCCAGGTAGTTAATTTCCTCTTTTCTTGTGATAACATACTTGTGATAAATACAGTACTAAAGTACAGCAGAAAGGTTCTGCAGGAATGTAATGGTCAGTGGTGGAAGAATGCTTTACTCATACCACAATGTAGATATACTCTGTTACAAGTAAAAGTCCTGCAGTCAACATTTTACTTGAGTAAACGTACAAAGGTTATGACATGAAAATATACTTAAGTACAATACCAAAAGTAAAAGTACTCAATGTTCATTATGCAGAACTTATGCCGGGGACCCCCTGGAACGCCCTCAAGGACCCCTAGGGGTCCCCGGACCCCACTTTGAGAACCACTGGCCTTACCTAGCGAAAGCTTGCACCTGGTTTTCATCGTATGTCTCATGGAGGTTCTCTCCTGTCAAAGTTCTCCCGGAGAAGTTCTGACCTTCGGATCCGAGCAGCGGAGCCAGATTCCCACATACCTAAAGCACATGGATAGTCACATTAATTAAATTTGATTGGTTGTAAGGGTATCTTGAACCGGTGCCATTAAGCTATCCAGCCAAATGAGACATCCTATTAAGAGTTGATTGTCTTGGTCACATTACAGGAATGTTATAACTAAATGAAAAAGCTATTGTCTGATAGAAAGCTGAGGAGCAAAACAATTATGCTTGGCAGCGAGACAGAGGATACTGGCCAGAGAGAGGGGGGGGGGGTGGTAGAGAGCGAGAGAGAGAGACAGACAGACATACAGAGAGATAGAAATAAAGTGAGACAGACAGACAGACAGACAGACAGACAGACAGACAGACAGACAGACAGACAGCGTGAGAGTGAGAGTGAGAGAGAGAGAGAGAGAGAGAGAGAGAGAGGGGGGGGGGGGGGTATGTGTTCCAAACTAACTCTGGCACACACACATATTTCCACCAGTACACACTGTTCCGAAGAGCAGGTCCACCTGGAATAACCTGCCGTCACCAGACTCCCCTGTGGAAAGCCTGCTTTCTATTCACTATAGACCAGTGGTTCTCAAACATTTTCATGCCAAGGACCCCCACATTGATATGTATTTGGCCACAGACCCCAATTTGAAAGTATTTTGTGTCAGGGACCCCCATAAGGTCTGTTTTGTATAAATAAATAATCCAAATAGATAATAAAACAGACCCTATAGGGCACGTAGAGCCTACTGGTGGTGCTGGGGTGGTGGTGGGAGCAAACAAAGCGCATACAACATCAGTGGCAGCACTGACAACGAGAGGAAGTGCAAGGAATCAGGTGAGCTTAAGTAGACCACCAATTTGGTCAGCTGCTTGACACGTCACATACAGTACATCGCCCAAATAGAGCTGCACACTCTCGAGTGTATCTACCTGAACTAGCTTGCAGACTACACATTATTAGTGGGGGTCCCTGCTGCGAACGGGTATTTTCCACCCGATCTCAGTAACAATTAGCGATGCCCCCTTCTGTGACGCACGTGGAACTGCCTCTCACATGAGCGGACCGCTTTAAATAACTCCCAAAACCCCTGCGATACCAGATGGCACCGCGGCGTCATTATTTATTTAGGATTAAAGTTAGGTTTAGGCAAAGTTTTTGTCGCCCCCAGTGAGTCGGACCACTCGGCCCGTTTGGTGAAAACAGACTACAGCCCCTTTGGCCAAAAAACTGTTCAACGTCGGAGGCGCGCCGTCTCTGGCAGACTTGAGCAACGAGAGGCACCGCCGAGCGAGCCATTAGGCGAGCGAGTCGCCATGCCGAAAATTATCCCCCCTCCCCCCCAGGCAATTAATGCCAGCGCCTAGCACTACTTTCCACTACGGAGGAAAGCCGGTCAGTGCAGCGCTGCCCTCCTGGAATGTGAAGCATGACTAGGGGCGAAGCAGTTCCGCATGCTTCACAGAAGAGGGCGTAACACAGAAGTTACTGCGATCGGGTGGGAAATGCCCGGTCGCGTCCCTGCTTCATCTCTTTCTCATCTAAGGGGTCCTCGGCCTGAATAACGCTGAAGACCTAGTCTAAAGAGTTTAAGTGGTTAAGCAAAACACACACACACACAGTTTGTATCCGCTTTAGTCTGGATATGCCGATATGGGGGCGAGGGGGTCTAACATACCTCATCAACATTCGATGATAACGCACGGATGCACGTATTCCAGATAATATACCCGCACCTACGCAGGACGGAAGGGGCGGAGCCCACTCGTTGCCCACCTTCACAGAAGCCCTGAGCGTCGGACTGACTCAGTTCTATCCCATAATATGCACCTGTGGTGCCAGCAGTGTATTATCCCTTGCAGTCACCAAGGTAGCATACACTGTTGCCACGGAAACTCTGTGGAACAATAGACACACTGTTGTGCTCATGACACCGCTGTGAAGAGTTCATATGACAAGGATCTCAACAGAGCATGTGCATGTGTGTGTGTGTGTGTGTGTGTGTGTGTGTGTGTGTGTGTGTGTGTGTGTGTGTGTGTGTGTGTGTGTGTGTGTGTGTGAGAGAGAGAGAGAGAACAGGTGAGCATGTGTGAGTTAGCACAAATGATCAGGTGGCTGGCTTAGGCTTGATGAATAGTTTGAGTACAGAAGAACAAAATATATGTTGAGATGTTTGTGCTGTGAGCTTAGAGATCGGCTATTTTTGGTACACAAAGATGGGGCACAACAAAGTATAAATCTGTCTTAATTAGTGATTTATATGATATATATACAGTATGTATATGGAGCAAGTCTGGACTCTGCAGTTAGGATTTAAACCAGTCGTTCTCAAATTAATTTATTTTGTATTTTATGTAGCCTATATATGTATTTGGCTGCAGACCCCATCACATAGTGATGGGGTGATGTGCCAGGGACCCCATACAAGATTTATGTTGTTAAAAATATTCAAATGTTCTTTAAACTTTGAAAATAGCAGATCTGCAATCTTGTAGATTGGCTATTTTCAAACATCTGATGTATATACTAGGTCTAAAGTGGTTAAACAGATTTTTATGGTAACACAATTTGTTGGGGACCCCCTGGAACGCCCTCAAGGACCCATGGGGTCCCCGGACTACACTTGCTGATGTAAACAACCTGAACGCTAGCGCATTCTGTGGCAAACATTATGGAAAAATTGCAGTTCTGCTATTTTAGGCTAAGAGATTTGATGTAGAGGGAAAAAGGAGGGGGCCGAGGACAGACCCCTGGGGGACCCCGGTCAACGAAGTATATAAGGTTTAAGTGGTTAAAGGAGCACTTCACCTAGTTTCAACCTTATCTTCCTGTAATCGGTCCTCACTAATGCTCATTATAAGATGGCACAATTTCCGTCTACTCACTCTGTGTCTCATTGGTGGTGGGTTTCCAAGCTAATAGAAAGTACAGTCAATAGAAGCCATTGCTCTTGTATCAATAAAAAGCAAAAAATGTTTTTAAAAAAAAGTTGAAATCTTGCTTGAAATTATCTGGCTACTGATGATGTCACCGGTAGGCAGGTGTCTGAACTGTCCACAGCCCTGTCACAGGCCAAGTGGACAGAAATGGTGTCATCGTCTAATGAGCCTTAGTGGGGACCACTTATAAAGATAGGTTGAAAATAGGTGAAGTGGTCCTTTAGAGAGATGTAGAGCAAAAGGCCTTTAATCTTTCCGATCTTTCTACTTTATTATGAACGCTGCACTGGGAAGTCAGACTAAACAGCAGGACTGGCCTATTTGATCTGACCTTTTCCTCAGAAACCGTGGCATTTAAACCCTTTTTAATTATAGCTGCCATCAGGTCACTGTGTCACTGTGTCGCACGCTATTATGAGCTCGTTTTTTAAATCACTCACGGACAATTACGGACAGTAACAATAGATTGTATGTCACTGTCGGGTGGAAACCTTGTATGTCCAAAACGCTTACTCTTCAGGATCCAATATAGTAATTATTCTACAAGTTCTTTGTTAATACTTTTCATAGGTTAAATATTTACAAAACCCACTGAGAGACTACTCTAACTTTCACTTACAAATGTGTTCTTTTTTTATTTTATTTTTTATTTTTTTACGTGACGCGTTGTGAGCTTGTAGATCGGCTGTTTTTGCTTGTGACAAGCTAGAGAGGAAGTTCAGGAAACGTCAATGAAATAACATAAAAAGTTGAAATATGGAGATACAAGGTTTCAGTCCGACAGCAACGATATAGTGATGGTGGCGGGTGAGCAGCAGAGATCACAGCAGAAAGCATTCAAGTGTGATCCACTTTCAGTCCCATGGCATGGAGTGCATTAGCCCTCGTTCCAAGAGGTACAGGGTGGGGTGGGATGGGTGGAGGTGGAGGTGTGCTATGTGAATGTCAATCGGATCCACCTTTCTTTTCTCTTGTTATGTCCATCTCAGGGGGCCGAAGTTTTGTGATTTTTCTTTTTCCATCCATTGGAATCCGCAGAACTCAGTCCTGTCTCAGTCATGTCTAGTCTGTCAATGCAAAACAACTCAAATTGGAACATATTTCTTTGACATTGAACTGTTGAAATGAATCACTGAACATTGATTGTGAACTGCCTTACTGCTGTCACTTTTATAGAAATATGAGAGAAAGATGCTTCAATATAGCGCTCATGGCCATAATAACCACTCAAACCCTTCAGACTTCATTCATTGTTTGCGTTCTGAACATTCACTGAATGTTTGCTTTAAATATTACATGCCCAGATAATAGCTTGAGGAACCAAATGGAACATGGTGCCACTTCTCCATTGAACTCAATGTGGCTGCCCTATTACTTTGAATGGTGTCCTCAAGCTCGATTTGGAAGTTAGGGTTGGTTAAGAAACATAAATATGAACATAAGCAATGTCTCTGCTGCTGCAATCTGGGAATCCAGATTGGAGTGTCTTTTCCACAACTATAGCAGCTCTGAGTCATTCAAGTCTCACATGGCACTGTCTGCAACAAACCCTTCCTGCAAGTCATCTGAGGCAAATTAAATGTCTTCTCTTTTCACCGGTGTTACGTGCCAATACTCCACCCATGGGTACAGTGTGTATCCTTAGAGAACATCATTACCTGGAGGCACTTTTCCGTTGACTTGTGCCGTTCCTCCTCTCCGAGCTCCATGGTGTTCTAATAGGCCCAGCTGCACCGGCGCGTCTCTTCTGCGGAGGCGGAACGTAATTGCTACTTGATGAGAATGTGTTTCTGAGAGCCTTGCTGGCCCGGGTGATGGTTGTGTGTGCAGCCTGCTACTCACCATCGACTATTTACCATCTGTGGCGGGTTAGAAAACAGGCTGAGGGAACACAGAAGGTGTGAACCCCCTCACTCATTCACAGCGAGGGAAGAGCATGATTCACAGGCTCAACACTTATATACTAGCCTGACACTCAGCCTGAATTTTCATTTCGTTTCACTCCACTACTCAGTCTGAAAGCCCTCTCAGTGCAGCCGTTTTCTGAGATTGGGGCGTGGCCAAAGTGGGACTCTTTGTCGATTGGTTCATACTGGACTACTCCGATCCCGATTGGTTTGTTTAGATTTGCAAACGAGAAAACCCCGCCTTCTACAGCGTCACCAGACCCTGAATGCGAGGCTAGCGATTTCAGGGGCTGGAGCCAGGCTACTTATGTACTGCATTGCTTATTTCTCACCTGAAATGTTTCCATATTTTAATGTACTGTTTAAGTTTAAAACGAGCCGTCATATTGAGTTAGTTAAAGAGTGTCTCCCTAATGAAAACCGAGTGTGGATGAGATATGGGAGTCACACAGGTGAATGAAATTATATTTATTCTAGGGCTTGCTGATGTAATCACACAGGATATTCCCTAAACTCACACTAACCTAATGGTCGGCCTATAATGGGATGTCGGAATTCTGAGTGGACCCCATTATGATCACGGGTATGCAAGTGCGAAAAACACTATTTTTCATTTTGTTGCACTTCAAGACCTATTTTATACTTAATACTTACTGGTCATTCCATTCCATTCAGTGTTGCATTTTGACAGGCAAAGTGGCTGCATGCAAAGTGAGATAATGAAATGAAACAGGGACACAAAGGCTGTCAGTTTCCGCCCTCCTACAAGCGCGGCACTTGGCACTTCCGGCGATACACTCATAAAAGCTCAAACACGCATCTGTCTCTATCTCCTCCACACATTCTGTTCAACTCTTAAAGTACATGCACTCATGAAGGATAGAAGCTTTGGTGCGAGACAGACAGAGAGAGAGAGAGAGAGAGAAAGAGAGAGAGAGAGAGAGAGAGAGAGAGTGACCTTCATCTCTTCGAGACACGCAAGCACCCATTTCAATATGTGAATTAGTCACAAATGAAATGATTAATTCTGTGTGTGTGTGCAGATATTTGTGTGTGTGTGTGTGTGTGTGTGTGTGTGTGTGTGTGTGTGTGTGTGTGTGTGTGTGTGTGTGTGTGTGTGTGTGTGTGTGTGTGTGTGTGTGCGCGTGCGTGCATGCGTGTAATGTAAGTGTGGTGAAAATACTGTATACACAATATGCCTGCAGAGTTATGTATGTCCACCCACTCACTACTCTGGGAAGTTTCTGCTAAATGACCTCACACCAGATACCGGAATAAACAATGCTGTTTGATGCTGCATGCAGAGCTCTCACTGTGCCTATATTGTATGTAACTACCGGTAAACATACAGGATTATAGGGGAAGGTGGGTGGGCTTCGTCATCGTCACCAGGTCCCATCGATCACCATGGTTTTGATTAGCATTAGTGTAGTCTCATGCGTCATCAATTCCAGCGACTAAGGATCTGAATCACTAGTCTGCATGTCTGAATTTTGCCAAATAAAAAGTCGAGTACGGCTGGGCTGTGACGGTCCATGGTTGGTACGCGGGTGGTCTAGTTAGGTCAGTCGTTGGTAAATTTTTATGTCAGTCATGCAGTTTTTGTTCATAAGGGGTTTGTTTCAATAGTTGTACTGGCTTGATTTCAACTTTTTATGTTGTTTAAATTAAAGGCCTGCTTTGTCGTGTGACAGTGTCACGCAAGAAATAGTGAAAAAAGCCATTCCACAACACATTGCAAGCCAACACAAGCTTGTGTTGCCTTGCCTCTTTTTGTGAGGACACAGTGACCTTGACCATCACGTTCACAAGACTGGGAAAGACATGAAGTCACATTGCCCTTCACCTTTGACCATTGACCACTTCTAATCAGTTCATCTTTGAGTCCAAGTGGACATTTGTGAAAACATAATGCCTCTGGCTACGGCTTAAAAAGAAAAACATACGCTATTATCAGCCCGATTGAGCCGTGGTCACATGCAGGGCACTGGGTGACAGACTGTCCTGTCACCAGTGATTCAGTGCCAACCTCACCGGCATTGGTGATTCAATGTGAACCTCGGGAACAGGGGCTTAGATAGAAGACGCTCTGCTCTCAAACCAGGACAGGTGATTGCCTCCCTGCTCCCGCCACTCTGGTGTGATTGCTGTAATTCCGAGGCTCCACTGAGTCAGAGAGCTCAGCCAAGGAGAGGAGAGCTGAGCAGTAATTCATCGAAAGAGACTGATGGGGCTTTCGTCCCTGTGCTGTCCCATCTGTGTGAATGGCTTACAGTACATGCTGTACGCACCTGTAGTTACTGTAATGCCTAATTTTTGCTCCATCTTACGACAACATGGACCAAAAATAGCGTATCTACAGTGTAAGTTCCCGTCTGACTGTGTAAATGGCTTACTGTACATTCTGTACAAGATACCAGTAGTCACTGTGATGCCTAATTTATGCTCAGTTGTACGACGGTGTCACGGACGGGAATATAGCCGATCTATAAGCTCACAATGCGTTGAGGACGATGAAGTAAATATCAGGCTTCATTACTCGTTTATGGGTGGAATACTCTGACCAAAGATGTCTCAATGTGTCATTTTCCCACCTCGTTTGGCTTTCAAAAAGAAAGTGTCAGATCACAGCATACCTCGGTGTTGTGTCTTCAAACCTGGCCCACTCATCGCTGTGTCCCAGCGTGTTGATGGAGGAGCACTTTCAAGTGCAGTCCGGAGGCACCTAGACACAAACTGAGAGACAGACAGATAGACAGAAGACAGGCAGACAGACAGACAGACAGACAGACAGACAGCCAAGTGAGAATCTAGTCTTTTTTGGCAGAGGTGCTGAATGCATTTGTGTATTTGCTTAGGTGCTGCTGTCAACATATATTTATGTGATAAGATTTGTATTCTCAGGTGCCTAATCCCTCATGAAGTCCATTGTCCCAGTGACCGGCAGTGACAGGTCCTGTCTGTCGGATTCTACGAAAACCTTTAGTATTTAAAGCACGTGGCCCAGATTGGGGCTGGGCATCTAGCTACCATGTTGAGAAGGTCTTTGTGGGTGATATAGCAAGATAATCTGGTAACTATAACAAGTAGGCCTAACTTCTATTTCTAATAGCCACTATTAGAAAGAAGAAAACTGCAGCCGAAAGGGAACCTTGGTTTCCTGTCGGAGGAACACGCAAATAAGTACAAACAAGATAAAATAGACCTTTATTGATCCCTGAGGGGGAAATTCAAGTGTAGTATTAGCAGCAACAAGGTGAAACACAGGGGAGGTACAAATACGTCAAGAACCAAAGACAAAAGACAGATAAGAAAAAACAATAAATTGGGTCTGAAAGAATGAATTATTATATCAATGAATATATAAATATATATATGAATGGACATGAATCAACAGTCAACATATGAATACATTTATCGCCCCTGAGTACATGAATGGATATATGCATGTACAGGCAATCAAAAGTGAATATGAGAATTAATATTTTACAGTGTGCAACTGGCCTTCAGCACTGAATCTGAATGATTATGTACAGTCTATCAACAATTAATATAGGCTACTGTATGAATGAATAAAGTCAGTCTAAGTTATCCTCAACAGGCATCTCAACAGTCAAGGTGTGCCAGAGAAAACAGGAATCAGTAATAGCAGAGAATAGAACACATCAGCGTCTCCTATTCTGTGGAAAACATTTGGCCCACAGCATGTCGCAGCGTGACACATTGTGTTGTGAGCTTGTAGATTGGATAGTTCCAACAGAGATATTGTACAGCGAAAACAGGAGGGTGCAAAGTATATAGCCCTAGCAGACTCCTGCTTGTTTTTTAAAGCAAGCAATTGTGTGCCAATTTTCTCCTACCACGACTCAATGTGATGTGACCTGATGTGACCAACCAACCAAATCAAATGCATCGTCCACCATTTTTTATCTCCAGTGTGAACAAACTTTTCATGACCTTACTT